>NC_092337.1:38314821-38634642 GCF_046630445.1 Rutidosis leptorrhynchoides | reverse complement strand
ATCTAAAATATCATGTTTACACACGACTATTACATAATGGTTTACAATACAAATATGTTACAACGAAATAAGTTTCTTGAATGCAGTTTTTACACAATATCATACAAGCATGGACTCTAAATCTTGTCCTTATTTAAGTATGCGACAGCGGAAGCTCTTAATAATCACCTGAGAATAAACATGCCCAAAACGTCAACAAAAATGTTGGTGAGTTATAGGTTTAACCTATATATATCAAATCGTAACAATAGACCACAAGATTTCATATTTCAATATACATCCCATACATAGAGATAAAAATCATTCATATGGTGAGCACCTGGTAACCGACATTAACAAGATGCATATATAAGAATATCTCCATCATTCCGGGATCCTCCTTCGGACATGATATTAATTTCGAAGTACTAAAGCATCCGGTACTTTGGATAGGGTTTGTTAGGCCCAATAGATCTATCTTTAGGATTCGCGTCAATTAGGGTGTCTGTTCTCTAATTCTTAGATTACCAGACTTAATAAAAAGGGGCATATTCGATTTCGATAATTCAATCATAGAATGTAGTTTCACGTACTTGTGTCTATTTTGTAAATCATTTATAAAACCTACATGTATTCTCATCCCAAAAATATTAGATTTTAAAAGTGGGACTATAACTCACTTTCACAGATTTTTACTTCGTCGGGAATTAAGACTTGGCCACTGGTCGATTCACGAACCTATAACAAATATGTACATATATATCAAAGTATATTCAAAATATATTTACAACACTTTTAAAACATTTTGATGTTTTAAGTTTATTAAGTCAGCTGTCCTTGTTAGTAACCTACAACTCGTTGTCCAACGTTAGTTGTACAGAAAAAAAATTTGATATATATTATCTTGAATCAATCCACGACCCAGTGTATACACGTCTCAGGCTAGATCACAACTCAAAGTATATATATTTTTGGAATCAACCTCAACCCTGTATAGCTAACTCCCACATTACTGCATATAGAGTGTCTATGGTTGTTCCAAATAATATATACACATGGGTCGATATGATATGTCAAAACATTTGCATACGTGTCTATGGTATCCCAAGATTACATAATATATTAGAATATATGTATAATACAATTTAGCTAGGATATGATTAATATAGATTTGTTACCAATTTTCACGTTGCTACAACAAGAAAAATTATCCAATCTTGTTTTACCCATAACTTCTTCATTTTAAATCCGTTTTAAGTGAATCAAATTGCTATGGTTTCATATTGAACTCTATTTTATGAATCTAAACAGAAAAATTATAGGTTTTTAGTCAGAAATATAAGTTACAAGTTATTTTTGTAAAGGTAGTCATTTCAGTCGAAAGAACAACGTCTAGATGACCATTTTAGAAAACATACTTCCACTTTGAGTTTTATCATGATTTTTGGATATAGTTTCATGTTCCTAAGAAAAATCATTTTCCCAGAAGAACAACTTTTAAATCAAATTTTATCATAGTTTTTAATTAACTAACCCAAAACAGCCCGCGGTGTTACTACGACGGCGTATGTCCGGTTTTTACAGTGTTCTTCGTGTTTCCAGGTTTTAAATCATTAAGTTAGCATATCATATAGATATAGAACATGTGTTTAGTTGATTTTAAAAGTCAAGTTAGAAGGATTAACTTTTGTTTGCGAACAAGTTTAGAATTAACTAAACTATGTTCTAGTGATTACAAGTTTAAACCTTCGAATAAGATAGCTTTATATGTATGAATCGAATGATGTTATGAACATCATTACTACCTCAAGTTTTCTGGATAAAGCTACTGGAAATGAGAAAAATGGATCTAGCTTCAAAGGATCCTTGGATGGCTTAAAAGTTCTTGAAGCAGAATCATGACACGAAAACAAGTTCAAGTAAGATTTCCACTCGAAATAAGATTGTTATAGTTATAGAAATTGAATCAAAGTTTGAATATGAGTATTACCTTATATTAGAAAGATATCTTACTGTAAATAAGAAAGATTTCTTGAGGTTGGATGATCACTCTACAAGATTGGAAGTAAGATAGCAAACTTGGAAGTATTCTTGATTTTATGAAACTAGAGCTTGTAGAATTTATGAAGAACACTTAGAACTTGAAGATAAAACTTGAGAGAGATCAATTAGATGAAGAAAATTGAAGAATGAAAGTGTTTGTAGGTGTTTTTGGTCGTTGGTGTATGGATTAGATATAAAGGATATGTAATTTTGTTTTCATGTAAATAAGTCATGAATGATTACTCATATTTTTGTAATTTTATGAGATATTTCATGCTATTTGCCAAATGATGGTTCCCACATGTGTTAGGAGACTTACATGGGCTGATAAGAGCTGATCATTGGAGTGTATATACCAATAGTACATACATCTAAAAGCTGTGTATTGTACGAGTATGAATACGGGTACATACGAGTAGAATTGTTGATGAAACTGAACGAGGATGTAATTGTAAGCATTTTTGTTAAGTAGAAGTATTTTGATAATTGTCTTGAAGTCTTTCAAAAGTGTATGAATACATATTAAAACACTACATGTATATACATTTTAACTGAGTCGTTAAGTCATCGTTCGTCGTTACATGTAAGTGTTGTTTTGAAACCTTAGGTTAACGATCTTGTTAAATGTTGTTAACCCAATGTTTATAATATCAAATGAGATTTTAAATTATTATATTATCATGATAATATGATGTATGAATATCTCTTAATATGATATATATACATTAAATGTTGTTACAACGATAATCGTTACTTATATGTCTCGTTTCAAAATCATTAAGTTAGTAGTCTTGCTTTTACATATGTAGTTCATTGTTAATATACTTAATGATATGTTTACTTATCATATTATCATGTTAACTATATATATATCCATATATATGTCATCATATAGTTTTTACAAGTTTTAACGTTCGTGAATCACCGGTCAACTTGGGTGGTCAATTGTCTATATGAAACCTATTTCAATTAATCAAGTCTTAACAAGTTTGATAGCTTAACATGTTGGAAACACTTAATCATGTAAATAACAATTTCATTTAATATATATATAAACATGGAAAAGTTCGGGTCACTACAGTACCAACCCGTTAAATAAATTTCGTCCCGAAATTTTAAGTAGTTGGAGGTGTTGACGTATCTTCTGGAAATAAGTGCGGGTATTTCTTCTTCATCTGATCTTATCGTTCCCAGGTGAACTCAGGTCCTCTACGAGCATTCCATCGAACCTTAACAATTGTTATCTTGTTTTGTTTAAGTCTTTTAACCTCACGATCCATTATTTCGACGGGTTCTTCGATGAATTGAAGTTTTTCGTTGATTTGGATTTCGTCTAACGGAATAGTGAGATCTTCTTTAGCAAAACACTTCTTCAAATTCGAGATGTGGAAAGTGTTATGTACAGCCGCGAGTTGTTGAGGTAACTCAAGTCGGTAAGCTACTGGTCCGACACGATCAATAATCTTGAATGGTCCAATATACCTTGGATTTAATTTACCTCGTTTACCAAATCGAACAACGCCTTTCCAAGGTGCAACCTTAAGCATGACCATCTCTCAAATTTCAAATTCTATATCTTTTCTTTTAATGTCGGAGTAGCTCTTTTGTCGACTTTGGGCGGTTTTCAACCGTTGTTGAATTTGGATGATCTTCTCGGTAGTTTCTTGTATTATCTCCGGACCCGTAATCTGTCTATCCCCCACATCACTCCAACAAATTGGAGACCTGTACTTTCTACCATAAAGTGCTTCAAATGGCGCCATCTCAATACTTGAATGATAGCTGTTGTTGTAGGAAAATTCTGCTAACGGTAGATGTCGATCCCAACTATTTCCGAAATCAATAACACATGCTCGTAGCATATCTTCAAGCGTTTGTATCGTCCTTTCGCTCTGCCCATCAGTTTGTGGATGATAGGCAGTACTCATGTCTAGACGAGTTCCTAATGCTTGCTGTAATGTCTGCCAGAATCTTGAAATAAATCTGCCATCCGTATAAGAGATAATAGAGATTGGTATTCCATGTCTGGAGATGACTTCCTTCAAATACAGTCGTGCTAACTTCTCCATCTTGTCATCTTCTCTTCTTGGCAGGAAGTGTGCTGATTTGGTGAGACGATCAACTATTACCCAAATAGTATCAAAACCACTTGCAGTCCTTGGCAATTTAGTGATGAAATCCATGGTAATGTTTTCCCATTTCCATTCCGGGATTTCGGGTTGTTGAAGTAGACCTGATGGTTTCTGATGCCCAGCTTTGACCTTAGAACACGCCAAACATTCTCCTACGTATTTAGCAACATCGGCTTTCATACCCGGCCACCAAAAATGTTTCTTGAGATCCTTGTACATCTTCCCCGTTCCAGGATGTATTGAGTATCTGGTTTTATGAGCTTCTCTAAGTACCATTTCTCTCATATCTCCAAATTTTGGTACCCAAATTCTTTCAGCCCTATACCGGGTTCCGTCTTCCCGAATATTAAGATGCTTCTCCGATCCTTTGGGTATTTCATCCTTTAAATTTCCCTCTTTTAAAACTCCTTGTTGCGCCTCCTTTATTTGAGTAGTAAGGTTATTGTGAATCATTATATTCATAGATTTTACTCGAATGGGTTCTCTGTCCTTCCTGCTCAAGGCGTCGGCTACCACATTTGCCTTCCCCGGGTGGTAACGAATCTCAAAGTCGTAATCATTCAACAATTCAATCCACCTACGCTGCCTCATATTCAGTTGTTTCTGATTAAATATGTGTTGAAGACTTTTGTGGTCGGTATATATAATACTTTTGACCCCATATAAGTAGTGCCTCCAAGTCTTTAATGCAAAAAAAACCGCTCCTAATTCTAAATCATGCGTCGTATAATTTTGTTCGTGAATCTTCAATTGTCTAGACGCATAAGCAATCACCTTCATTCGTTGCATTAATACACAACCGAGATCTTGCGTTGATGCATCACAATAAATCACAAAATCATCATTCCCTTCAGGCAATGACAATATAGGTGTCGTAGTTAGCTTTTTCTTCAATAACTGGAACGCTTTCTCTTGTTCATCCTTCCATACAAATTTCTTCCCTTTATGCGTTAATGTAGTCAAGGGTTTTGCTATTCTGGAAAAGTCTTGAATGAACCTTCTGTAGTAACCAGCTAGTCCTAAAAACTGGCGTATGTGTTTCGGAGTTTTCGGGGTTTCCCAATTTTCAACAGTTTCTATCTTTGCCGGATCCACCTTAATACCTTCTTTGTTCACTATGTGACCTAGGAATTGAACTTCTTCCAACCAAAATGCACACTTTGAAAACTTAGCGTACAATTCTTCCTTCCTCAATACTTCTAACACCTTTCTCAAAAGTTCACCGTGTTCTTGGTCATTCTTTGAGTAAATAAGTATGTCATCAATGAAAACAATGACAAACTTGTCAAGGTATGGTCCACACACTCGGTTCATAAGGTCCATGAACATAGCTGGTGCATTAGTTAAACCAAACGGCATGACCATAAACTCGTAATGACCGTAACGTGTTCTGAAAGCAGTCTTTGGAATATCATCTTCTTTCACCCGCATTTGATGATACCCGGAACGTAAGTCAATCTTTGAATAAACAGACGAGCCTTGTAGTTGATCAAATAAGTCGTCAATTCTCGGTAGTGGGTAGCGGTTCTTGATGGTAAGTTTGTTCAACTCTCGGTAGTCGATATACAACCTGAATGTACCATCTTTCTTCTTGACAAACAAAACAGGAGCTCCCCACGGTGATGTGCTTGGTCGAATGAAACCACGCTCTAAAAGTTCTTGTAATTGGCTTTGCAGTTCTTTCATCTCGCTGGGTGCGAGTCTGTAAGGAGCACGAGCTATTGGTGCAGCTCCTGGTACAAGATCTATTTGAAATTTAACGGATCGATGTGGGGGTAATCCCGGTAATTCTTTCGGAAATACATCGGGAGATTCTTTTGCGACGGGAACATCATTGATGCTCTTTTCTTCAGTTTGTACTTTCTCGACGTGTGCAAGAACAGCATAGCAACCTTTTCTTATTAGTTTTTGTGCCTTCAAATTACTAATAAGATGTAGCTTCGTGTTGCCCTTTTCTCCGTACACCATTAAGGGTTTTCCTTTTTCTCGTATAATGCGAATTGCATTTTTGTAACAAACGATCTCTGCTTTCACTTCTTTCAACCAGTCCATACCGATTATCACATCAAAACTCCCTAACTCTACTGGTATCAAGTCAATCTTAAATGTTTCGCTAACCAGTTTAATTTCTCGATTCCGACATATATTATCTGCTGAAATTAATTTACCATTTGCTAATTCGAGTAAAAATTTACTATCCAAAGGCATCAATGGACAACTTAATTTAGCAAAAAAATCTCTACTCATATAGCTTCTATCTGCACCCGAATCAAATAAAACGTAAGCAGATTTATTGTTAATAAGAAACGTACCCGTAACAAGCTTCGGGTCTTCCTGTGCCTCTGCCGCATTAATATTGAAAACTCTTCCACGGCCTTGTCCATTCGTGTTCTCCTGGTTCGGGCAATTTCTAATAATGTGGCCCGGTTTTCCACATTTATAACAAACTACATTGGCATAACTTGCTCCGACACTACTTGCTCCGCCATTACTCGTTCCGACACCATTTGTTCCTTTCGTTCTGTTAACCCCTGGTCCGTAGACCTCACACTTCACCGCACTATGACCATTTCTTTTACACTTGTTGCAAAATTTGGTACAGAACCCCGAGTGATACTTTTCACACCTTTGGCAAAGCTACTTCTGATTGTTGTTGTTGTTGTGGATATTATTGTTGTTGGGATGATTGTTGTAGTTGCTATTGTTGTTGTTGTTGTTGTTGTTGTTGTTGTTGTTGTTGTTGTTGTTGTTGTTGTTGTTGTTGTTGTTGTTGGGCCGTTTGTTGTAGTTGCGATTGATGTTGCGATTGTTGGGATAGTTGTTGCGATTATTGTTGTAATTGCAGTTGTTGTTGTATTGGTGATTCTTATCACCGTTTTCCTCCCACTTTCTTTTGACTTGCTTCACATTAGCCCCTTCAGCAGTCTGTTCTTTAATTCTTTCTTCAATCTGGTTCACTAGTTT
This sequence comes from Rutidosis leptorrhynchoides, assembly GCF_046630445.1. Classification (NCBI taxonomy): domain Eukaryota; kingdom Viridiplantae; phylum Streptophyta; class Magnoliopsida; order Asterales; family Asteraceae; genus Rutidosis; species Rutidosis leptorrhynchoides. Next base: position 38,627,524 of record NC_092337.1, on the reverse strand, counting down.
GTGAGTCATTCTACATGCCTGTTGTATGGAGGTGGGCTCGTGTGAACTTATATCTTCTTGGATTCTTTCCGGTAATCCTTTCACAAACGCGTCGATCTTCTCTTCCTCATCTTCGAACGCTCCCGGACACAATAGGCACAATTCTGTGAATCATCTTTCGTACGTGGTAATATCAAATCCTTGGGTTCGTAACCCTCTAAGTTCTATCTTGAGCTTATTGACCTCGGTTCTGGGACGGTACTTCTCGTTCATCAAGTGCTTGAATGCTGACCACGGTAGTGCGTAAGCATCATCTTGTCCCACTTGCTCTAGATAGGTATTCCACCATGTTAATGCAGAACCTGTGAAGGTATGCGTAGCGTACTTCACTTTGTCCTCTTCAGTACACTTACTTATGGAAAACACCGATTCAATCTTCTCGGTCCACCGTTTCAATCCGATTGGTCCTTCGGTTCCATCAAATTCCAAAGGTTTGCAGGCAGTGAATTCTTTGTAGGTGCATCCTACACGATTTCCTGTACTGCTAGATCCAAGGTTATTGTTTGTATGTAGCGCAGCCTGTACTGCGGCTATGTTTGAAGCAAGAAAGGCACGAAATTCCTCTTCGCTCATATTCAAGGTTTATCGAGTAGTCGGTGCCATTTCCTTCAAATAGTCAAATGAAACAAGTTAATCATACAGAATATTAAGAGTAGTCAATAGTATCTCGTAGCATAATATGAACTCATTTATAAAAGCTTTTTCTTCATATTAGCGTTTTATAAGTTTAAATTTGGGTAGTACCTACCCGTTAAGTTCATACTTAGTAGCTAATATACAATTCAACTACTACAATTCTATATGAAAAACTGATTATAATAATATTTCGCGTTCAAACTTTTACACAATATTTTACAAACTTACAATATCGCTTATTTTACATATATCATGAAATATAGCACAAAATAACTTTGATACAAGATAGTTGTGAAGATAATTCTAGCTAGTACACAAGTCGTTCAGTAAAGGCAATAAAGACACGTAATTCATACGTCAAGAAACAAGTCATGCATTCTAGTTTTACTAGGACTACTTCCCATCCTTGGTCTTGTGGAACATAACCGTTATGGCCGTTGATAAGACAGCGTGTTGTAATGTCGTCAAAGGGACGAGGGTTACGTAATATCCAACAGTCCCTTAACAATCTAAAAACCTCATTTCTTACCCCAATTACCTACTCCGTCACTTGTGGGAACGTTTTGTTTAATAGCTGTAGCCCGATGTTCTTGTCCTCACTTTGGTGAGAAGCGAACATTACTAAGCCGTAAGCATAACATGCTTCTTTATGTTGCATGTTAGCCGCTTTTTCTAAATCACAAAGTCCTATATTCGGATATATTGAATCAAAATAATTTCTTAACCCATTGCGTAAAATAGCATTTGGGTTCCCCGCAATATATGCGTCAAAGTAAACACATCGTAACTTATGAATTTCCCAATGTGATATCCCCCATCTTTCAAACGAAAGCCTTTTATAAACCAAGAAATTCTTGGAACGTTCTTCGAATATCTTACAAACTGATCTTGCCTTAAATAGTTGTGCCGAGGAATTCTGACCGACTCTAGACAAGATTTCATCAATCATGTCTCCGGGTAGGTCTCTTAAAATATTGGGTTGTCTATCCATTTTGTGTTTTTATACTGTAAAATAGACAAGAGTTAGATTCATAAAAAAAATAATACTTATTAATATAAGTAATTTTTTTACATATAACATAAAGCATAAGCACACTATATTACATATATTACACCACACGAATACAACTATCTTATTCCGACTCGCTCGTTTCTTCTTCTTCGGTTTTGGTTCGTTTTGATAAGTTTCTAGGGATATATGATGTTCCCCTAATACGAGCCGTCATTTTCCACATTGGTTTAGAAAAACCTGGTGGTTTAGAGGTTCTCGGGTTATTGTCACAACTTAAGAAATACGGGTGTTGACGATACATATAAAGTTCATCGGGTTTGGAATCAAATTTCTCTATTTTTATGCCCTTTCCCTTATTGTTCTCTTTTGCCTTATTAAATTGTGTTGGGGTAATTTCTATAACATCATCGGATTCCTTGTCGGGATCCGATTCATCGGAGAATTGGTAATCCTCCCAATACTTTGCTTCCTTGGCGGAAACACCATTGACCATAATTAACTTTGGTAAGTTGGTTGAGGATTTTCTTCTACTTAACCGTTTTATTATTTCCCCCACTGGTTCTATTTCTTCTTCCGGTTCCGATTCTTCTTCCGGTTCCGATTCTTCTTCTGGTTCCGACTCTTCTTCCGGTTCCTCTTCGGGAACTTGTGAATCAGTCTACGAATTATTCCAATTTACATTTGACTCTTCATTATTATTAGGTGAGTCAATGGGACTTGTTCTAGAGGTAGACATCTATCACATAATATCAAACACGTTAAGAGATTAATATATCACATAATATTTACATGTTAATAATATATAGTTTCCAACAAAAATGTTAATCAATCATTTTTAAAGAAAACACGGTCGAAGTCCAGACTCAGTAATGCATCCTAACAAACTCGATAAGACACACTAATACAAATTTTTCTGGTTCTCTAAGACCAACGCTCGGATACCAACTGAAATGTCCCATTCTTATTGATTAAAAACGTTCCATATTAATTGATTTCGTTGTGAGGTTTTGACCTCTATATGAGACGTTTTTCAAAGACTGCATTCATTTTAAAACAAACCATAACCTTTATTTCATCAATAAAGGTTTAAAAAGCTTTACATAGATTATCAAATAATGATAATCTAAAATATCCTGTTTACACACGACTATTACATAATGGTTTACAATACAAATATGTTACAATGAAATAAGTTTCTTGAATGCAGTTTTTACACAATATCATACAAGCATGGACTCCAAATCCAGTCCTTATTTAAGTATGTTACAGCGGAAGCTCTTAATAATCACCTGAGAATAAACATGCTTAAAACGTCAACAAAAATGTTGGTGAGTTATAGGTTTAACCTATATATATCAAAACGTAACAATAGACCACAAGATTTCATATTTCAATATACATCCCATACATAGAGATAAAAATCATTCATATGGTGAACACCTGGTAACCGACATTAACAAGATGCATATATAAGAATATTCCCATCATTCCGGGATCCTCCTTCGGACATGATATTAATTTCAAAGTACTAAAGCATCCGGTACTTTGGATGGGGTTTGTTAGGCCCAATAGATCTATCTTTAGGATTCGCGTAAATTAGGGTGTCTGTTCCCTAATTCTTAGATTACCAGACTTAATAAAAAGGGGCATATTCGATTTCGATAATTCAACCATAGAATGTAGTTTCACGTACTTGTGTCTATTTTGTAAATCATTTATAAAACCTGCATGTATTATCATCCCAAAAATATTAGATTTTAAAAGTGGAACTATAACTCACTTTCACAGATTTTTACTTCGTCGGGAAGTAATACTTGGCCACTGGTCAATTCACGAACCTATAACAAATATGTACAAATATATCAAAGTATATTCAAAATATATTTACAACACTTTTAATACATTTTGATGTTTTAAGTTTATTAAGTCAGCTGTCCTCGTTAGTAACCTACAACTAGTTGTCCAACGTTAGATGCACAGAAAAAAAAATTGATATATATTATCCTGAATCAATCCACGACCCAGTGTATACACGTCTCAGGCTAGATCACAACTCAAAGTATATATATTTTTGGAATCAACCTCAACCCTGTATAGATAACTCCCACATTACTGCATATAGAGTGTCTATGGTTGTTCCAAATAATATATACACATGGATCGATATGATATGTCAAAACATTTGCATACGTGTCTATGATATCCCAAGATTACATAATATATTAGAATACATGTATAATAGTTAGCTAGAATATGATTAATATAGATTTGTTACCAATTTTCACGTTGCTACAACAAAAAAATTATCCAATCTTGTTTTACCCATAACTTCTTCATTTTAAATCCGTTGTAAGTAAATCAAATTGCTATGGTTTCATATTGAACTCTATTTTATGAATCTAAACAGAAAAAGTATAGGTTTATAGTCAGAAATATAAGTTACAAGTCATTTTTTTAAAGGTAGTCATTTCAGTCGAAAGAACGACGTCAAGATGACCATTTTAGAAAACATACTTCCACATTGAGTTTAATCATGATTTTTGGATATAGTTTCACATTCCTAAGAAAAATCATTTTCCCAGAAGAACAACTTTTAAATCAAAGTTTATCATAGTTTTTAATTAACTAACCCAAAACAGCCCGCGGTGTTACTACGACGGCGTATGTCTGGTTTTACAGTGTTCTTCGTGTTTCCAGGTTTTAAATCATTAAGTTAGCATATCATATAGATATATAACATGTGTTTAGTTGATTTTAAAAGTCAAGTTAGAAGGATTAACTTTTGTTTGCGAACAAGTTTAGAATTAACTAAACTATGTTCTAGTGATTACAAGTTTAAACCTTCGAATAAGATAGCTTTATATGTATGAATCGAATGATGTTATGAACATCATTACTACCTCAAGTTTTCTGGATAAAGCTACTGGAAATGAGAAAAATGGATCTAGCTTCAAAGGATCCTTGGATGGCTTGAAAGTTCTTGAAACAGAATCATGACACGAAAACAAGTTCAAGTAAGATTTCCACTCAAAATAAGATTGTTATAGTTATAGAAATTGAATCAAAGTTTGAATATGAGTATTACTTTGTATTAGAAAGATATCTTACTGTAAATAAGAAAGATTTCTTGAGGTTGAATGATCACTCTACAAGATTGGAAGTAAGATAGCAAACTTGGAAGTATTCTTGATTTTATGAAACTATAACTTGTAGAATATATGAAGAACACTTAGAACTTGAAGATAGAAATTGAGAGAGTTCAATTAGATGAAGAAAATTGAAGAATGAAAGTGTTTGTAGGTGTTTTTGGTCGTTGGTGTATGGATTAGATATAAAGGATATGTAATTTTGTTTTCATGTAAATAAGTCATGAATGATTACTCATATTTTTTTAATTTTATGAGATATTTCATGCTAGTTGCCAAATGATGGTTCCCACATGTGTTAGGTGACTCACATGGGCTGCTAAGAGCTGATCATTGGAGTGTATATACTAATAGTACATACATCTAAAAGCTGTGTATTGTACGAGTACGAATACGGGTACATACGAGTAGAATTGTTGATGAAACTGAACGAGGATGTAATTGTAAGCATTTTTGTTAAGTAGAAGTATATTGATAAGTGTCTTGAAGTATTTCAAAAGTGTATGAATACATATTAAAACACTACATGTATATACATTTTAACTGAGTCGTTAAGTCATCGTTAGTCGTTACATGTAAGTGTTGTTTTGAAACCTTTAGGTTAACGATCTTGTTAAATGTTGTTAATCCAATGTTTATAATATCAAATGAGATTTTAAATTATTATATTATCATGATAATATGATGTATGAATATCTCTTAATATGATATATATACATTAAATGTCGTTACAACGATAATCGTTACATATATGTCTCGTTTCAAAATCATTAAGTTAGTAGTCTTGCTTTTACATATGTAGTTCATTGTTAATATACTTAATGATATGTTTACTTATCATAATATCATGTTAACTATATATATATATATATATCCATATATATGTCATCATATAGTTTTTACAAGTTTTAACGTTCGTGAATCACCGGTCAACTTGGGTGGTCAATTGTCTATATGAAACCTATTTCAATTAATCAAGTCTTAACAAGTTTGATTGCTTAACATGTTGGAAACACTTACTCATGTAAATAACAATTTCATTTAATATATATATAAACATGGAAAAGTTCGGGTCACTACACCTACTGTCACACCTAAGGCTTCCTTGACAACCTCTCTAATGGTGGATGCCAGACAATTCCACATCTGATCCGCGTCATCATGGGATACCATTTCCACTTCAGCATCAACTCTTTCTACAATCGAAGTTTTAAAAGTCTCTGCCATCTCTCCGTTCAACTTCTTCCACAGGATTTTAGGTTGGATGTGCCTCGCACTCTTGGTGACTCATCTCTGAAGAACTAAATCCATGGCCAAAAATCTATGCTGTGAGGAGCATGTCAAGTCAGTCAGGACCTTACAGTCTCCACATGTCCTAAGATCCTCTTTGCGAAGTAACAAAAAATCAATCTGAGTACTATGACCCCCACTATGGAAAGTTGCTAACTGGGCATCCATCTTCTTGAAGAACGAATTCGCAACAACCAAATCGTGAGCAACACTAAATTCGATAATAGAGAGCCCTTCCTCATTTCTTACTCCATACCCAAAGCCCCCATATACTCCTACATATCCCTCCACATTCGTTCCTATATTTCCATTAAGATCTCCACCAATAAGTAATCGATGGTCCGGAGGGCACATTCTCACAACCTCATCTAGCGATTCCCAGAAGTGTCTCTTTTCAGCCTCTCCAAGGCCCATATGAGGTGCGTAAGCGCTAATGACCGTGTAGGTCACCTCCTGGATTACTAACTGATATGGCCGAAACGGACAGTTTTTATTTGCGCGGTGTCGTCAGGCCGCGGCTCGCCAGGATCAGCCACTCATGGGAGAGGGTACTGTTTTAAATTTATATTTAGCGGTGTAGTGACCCGAACTTTTCCATGTTTATATATATTAATTTAGATTGATATTTACATGATTAAATGTTTCCAACATGTTAAGCAATCAAACTTGTTAAGACTTTATTAATTGAAATATGTTTCATATAGACAATTGACCACCCAAGTTGACCGGCGATTCACGAACGTTAAAACTTGTAAAAATGACATGACGATATATATATGGATATACATATGGTTAACATGAGATTATGATAAGTAAGTATCTCTATAAGTATATTAACAATGAGTTATATACATATAAACAAGACTACTAACTTAAGGATTTCGAAACGAGAAATATATGTAACGATTATCGTTGTAACGACATTTAAATGTATATATATCATATTAAGATATATTAATATATCATAATATCATGATAATATAATAATTTAATATCTCATTAGATATAATAAACAATGTGTTAACAACATTAATTGAGATCGTTAACTTAAAGGTTTCAAAACAACACTTACATGTAACGACTAACGATGACTTAACGACTCGGTTAAAATGTATATACATGTAGTGTATTTAGATGTATTAAAATACTTTTGGAAGACTTCAAGACATATATCAAAACACTCATACTTAACGAAAATGATTACAGTTACTTTCCCATTCTTTTCTTTCATCAAGAATTCTAGTCGTATTCTTACCCGTATTATACACAGCTTCAAAACGTACTTACTATGGGTATATACCAATAGGAACTAGCATGGGATTCCACTCTTGATTATGTCATGTATGACTAATCAATTTTAACTTCTACCATGAGCTAGTCAACTAACTAGAACTCCTTTTAACCCCACTCACCACTCACCAATTACCACTCATCATTCACTCCATTTCACTTCAAATTCTCTTTCTAATTCTCTCTCAACACACACACACACTATTATGAACGTATTTTCCAGTAGTTAATCATCATCTTTATCAAAAATCACTTCAAGAATCAAGCTATAATCATCATAGGAAGAACACTTCAAGAACACTTCAAAAATCCCTTCAAGTTTACTAATTTACTTCCAAGCTTTCTAATCCATTCCAAGTAATCATCTAAGATCAAGAAACCTTTGTTATATACAGTAGGTTATCTTTCTTATTCAAGGTAATATTCATATTCAAACTTTGATTCAATTTCTATAACTATAAACTATCTTAATTCGAGTAAAAATCTTACTTGAACTTGTTTTTGTGTCATGATCCTACTTCAAGAACTTTCAAGCCATCCAAGATCCTTTGAAGCTAGATCATTTCTTGTCACTTCCAGTAGGTTTACCTACTAAAATTGAGGTAGTAATGATGTTCATAACATCATTCGATTCATATATATAAAACTATCTTATTCGAAGGTTTAAACTCGTAATCACTAGAACATAGTTTAGTTAATTATAAACTTGTTGGCAAACAAAAGTTAATCCTTCTAACTTGACTTTTAAAATTAACTAAACACATGTTCTATATCTATATGATATGTTAACTTAATGATTTAAAACCTGGAAACACGAAAAACACCGTAAAACCGGATTTACGCCGTCGTAGTAACACCGCGGGCTGTTTTGGGTTAGTTAATTAAAAACTATGATAAACTTTGATTTAAAAGTTGTTATTCTGAGAAAATGATTTTTATTATGAACATGAAACTATATCCAAAAATTATGGTTAAACTCAAAGTGGAAGTATGTTTTCTAAAATGGTCATCTAGACGTCGTTCTTTCGACTGAAATGAATACCTTTACAAAAACGACTTGTAACTTATTTTTCCGACTATAAACCTATACTTTTTCTGTTTAGATTCTTAAAATAGAGTTCAATATGAAACCATAGCAATTTGATTCACTCAAAACGGATTTAAAATGAAGAAGTTATTGGTAAAACAAGATTGGATAATTTTTCTCATTTTAGCTACGTGAAAATTGGTAACAAATCTATTCCAACCATAACTTAATCAACTTGTATTGTATATTATGTAATATTGAGATACCATAGACACGTATACAATGTTTCGACCTATCATGTCGACACATCTATATATATTTCGGAACAACCATAGACACTCTATATGTGAATGTTGGAGTTAGCTATACAGGGTTGAGGTTGATTCCAAAATATATATAGTTTGAGTTGTGATCAATACTGAGATACGTATACACTGGGTCGTGGATTGATTCAAGATAATATTTATTAATTTATTTCTGTACATCTAACTGTGGACAACTAGTTGTAGGTTATTAACGAGGACAGCTGACTTAATAAACTTAAAACATCAAAATATATTAAAAGTGTTGTAAATATATTTTGAACATACTTTAATATACATGTATATATTGTTATAGGTTCGTGAATCAACAGTGGCCAAGTCTTACTTCTCGACGAAGTAAAAATCTGTGAAAGTGAGTTATAGTCCCACTTTTAAAATCTAATATTTTTGGGATGAGAATACATGCAGGTTTTATAAATGATTTACAAAATAGACACAAGTACGTGAAACTACATTCTATGGTTGAATTATCGAAATCGAATATGCCCCTTTTTATTAAGTCTGGTAATCTAAGAATTAGGGAACAGACACCCTAATTGACGCGAATCCTAAAGATAGATCTATTGGGCCTAACAAACCCCATCCAAAGTATCGGATGCTTTAGTACTTCGAAATTTATATCATATCCGAAGGGTGTCCCGGAATGATGGGGATATTCTTATATATGCATCTTGTTAATGTCGGTTACCAGGTGTTCACCATATGAATGATTTTTATCTCTATGTATGGGATGTATATTGAAATATGAAATCTTGTGGTCTATTGTTACAATTTGATATATATAGGTTAAACCTATAACTTACCAACATTTTTGTTGACGTTTAAAGCATGTTTATTCTCAGGTGAATACTAAGAGCTTCCGCTGTTGCATACTAAAATAAGGACACGATTTGGAGTCCATGTTTGTATGATACTGTGTAAAAACTGCATTCAAGAAACTGATTTTGATGTAACATATTTGTATTGTAAACCATTATGTAATGGTCGTGTGTAAACAGGATATTTTAGATTATCATTATTTGATAATCTACGTAAAGCTTTTTAAACCTTTATTTATGAAATAAAGGTTATGGTTTGTTTTAAAAATGAATGCAGTCTTTGAAAAACGTCTCATATAGAGGTCAAAACCTCGCAACGAAATCAATTAATATGGAATGTTTTTAATCAATAAGAACGGGACATTTCAGTTGGTATCAGAGCGTTGGTCTTAGAGAACCAGAATTTTGCATTAGTGTGTCTTATCAAGTTTGTTAGGATGCATTAGTGAGTCTGGACTTCGACCGTGTTTACTTGAAAAATGATTGCTTAACAAATTTTGTTGGAAACTATATATTTTTAACATGTGAATATTATGTGATATATTAATCTCTTAACGCGTTTGATATTATGTGATAGATGTCTACCTCTAGAACAAGTCCCATTGACTCACCTAATAATAATGAAGAGCCAAATGTAAATTGGAATGATTCGTGGACTGATTCACAAGTTTCCGAAGAGGAACCGGAAGAAGAGTCGGAACCAGAAGAAGAATCGGAACCGGAAGAAGAATCGGAACTGGGTGAAGAAATAGAACCGGTGGGGGAAATAATAAAACGGTTAAGTAAAAGAAAATCCTCAACCAACCGACCAAGGTTAATTATGGTCAATGGTGTTTCCACTAAGGAAGCAAAATATTGGGAGGATTACCAATTCTCCAATGAATCGGATTCTGACGAGAATTCCGATGATGTTATAGAAATTACCCCAACTGAATTTAAAAAGGCAAAAGAAAATAATAAGGGAAAGGGCATAAAAATAGAGAAATCTAATTCCAACCCCGATGAACTTTATATGTATCGTCAACCCCCGAAGTCCTTAAGTTGTAACAATGACCCGGGAACCTCTAAACCACCAGGTTTTTCTAAACCAATGTGGAAAACGACAGCTCGTATTAGGGGAACATCATATATCCCTAGAAACTTGGAAAAACGAACCAAAACCGAAGAAGAAGAAACAAGCGAGTCGGAATAAGATAGTTGTATTCGTGTGGTGTAATATATGTAATATAGTGTGCTTATGATTTATGATATATGTAAAAATTGCTTGTATTAATAAGTATTTTTTTTTATGAATCTAACTCTTCTCTATTTTACAGTATAAAAACACAAAATGGATAGACAACCCAATATTTTAAGAGACCTACCCGGAGACATGATTGATGAAATCTTGTCTAGAGTCGGTCAGAATTCTTCGGCACAACTATTTAAGGCGAGATCAGTTTGTAAGACATTCGAAGAACGTTCCAAGAATGCCTTGGTTTATAAAAGGCTTTCGTTCGAAAGATTGGGGATATCACATTGGGAAATCATAAGTTACGATGTGTTTACTTTGACGCATATATTGCGGGGAACCCAAATGCTATTTTACGCAATGGGTTAAGAAATTATTTTGACTCAGTATATCCGAATATTGGACTTCGTGATTTAGAAAAAGCGGCTAACATGCAACATAAAGAAGCATGTTATGCTTACGGATTAGTAATGTTCGCTTCTCACCAAAGTGATAACAAGAACATCGGGCTACAACTATTAAACAAAACGTTCCCACAAGTGACGGAGTCGGTAATTAGGGTAAGAAATGAGGTTTTTAGATTGTTACGGGACTGTTGGACATTACGTAACCCTCGTCCCTTTGACGACGTTACAACACGCTGTCTTATCAACGGACATAACGGTTATGTTCCACAAGACCAAGGATGGGAAGTAATCCTAGTAAAACCAGAATGCATGACTTGTTTCTGGACGTATGAATTACGTGTCTTTATTGCCTTTGCTGAACAACTTGTGTACTAGCTAGAATTATCGTCACAACCATCTTGTATCAAATTTATTGTGTGCTATATTTCATGCTATATGTAAAATAAGCGGTATTGTAAGTTTGTAAAATATTGTATAAAAGTTTGAACGCGAAATATTATTATAATCAGTTTTTCATATAGAATTGTAGTAGTTGATTTGTATATTAGCTACTAAGTATGAACTTAACGGGTAGGTACTACCCGAATTTAAACTTATAAAACGCTAATATGAAGAAAAAGCTTTTATAAATGAGTTCATATTATGCTACGAAATACTATTAACTACTCTTAATATTCTGTATGATTAACTTGTTCCATTTGACTATTTTGAAGGAAATGGCACCGACTACTCGACACACCGTGAATATGAATGAAGAGGAATTCCGTACATTTCTAGCTTCAAACATAGCCGCAGTACAGGCTGCGCTACATACCAACAATAACCTTGGATCTAGCAGTACGGGAAATCGTGTAGGATGCACCTACAAAGAATTCACTACCTGAAAACCTTTGGAATTTGATGGAACCGAAGGACCGATCGGATTGAAACGGTGGACCGAGAAGGTCGAATTGGTGTTTGCCATAAGTAAGTGTACTGAAGAGGACAAAGTAAAGTACGCTACGCATACCTTCACAGGTTCTGCGTTAACATGGTGGAATACCTATCTAGAGCAAGTGGGACAAGACGATGCGTACGCACTACCGTGGTCAGCATTCAAGCACTTGATGAACGAGAAGTACCGTCCCAGAACCGAGGTCAATAAGCTCAAGACAGAACTTAGAGGGTTACGAACCCAAGGATTTGATATTACCACGTACGAAAGACGATTCACAGAATTGTGCCTATTGTGTCCGGGAGCATTCGAAGATGAGGAAGAGAAGATCGACGCGTTTGTGAAAGGATTACCGGAAAGAATCCAAGAAGATATAAGTTCACACGAGCCCGCCTCCATACAACAGGCATGTAGAATGGCTCACAAACTAGTGAACCAGATTGAAGAAAGAATTAAAGAATAGACTGCTGAAGAGGCCAATGTGAAGCAAGTCAAAAGAAAGTGGGAGGAAAACGGTGATAAGAATCACCAATACAACAACAACAGCAATTACAACAATAATCGCAACAATTATCCCAACAATCGCAACATCAATCGCAACTACAACAAACGGCCCAACAACAACAACAACAACAACAGCAACTACAACAATCATCCCAACAACAATAATAACCGCAACAACAACAATCAGAAGCAGCTATGCCAAAGGTGTGAAAAGTATCACTCGGGGTTCTGCACCAAATTTTGCAACAAGTGTAAAAGAAATGGTCATAGCGCGGCGAAGTGTGAGGTCTATGGACCAGGGGTTAATAGAACGAAAGGAACAAATGGTGTCGGAACGAGTAATGGCGGAGCAAGTAGTGTCGGAGCAAGTTATGCCAATGTAATTTGTTATAAATGTGGAAAACCGGGCCACATTATTAGAAATTGCCCGAACCAGGAGAACACGAATGGACAAGGCCGCGAAAGAGTTTTCAATATTAATGTGGCAGAGGCACAGGAAGACCCGGAGCTTGTTACGGGTACGTTTCTTATTGACAATAAATCTGCTTACGTTTTATTTGATTCGGGTGCGGATAGAAGCTATATGAGTAGAGATTTTTGTGCTAAATTAAGTTGTCCATTGACGCCTTTGGATAGTAGATTTTTACTCGAATTAGCAAATGGTAAATTAATTTCAGCAGATAATATATGTCGGAATCGAGAAATTAAACTGGTTAGCGAAACATTTAAGATTGACTTGATACCAGTAGAGTTAGGGAGTTTTGATGTGATAATCGGTATGGACTGGTTGAAAGAAGTGAAAGCAGAGATCGTTTGTTACAAAAATGCAATTCGCATTATATGAGAAAAAGGAAAACCCTTAATGGTGTACGGAGAAAAGGGCAACACGAAGCTACATCTTATTAGTAATTTAAAGGCACAAAAACTAATAAGAAAAGGTTGCTATGCTGTTCTAGCACACGTCGAGAAAGTACAAACTGAAGAAAAGAGCATCAATGATGTTCCCGTCGCAAAAGAATTTCCCGATGTATTTCCGAAAGAATTACCGGGATTACCCCCACATCGATCCGTTGAATTTCAAATAGATCTTGTACCAGGAGCTGCACCAATAGCTCGTGCTCCTTACAGACTCGCACCCAGCGAGATGAAAGAACTGCAAAGCCAATTACAAGAACATTTAGAGCGTGGTTTCATTCGACCAAGCACATCACCGTGGGGAGCTCCTGTTTTGTTTGTCAAGAAGAAAGATGGTACATTCAGGTTGTGTATCGACTACCGAGAGTTGAACAAACTTACCATCAAGAACCGCTACCCACTACCGAGAATCGACGACTTATTTGATCAATTACAAGGCTCGTCTGTTTATTCAAAGATTGACTTACGTTCCGGGTATCATCAAATGCGGGTGAAAGAAGATGATATTCCAAAGACTGCTTTCAGAACACGTTACGGTCATTACGAGTTTATGGTCATGCCATTTGGTTTAACTAATGCACCAGCTGTGTTCATGGACCTTATGAACCGAGTGTGTGGACCATACCTTGACAAGTTTGTCATTGTTTTCATTGATGACATACTTATTTACTCAAAGAATGACCAAGAACACGGTAAACATTTGAGAAAGGTGTTAGAAGTATTGAGGAAGGAAGAATTGTACGCTAAGTTTTCAAAGTGTGCATTTTGGTTGGAAGAAGTTCAATTCCTCGGTCACATAGTGAACAAAGAAGGTATTAAGGTGGATCCGGCAAAGATAGAAACTGTTGAAAAGTGGGAAACCCCGAAAACTCTGAAACACATACGCTAGTTTTTAGGACTAGCTGGTTACTACAGAAGGTTCATCCAAGACTTTTCCAGAATAGCAAAACCCTTGACTGCATTAACGCATAAAGGGAAGAAATTTGAATGGAATGATGAACAAGAGTAAGCGTTTCAGTTATTGAAGAAAAACTAACTACGGCACCTATATTGTCATTGCCTGAAGGGAATGATGATTTTGTGATTTATTGTGACGCATCAAAGCAAGGTCTCGGTTGTGTATTAATGCAACGAACGAAGGTGATTGCTTATGCGTCTAGACAATTGAAGATTCACGAACAAAATTATATGACGCATGATTTGGAATTAGGCGCGGTTGTTTTTGCATTAAAGACTTGGAGGCACTACTTATATGGGGTCAAAAGTATTATATATACCGACCACAAAAGTCTTCAACACATATTTAATGAGAAACAACTGAATATGAGGCAGCGTAGGTGGATTGAATTGTTGAATGATAACGACTTTGAGATTCGTTACCACCCGGGAAAGGAAAATGTGGTAGCCGATGCCTTGAGCAGGAAGGACAGAGAACCCATTCGAGTAAAATCTATGAATATAATGATTCATAATAACCTTACTACTCAAATAAAGGAGGCGCAACAAGGAGTTTTAAAAGAGGGAAATTTAAAGGATGAAATACCCAAGGGATCGGAGAAGCATCTTAATATTCGGGAAGACGGAACCCGGTATAGGGCTGAAAGGATTTGGGTACCAAAATTTGGAGATATGAGAGAAATGGTACTTAGAGAAGCTCATAAAACCAGATACTCAATACATCCTGGAACGGGGAAGATGTACAAGGATCTCAAGAAACATTTTTGGTGGCCGGGTATGAAAGCCGATGTTGCTAAATATGTAGGAGAATGTTTGACGTGTTCTAAGGTCAAAGCTGAGCATCAGAAACCATCAGGTCTACTTCAACAACCCGAAATCCCGGAATGGAAATGGGAAAACATTACCATGGATTTCATCACTAAATTGCCAAGGACTGCAAGTGGTTTTGATACTATTTGGGTAATAGTTGATCGTCTCACCAAATCAGCACACTTCCTGCCAATAATAGAAGATGACAAGATGGAGAAGTTAGCACGACTGTATTTGAAGGAAGTCGTCTCCAGACATGGAATACCAATCTCTATTATCTCTGATAGGGATGGCAGATTTATTTCAAGATTCTGGCAGACATTACAGCAAGCATTAGGAACTCGTCTAGACATGAGTACTGCCTATCATCCACAAACTGATGGGCAGAGCGAAAGGACGATACAAACGCTTGAAGACATGCTACGAGCATGTGTTATTGATTTCGGAAACAGTTGGGATTGACATCTACCGTTAGCAGAATTTTCCTACAACAACAGCTACCATTCAAGCATTGAGATGGCGCCGTTTGAAGCACTTTATGGTAGAAAGTGCAGGTCTCCGATTTGTTGGAGTGAAGTGGGGGATAGACAGATTACGGGTTCGGAGATTATACAAGAAACTACCGAGAAGATCATCCAAATTCAACAACGGTTGAAAACCGCCCAAAGTCGACAAAAGAGCTACGCTGACATTAAAAGAAAATATATAGAATTTGAAATTGGAGAGATGGTCATGCTTAAAGTTGCACCTTGGAAAGGCGTTGTTCGATTTTTTAAACGAGGGAAATTAAATCCAAGGTATATTGGACCATTCAAGATTATTGATCGTGTCGGACCAGTAGCTTACCGATTTGAGTTACCTCAACAACTCGCGGCTGTACATAACACTTTCCACGTCTCGAATTTGAAGAAATGTTTTGCTAAAGAAGATCTCACTATTCCGTTAGATGAAATCCAAATCAACGAAAAACTCCAATTCATCGAAGAACCCGTCGAAATAATGGATCGTGAGGTTAAAAGACTTAAGCAAAACAAGATACCAATTGTTAAGGTTCGATGAAATGCTCGTAGAGGACCCGAGTTCACTTGGGAGCGTGAAGATCAGATGAAGAAGAAATACCCGCATCTATTTCCAGAAGATTCGTCAACACCTTCAACAGCTTAAAATTTCGGGACGAAATTTATTTAACGGGTAGGTACTGTAGTGATCCGAACTTTTCCATGTTTATATATATTAATTGAGATTGATATTTACATGATTAAATATTTCCAACATGTTAAGCAATCAAACTTGTTAAGACTTTATTAATTGAAATATGTTTCATATAGACAATTGACCACCCAAGTTGACCGGCGATTCACGAACGTTAAAACTTGTAAAAATGACATGACGATATATATATGGATATACATATGGTTAACATGAGATTATGATAAGTAAGTATCTCCATAAGTATATTAACAATGAGTTATATACATATAAACAAGAGTACTAACTTAAGGATTTCGAAACGAGACATATATGTAACGATTATCGTTGTAACGACATTTAAATGTATATATATATCATATTAAGATATATTAATATATCATAATATCATGATAATATAATAATTTAACATCTCATTAGATATAATAAACAATGGGTTAACAACATTAATTGAGATCGTTAACTTAAAGGTTTCAAAACAACACTTACATGTAACGACTAACGATGACTTAACGACTCAGTTAAAATGTATATACATGTAGTGTATTTAGATGTATTAAAATACTTTTGGAAGACTTCAAGACATATATCAAAACACTCATACTTAACGAAAATAATTACAGTTACTTTCCCATTCTTTTCTTTCATCAAGAATTCTAGTCGTATTCTTACCCGTATTATACACAGCTTCAAAACATACTTACTATGGGTATATACCAATAGGAACTAGCATGGGATTCCACTCTTAATTATGTCATGTATAACTAATCAATTTTAACTTCTACCATGAGCTAGTAAACTAACTAGAACTCCTTTTAACCCCACTCACCACTCACCAATTACCACTCATCATTCACTCCATTTCACTTCCAATTCTCTTTCTAATTCTCTCTCAACACACACACACTATTATGAACGTATTTTTCCAGTAGTTAATCATCATCTTCATCAAAAATCACTTCAAGAATCAAGCTATAATCATCATAGGAAGAACACTTCAAGAACACTTCAAAAATCCCTTCAAGTTTACTAATTTACTTCCAAGCTTTCTAATCCATTCCAAGTAATCATCTAAGATCAAGAAACCTTTGTTATATACAGTAGGTTATCTTTCTTATTCAAGGTAATATTCATATTCAAACTTTGATTCAATTTCTATAACTATAAACTATCTTAATTCGAGTAAAAATCTTACTTGAACTTGTTTTTGTGTCATGATCCTACTTCAAGAACTTTCAAGCCATCCAAGATCCTTTGAAGCTAGATCATTTCTTGTCACTTCCAGTAGGTTTACCTACTAAACTTGAGGTAGTAATGATTTTCATAACATCATTCAATTCATATATATAAAACTATCTTATTCGAAGGTTTAAACTCGTAATCACTAGAACATAGTTTAGTTAATTCTAAACTTGTTCGCAAACAAAAGTTGATCCTTCTAACTTGACTTTTAAAATTAACTAAACACATGTTCTATATCTATATGATATGCTAACTTAATGATTTAAAACCTGGAAACACGAAAAACACCGTAAAACCGGATTTACGCCGTCGTAGTAACACCGCGGGCTGTTTTGGGTTAGTTAATTAAAAACTATGATAAACTTTGATTTAAAAGTTGTTATTCTGAGAAAATGATTTTTATTATGAACATGAAACTATATCTAAAAATTATGGTTAAACTCAAAGTGGAAGTATGTTTTCTAAAATGGTCATCTAGACGTCGTTCTTTCGACTGAAATGACTACCTTTACAAAAACGACTTGTAACTTATTTTTCTGACTATAAACCTATAATTTTTCTGTTTAGATTCTTAAAATAGAGTTCAATATGAAACCATAGCAATTTGATTCACTCAAAACGGATTTAAAATGAAGAAGTTATGGGTAAAACAAGATTGGATAATTTTTCTCATTTTAGCTACGTGAAAATTGGTAACAAATCTATTCCGACCATAACTTAATCAACTTGTATTGTATATTATGTAATATTGAGATACCATAGACACGTATACAATGTTTCGACCTATCATGTCGACACATCTATATATATTTCGGAACAACCATAGACACTCTATATGTGAATGTTGGAGTTAGCTATACAGGGTTGAGGTTGATTCCAAAATATATATAGTTTGAGTTGTGATCAATACTGAGATATGTATACACTGGGTCGTGGATTGATTCAAGATAATATTTATCGATTTATTTATGTACATCTAACTGTGGACAACTAGTTGTAGGTTACCAACGAGGACAGCTGACTTAATAAACTTAAAACATCAAAATATATTAAAAGTGTTGTAAATATATTTTGAACATACTTTAATATACATGTATATATTGTTATAGGTTCGTGAATCAATAGTGGCCAAGTCTTACTTCTCGACGAAGTAAAAATCTGTGAAAGTGAGTTATAGTCCCACTTTTAAAATCTAATATTTTTGGGATGAGAATACATGCAGGTTTTATAAATGATTTATAAAATAGACACAAGTACGTGAAACTACATTCTATGGTTGAATTATCGAAATCGAATATGCCCCTTTTTATTAAGTCTGGTAATCTAAGAATTAGGGAACAGACACCCTAATTGACGCGAATCCTAAAGATAGATCTATTGGGCCTAACAAACCCCATCCAAAGTATCGGATGCTTTAGTACTTCGAAATTTATATCCTATCCGAAGGGTGTCCCGGAATAATGGGTATATTCTTATATATGCATCTTGTTAATGTCGGTTACCAGGTGTTCACCATATGAATGATTTTTATCTCTATGTATGGGATGTATATTGAAATATGAAATCTTGTGGTCTATTGTTACAATTTGATATATATAGGTTAAACCTATAACTCACCAACATTTTTGTTGACGTTTAAAGCATGTTTATTCTCAGGTGAATACTAAGAGCTTCCGCTGTTGCATACTAAAATAAGGACAAGATTTGGAGTCCATGTTTGTATGATACTGTGTAAAAACTGCATTCAAGAAACTGATTTTGATGTAACATATTTGTATTGTAAACCATTATGTAATGGTCGTGTGTAAACAGGATATTTTAGATTATCATTATTTGATAATCTACGTAATTCTTTTTAAACCTTTATTTATGAAATAAAGGTTATGGTTTGTTTTAAAAATGAATGCAGTCTTTGAAAAACGTCTCATATAGAGGTCAAAACCTCGCAACGAAATCAATTAATATGGAACGTTTTTAATCAATAAGAACGGGACATTTCAAGCGGGGCCTAAATCTTACTACTCCTTATAAGTAAGGGAAGTATGACCTAGAGTCGTATTTTTGAGATATCAGTAGAATCGAACATATATTTAAGCCTAAGATAGTTAGGGAGTAGTGAATATTTATTTTGGGGTTTTTCTAGTTTATAAGACAGATAAAGTAAATGCGATAAAATTCGTAATTCAGATAAGGTTAAAGTAAGTGCATGCTATGACTTCATTAGTTATTCTGCCGAGATTATGGAGTGCTGCCTCATGAATAGGCAGAGACATTGTATTCATTACACTGGTCCTAAACGCCCCTGTCATAAGACATATCACTGGGTACTGTGTTTGGCTTGAAGATTCTGAATAGACAGTAACGTCCCTTACCCCCGACGCCCGTGCAGTCTGACTACAGGCATACACGTTCATACGGCTCATCCAATTGAGCGACTCGGTTGGGTGACGTATTAACATTCCGAAATGGTCTAAACTTTCTTAAGCATAATAGAATACATGGTTTACCAAATCTGAGAGATGTGATGTGTCTCAATACTTTCGTTAATGATTGGTAAAAGATAGTTAGGCCCTTTTAAAGAGTTCAACCATAAAGAACACCATGGCCAAGTCAAGCTGACTTCCATGAACACGTTTGGTTATCCTAATGGTCCAATCCTTTATGTGTCTAAACAAATAGTTCCTTAATTAACTAAGAATCCCTCAAGCGGGGTGCAATGCTTGAGACCGCATTATGGTGCAGTGTACTGGTCAACACTAGCCGGGTTCCATGGCCTTACTTAGCAGAGGTACAGCTTACAACAACCGTTGTGCTTCTGCGTGCACGTACGAAATTTATATGTTCGGTGACTACACTAGCATGGTCTAGGACCAACAATGTACTAAGGGTTTAGTTAGATGTTTCACTACGAAAGAGTCATCAATCGGAATCCAAAGCTTGATAGAGTTACTACAACTGGTGTACCTCAGTTGATCTCACGTTCTATCCGATAGACTTCTCTTACCAAGTGGTGACACAGATAGTGTACTCTGAATCGGGATTCGCGACTTCTCGATAACAGAGCCTATAACTACATTCTATTAGTTGGAAAAGTGATTGAGTTTAAAGCATAATCGAAAAGCATTTCGACAGCATACACAAATCATAATATTATTTCGGCATTATAACTGCTTACATTATAGCATACACTAAAGATAACTACTCGCTAATCATGGCAACAATATCATAAAACATTATAAAGGATAAAGGATAGAAGTACCAGTAGATTAAACGAGTTCTGAATATAAAAGTGACAACTTCAAGACTCCAGACCGCTCCTAATACAATCTTAAGCGTTCTTCTCCGGGTACTAGGTTTTCCGCATGGAGTTGAAGGCCTTGAGAGTATGACTAGAATTGTACAAGTGAGAAAGAAGTGAATTGAAGTGTGTGTTGGAATGAATGACAAAGTCCCTTTAAATAGACTAGGAATTTTCCAAAATACGGCTGGCAGGCCGTATAGCAGCCCGTTTGGTGGCCCGTATTTGGCATGCCGTTTTCCTGGCAGCCTGTATGGCAGGCCGCTTGGTGAGCCGTATTTGGCAGGCCATTTACATACTGGCAGGCCGTATGGCAGGCCGTTTTTTATGTTGATCAGCCTTGATTCACTGGATCGTAACTTGATTTCTTGTCTTTCACCGTTTTCGCTCTAGAATCTTCGTTTTAGCTCCGATTCTCTTGATTATTTTTGCACCGCCTTTGTAATTACTTGTTCTTCAATTCTAACAGACAAAGTGGGTATTTTTCCTATAAAGTTCGAATCTTTCTTGTTTTTGGGCCTTAATACCGAGGTGAAAATGTGACTTTTTAGCCGATATCAAATATCGCACACTTAGACTTTGCTTGTCCTCAAGCAAACTCTCATTTCCTTAAGAATTTTTTGGCATTTCTTTTCAAATAGCCTAAGCGGTTTGCTTTTATTATAAGAGAAAAAGATAAGATGAGTTATCTATGTTATGATTGAAATTATCTCTGCAAGCATGCGAGGAGGTTACATGACATAGGCTAGCTTTCACGGGTCACTCGAATCACTCAAGTGTTTAGGGTTCCATATAGATCTAAGAAATGAATACACTCATAGCCAATCATGCTGCACCCATCGTCATAGGCTTGATAAAGGCTCAAATCCTTGCTGCTAATGCGAGAACGGTAGTAATCTCAGCTTTATAGGTCATTTATCAGTGATGAAAAGGAATTTTGAAGTGGTACTGAAGTTGTTTTTGAGGGGTGAGATGAAAGGGGTAACGTGGTTTTTATACAGACTTTTATTTGGATAGATAGGAGTGCTGAAGTGTTTTGAGAAGCACTTTTGAACTTTTCTTCATTTGATAATCATTTTCAGTCGAGTTCTCTTCGGCATTTCTCTTATTAAGTTCTGCTCCTTTTCTCAGAACTAATTTTTTTTTTTTTTGGAGACTTCATCTCGAGAAACTTTTAGTCGGCAAACTTTTTCAAGACCTTTGCCATGATACTTGAGAGGTTTATAACATCGGGTTTTCGGAAGGAATCTCATTTTCTGGATTTTTCAAAGGTAATGTGGATGTGGTGGAGTAGAAGTAGTAGAGGTGCGGAAGGCTTATGTTTGACAAATGGCTAGCTCTTTTGATTACAACCGAATCACGTTTTGCTGTTTGGAGATGTAGATCTAAAGCAAGTTCTGATTCTGAGCACACAGACATCGGCACTCTCAATGGAAAATAGTGAAGCATTAAAG
This sequence comes from Rutidosis leptorrhynchoides, assembly GCF_046630445.1. Taxonomy (NCBI): domain Eukaryota; kingdom Viridiplantae; phylum Streptophyta; class Magnoliopsida; order Asterales; family Asteraceae; genus Rutidosis; species Rutidosis leptorrhynchoides. Next base: position 38,604,982 of record NC_092337.1, on the reverse strand, counting down.
ATGAATGATGGTCGTATTTGGGGTGCCTCACCATAATCAATTTAGGTCGATAATGCCTTAGTCATACAATGTTCTATTAGAGGTCTCAATCAAACAAGATTCCCCCTTACTTAAGCCTTATTTTTATTGACAAACGTTTTAGGTTTTCAAAAATACTCTTTTGAAAAGGGTTTCTTTTGCAAAAATTTTGAAATTTGGCTTAAGGACTTGGAATCTTCGTAATGGGTTATTATAATACAGCATAAAAAGATTATAAAAACATCTCACACTTAGACGAACATTGTCCTCAATGTTCTTAGTGTATCCCACACTTAGGAGTTTTAGTTGAAGATTTGGGAGTGTTTGTCTAGTGTTTTAATTGGGTGTTATCCCACATTTAGTGATAAGCTAGGATGTGGCATAGTTTGAATCTTGAGCTAGTAGCGAAAAGAAAGAAATACCTCTAGCAGATGCGGCTGGTTTCCAATCCTTGCGTCTTTATCGGCTCATTTGTCGTTCTTTATTCTTCTACTCTACTTTATTGCACGGGTTGCCTCCCGAGAAGCGCTTTTGTTTAAGGTTGTTGGCTCGACTGTAGTGATGCTTTAAAAAGCAAACATTCCTCGCTGATGGTTGTGATCTTGGTCTTCTTGAGGGAATGTGAGTCTTGGCGGAAAAATCCTGAGAAAGTGTCGGACCAATAGTGGTAGAAGATCCGGTACTTCTCTTGAAGATTTTCTGAACGATAAGTAGTGCGCAGTTTTGGCTCTTAATTAGTCTTGAAGTCTGATGAGGATATGATCCAAGGCTCTGCTGGTTGACCCATGAATGTCAATCATAGAAGCAGTGCTGGTGGGGTGCTCATTTCGGAGGTCTTCAAAAATGTTAGAAACTGTATCTTTAGAATTTCGAAGTCTTCAGAACGGTGATCTCCACAGTAAGAGTCAGTAGCTTTGAACAGATTTACTAAGAGGCGAAGCTGAAAAGAAATGAAGAGCAACTCTGACCCAAGCATTAATGTCATCGTCTTTGAGTATATCTCCCAACATCCAGCTTTAAATGTGAAACTAGGATCCGTGGATTCTTGGAAGATACGTGTCATCTGCTTAGTAACGTAGGTGGCAATGTTGACTCGGTCTGGTTTAAGATGAGAGAACGAATTGTTTCTCCTTGCTTCTTCCATAACAACGTCTCGTAGCTCTTTGATAATCAGATCAGCGTAGTGATCAATGATTACGTAAATTACTAGCCTCTCTGGTGTGCTTTCGAAATTATCTCTTTCCAAGAGAGCGAAAAATTTGTGAATATCCTTGATCATTTGCAAGTCGGAGTGATACGTCGGGCATCCAGTGGAAAGATCCATATGCTTCCGGATGAGAGTCAGTAGTGCTCGTTGGTTTCGTGAGAATGGAAGTGCAGATCCGGCTAAGGCATTATAAACCTTAGAGTAAATGATCTTCTGATCTCGACAGAATCTTGTATCAAGAATAGTGGGAACCACTGAATTGTGCTCTCGTTGCCTTTCTTCGTGATAGATATAATCATGAAGAGAATTGATAAAGTCTTGAATGCGTTCTTCTAGGATTTCAACATTGTTGTCTTCTCTTCGGATATAGAGGTGGTGTTCTTCTCTGATAGCCATGATTCGTTCTGTTAAGCGTAGCAAAACATCAATGGTTGATTTTCGGATGGCTTCGAGAATGTCTTCAAATTCATCAGTATCGTTGATGAAGGTTATCATGTCTGCGTGTGTGGATATTTACCGGAATTCGATCTGAAGAAGAGTCCGGCTCCCCTTGATCTGGTTCGATTGGAGAGTGTGAGTTATTCAGAATGTCTTCATGTTGCTCTACCTCGTCATCATCGGTGTATTGTTCTTCTGAGGATGCGTCTGATGAACGGGTTTCTTCAGTATTCGGATTCTCTAGTTTGACACTTGCAGGATCAATTTCTCTATCCTTAACCTCAGTGAAACGACCCGTCCTAATCCACCTGGACGAAGTCATCAACATTTGGTCCCATTGCGAGGCGTTGACTTAAATATGCCATGAACAACTCCAAGTAATATCTCTAAAATGAGCAAATGCACAGCGGAAGGTTTCTTTCATACCTGAGAATTGTAGTGACCCGAACTTTTCCATGTTTATATATATTAATTGAGGGTGATATTTACATGATTAAATGTTTCCAACATGTTAACCAATCAAACTTGTTAAGACTTGATTAATTGAAATATGTTTCATATAGACAATTGACCACCCAAGTTGACCGGTGATTCACGAACGTTAAAACTTGTAAAAACTATATGATGACATATATATGGATATATATATAGTTAACATGATACTATGATAAGTAAATATATCATTAAGTATATTAACAATGAACTACATATGTAAAAACAAGACTACTAACTTAATGATTTTAAACGAGACATATATGTAACGATTATCGTTGTAAAGACATTTAATGTATATATATCATATTAAGAGATATTCATACATGATAATATCATGATAATATAATAATTTAAAATCTCATTTGATATTATAAACATTGGGTTAACAACATTTAACAAGATCGTTAACCTAAAAGTTTCAAAACAACACTTACATGTAACGACTAATGATGACTTAACGACTCAGTTAAAATGTATATACATGTAGTGTTTTAATATGTATTTATACACTTTTGAAAGACTTCAATACACTTATCAAAATACTTCTACTTAACAAAAATGCTTACAATTACATCCTCGTTCAGTTTCATCAACAATTCTACTCGTATGCACCCGTATTCGTACTCGTACAATACACAGCTTTTAGATGTATGTAATATTGGTATATACACTCCAATGATCAGCTCTTAGCAGCCCATGTGAGTCACCTAACACATGTGGGAACCATCATTTGGCAACTAGCATGAAATATCTCATAAAATTACAAAAATATGAGTAATCATTCATGACTTATTTACATGAAAACAAAATTACATATCCTTTATATCTAATCCATACACCAACGACCAAAAACACCTACAAACACTTTAATTCTTCAATTTTCTTCATCTAATTGATCTCTTTCAAGTTCTATCTTCAAGTTCTAAGTGTTCTTCATAAATTCCAAAAGTTCTAGTTTCATAAAATCAAGAATACTTTCAAGTTTGCTAGCTCACTTCCAATCTTGTAAGGTGATCATCCAACCTTAAGAAATCTTTGTTTATTACAGTAGGTTATCATTCTAGTACAAGGTAATAATCATATTCAAACTTTGGTTCAATTTCTATAACTATAACAATCTTATTTCAAGTGATGATCTTACTTGAACTTGTTTTCGTGTCATGATTCTGCTTCAAGAACTTCGAGCCATCCAAGGATCCATTGAAGCTAGATCCATTTTTCTCTTTTCCAGTAGGTTTATCCAAGGAACTTAAGGTAGTAATGATGTTCATAACATCATTCGATTCATACATATAAAGCTATCTTATTCGAAGGTTTAAACTTGTAATCACTAGAACATAGTTTAGTTAATTCTAAACTTGTTCGCAAACAAAAGTTAATCCTTCTAACTTGACTTTTAAAATCAAATAAACACATGTTCTATATCTATATGATATGCTAACTTAATGATTTAAAACCTGGAAACACGAAAAACACCGTAAAACCGGATTTACGCCGTCGTAGTAACACTGCGGGCTGTTTTGGGTTAGTTAATTAAAAACTATGATAAACTTTGATTTAAAAGTTGTTATTCTGAGAAAATGATTTTTATTATGAACATGAAACTATATCCAAAAATTATAGTTAAACTCAAAGTGGAAGTATGTTTTCTAAAATGGTCATCTAGACGTCGTTCTTTCGACTGAAATGACTACCTTTACAAAAACGACTTGTAACTTATTTTTCGGACTATAAACCTATACTTTTTCTGTTTAGATTCATAAAATAGAGTTCAATATGAAACCATAGCAATTTGATTCACTCAAAATGGATTTAAAATGAAGAAGTTATGGGTAAAACAAGATTGGATAATTTTTCTCATTTTAGCTACGTGAAAATTGGTAACAAATCTATTCCAACCATAACTTAATCAACTTGTATTGTATATTATGTAATCTTGAGATACCATAGACACGTATACAATGTTTCGACCTATCATGTCGACACATCTATATATATTTCGGAGCAACCATAGACACTCTATATGTGAATGTTGGAGTTAGCTATACAGGGTTGAGGTTGATTCCAAAATATATATAGTTTGAGTTGTGATCAATACTGAGATACGTATACACTGGGTCGTGGATTGATTCAAGATAATATTTATCGATTTATTTCTGTACATCTAACTGTGGACAACTAGTTGTAGGTTACTAACGAGGACAGCTGACTTAATAAACTTAAAACATCAAAATATATTAAAAGTGTTGTAAATATATTTTGAACATACTTTGATATATATGTATATATTGTTATAGGTTCGTGAATCAACCATTGGCCAAGTCTTACTTCCCGACGAAGTAAAAATCTGTGAAAGTGAGTTATAGTCCCACTTTTAAAATCTAATATTTTTGGGATGAGAATACATGCAGGTTTTATAAATGATTTACAAAATAGACACAAGTACGTGAAACTACATTCTATGGTTGAATTATCGAAATCGAATATGCCCCTTTTTATTAAGTCTGGTAATCTAAGAATTAGGGAACAGACACCCTAATTGACGCGAATCCTAAAGATAGATCTATTGGGCATAACAAACCCCATCCAAAGTACCGGATGCTTTAGTACTTCGAAATTTATATCATATCCGAAGGGTGTCCCGGAATGATGGGGATATTCTTATATATGCATCTTGTTAATGTCGGTTACCAGGTGTTCACCATATGAATGATTTTTATCTCTATGTATGGGATGTGTATTGAAATAGGAAATCTTGTGGTCTATTATTATGATTTGATATATATAGGTTAAACCTATAACTCACCAACATTTTTGTTGACGTTTTAAGCATGTTTATTCTCAGGTGATTATTAAGAGCTTCCGCTGTCGCATACTTAAATAAGGACGAGATTTGGAGTCCATGCTTGTATGATATTGTGTAAAAACTGCATTCAAGAAACTTATTTTGTTGTAACATATTTGTATTGTAAACCATTATGTAATGGTCGTGTGTAAACAGGATATTTTAGATTATCATTATTTGATAATCTACGTAAAGCTTTTTAAACCTTTATTGATAAAATAAAGGTTATGGTTTGTTTTAAAAATGAATGCAGTCTTTGAAAAACGTCTCATATAGAGGTCAAAACCTCGCAACGAAATCAATTAATATGGAACGTTTTTAATCAATAAGAACGGGACATTTCAGTTGGTATCCGAGCGTTGGTCTTAGAGAACCAGAATTTTGCATTAGTGTGTCTTATCGAGTTTGTTAGGATGCATTAGTGAGTCTGGACTTCGACCGTGTTTACTTGAAAAATGATTGCTTAACAAATTTTGTTGGAAACTATATATTTTTAACATGTGAATATTATGTGATATATTAATCTCTTAACGCGTTTGATATTATGTGATAGATGTCTACCTCTAGAACAAGTCCCATTGACTCACATAATAATAATGAAGAGTCAAATGTAAATTGGAATGATTCGTGGACTGATTCACAAGTTCCCGAAGAGGAACCGGAAGAAGAGTCGAAACCGGAAGAAGAATCGGAACCAGAAGAAGAATCGGAACCGGATGAAGAAATAGAACCAGTGGGGGAAATAATAAAACGGTTAAGTAAAAGAAAATCCTCAACCAACCGACCAAGGTTAATTATGGTCAATGGTGTTTCCGCCAAGGAAGCAAAATATTGGGAGGATTACCAATTCTCCGATGAATCGAATTCCGACGAGAATTCCGATGATGTTATAGAAATTACCCCAACTGAATTTAAAAAGGCAAAAGAAAATAATAAGGGAAAGGGCATAAAAATAGAGAAATCTAATTCCAATCCCGATGAACTTTATATGTATCGTCAACCCCCGAAGTCCTTAAGTTGTAACAATGACCCGGGAACCTCTAAACCACCAGGTTTTTCTAAACCAATGTGGATAACGACGGCTCATATTAGGGGAACATCATATATCCCTAGAAACTTGGCAAAACGAACCAAAACCAAAGAAGAAGAAACAAGCGAGTCGGAATAAGATAGTTGTATTCGTGTGGTGTAATATATGTAATATAGTGTGCTTATGCTTTATGATATATGTAAAAATTGCTTGTATTAATAAGTATTTTTTTTTATGAATCTAACTCTTGTCTATTTTATAGTATAAAAACACAAAATGGATAGACAACCAAATATTTTAAGAGACCTAACCGGAGACATGATTGATGAAATCTTGTCTAGAGTCGGTCAGAATTCTTCGGCACAACTATTTAAGGCGAGATCAGTTTGTAAGACATTCGAAGAACGTTCCAAGAATGTCTTGGTTTATAAGAGACTTTCGTTTGAAAGATGGGGGATATCACATTGGGAAACCCATAAGTTACGATGTGTTTACTTTGACGCATATATTGCGGGGAACCCAAATGCTATTTTACGCAACGGGTTAAGAAATTATTTTGACTCGATATATCCGAATATTGGACTTCGTGATTTAGAAAAAGCGGCTAACATGCAACATAAAGAAGCATGTTATGCTTACGGATTAGTAATGTTCGCATCTCACCAAAGTGAGAACAAGAACATCGGGCTACAACTATTAAACAAAACGTTCCCACAAGTGACAGAGTCGGTAATTGGGGTAAGAAATGAGGTTTTTAGATTGTTATGGGACTGTTGGACATTACGTAACCCTCATCCCTTTGACGACGTTACAACACGCTGTCTTATCAACAGCCATAACGGTTATGTTCCACAAGACCAAGGATGGGAAGTAGTCCTAGTAAAACCAGAATGCATGACTTGTTTCTGGACGTATGAATTACGTGTCTTTATTGCCTTTGCTGAACGACTTGTGTACTAGCTAGAATTATCTTCACAACTATCTTGTATCAAAGTTATTGTGTGCTATATTTCATGCTTTATGTAAAATAAGCGGTATTGTAAGTTTGTAAAATATTGTATAAAAGTTTGAACGCGAAATATTATTATAATCAGTTTTTCATATAGAATTGTAGTAGTTGAATTGTATATTAGCTACTAAGTATGAACTTAACGGGTAGGTACTACCCGAATTTAAACTTATAAAACGCTAATATGAAGAAAAAGCTTTTATAAATGAGTTCATATTATGCTACGAAATACTATTAACTACTCTTAATATTCTGTATGATTAACTTTTTCCATTTGACTATTTTGAAGGAAATGGCACTGACTACTCGACACACCGTGAATATGAATGAAGAGGAATTCCGTACTTTTCTAGCTTCAAACATAGCCGCAGTACAGGCTGCGCTACATACCAACAATAACCTTGGATCTAGCAGTACAGGAAATCGTGTAGGATGCACCTACAAAGAATTCACTGCCTGCAAACCTTTGGAATTTGATGGAACCGAAGGACCGATCGGATTGAAACGGTGGACCGAGAAGGTCGAATCGGTGTTTGCCATAAGTAAGTGTACTGAAGAGGACAAAGTGAAGTACGCTACGCATACCTTCACAGGTTCTGCGTTAACATGGTGGAATACCTATCTAGAGCAAGTGGGACAAGACGATGCGTACGCACTACCGTAGTCAGCATTCAAGCACTTGATGAACGAGAAGTACCGTCCCAGAACCGAGGTCAATAAGCTCAAGACAGAACTTAGAGGGTTACGAACCCAAGGATTTGATATTACCACGTACGAAAGACGATTCACAGAATTGTGCCTATTGTGTCCGGGAGCGTTCGAAGATGAGGAAGAGAAGATCGACGCGTTTGTGAAAGGATTACCGGAAAGAATCCAAGAAGATATAAGTTCACACGAGCCCGCCTCCATACAACAGGCATTTAGAATGGCTCACAAATTAGTGAACCAGATTGAAGAAAGAATTAAAGAACAGACTGCTGAAGAGGCCAATGTGAAGCAAGTCAAAAGAAAGTGGGAGGAAAACGGTGATAAGAATCACCAATACAACAACAATAGCAATTACAACAATAATCGCAACAATTATCCCAACAATCGCAACATCAATCGCAACTACAACAAACGACCCAACAACAACAACAACAACAACAACAACAACAACAACAACAACTACAACAATCATCCCAATAACAATAATAACCGCAACAACAACAACAATCAGAAGCAGCTATGCCAAAGGTGTGAAAAGTATCACTCGGGGTTCTGCACCAAATTTTGCAACAAGTGTAAAAGAAATGGTCATAGCGCGGCGAAGTGTGAGGTCTACGGACCAGGGGTTAATAGAACGAAAGGAACAAATGGTGTCGGAACGAGTAATGGCGGAGCAAGTAGTGTCGGAGCAAGTTATGCCAATGTAGTTTGTTATAAATGTGGAAAATCGGGCCACATTATTAGAAATTGCCCGAACCAGGAGAACACGAATGGACAAGGCCGCGGAAGAGTTTTCAATATTAATGCGACAGAGGCACAGGAAGACCCGGAGCTTGTTACGGGTACGTTTCTTATTGACAATAAATCTGCTTACGTTTTATTTGATTCGGGTGCGGATAGAAGCTATATGAGTAGAGATTTTTGTGCTAAATTAAGTTGTCCATTGACGCCTTTGGATAGTAAATTTTTACTCGAATTAGCAAATGGTAAATTAATTTCAGCAGATAATATATGTCGGAATCGAGAAATTAAACTGGTTAGCGAAACATTTAAGATTGATTTGATACCAGTAGAGTTAGGGAGTTTTTATGTGATAATCGGTATGGACTGGTTGAAAGAAGTGAAAGCAGAGATCGTTTGTTACAAAAATGCAATTCGCATTATACGAGAAAAAGGAAAACCCTTAATGGTGTAGGGAGAAAAGGGCAACACGAAGCTACATCTTATTAGTAATTTGAAGGCACAAAAACTAATAAGAAAAGGTTGCTATGCTGTTCTAGCACACGTCGAGAAAATACAAACTGAAGAAAAGAGCATCAATGATGTTCCCATTGCAAACGAATTTCCCGATGTATTTCCGAAAGAATTACCAGGATTACCCCCACATCGATCCGTTGAATTTCAAATAGATCTTGTACCAGGAGCTGCACCAATAGCTCGTGCTCCTTACAGACTCGCACCCAGCGAGATGAAAGAACTGCAAAGCCAATTACAAGAACTCTTAGAGCGTGGTTTCATTCGACCAAGCACATCACCGTGGGGAGCTCCTGTTTTGTTTGTCAAGAAGAAAGATGGTACATTCAGATTGTGTATCGACTACCGAGAGTTGAACAAACTTACCATCAAGAACCGCTACCCACTACCGAGAATCGATGACTTATTTGATCAACTACAAGGCTCGTCTGTTTATTCAAAGATTGACTTACATTCCGGGTATCATCAAATGCGGGTGAAAGAAGATGATATTCCAAAGACTGCTTTCAGAACACGTTACGGTCATTACGAGTTAAGGTCATGTTGTTTGGTTTAACTAATGCACCAACTGTGTTCATGGACCTTATGAACCGAGTGTGTGGACCATACCTTGACAAGTTTGTCATTGTTTTCATTGATGACATACTTATTTACTCAAAGAATGACCAAAAACACGGTAAACATTTGAGAAAGGTGTTAGAAGTATTGAGGAATGAAGAATTGTACGCTGAGTTTTCAAAGTGTGCATTTTGGTTGGAAGAAGTTCAATTCCTCGGTCACATAGTGAAAAAAGAAGGTATTAAGGTGGATCCGGCAAAGATAGAAACTGTTGAAAAGTGGGAAACCCCGAAAACTCCGAAACACATACGCCAGTTTTTAGGACTAGCTGGTTACTACAGAAGGTTCATCCAAGACTTTTCCAGAATAGCAAAACCCTTGACTGCATTAACGCATAAAGGGAAGAAATTTGAATGGAATGATGAACAAGAGAAAGCGTTTCAGTTATTGAAGAAAAAGCTAACTACGGCACCTATATTGTCATTGCCTGAAGGGAATGATGATTTTGTGATTTATTGTGACGCATCAAAGCAAGGTCTCGGTTGTGTATTAATGCAACGAACGAAGGTGATTGCTTATGCGTCTAGACAATTGAAGATTCACGAACAAAATTATACGACGCATGATTTGGAATTAGGCGCGGTTGTTTTTACATTAAAGACTTGGAGGCACTACTTATATGGGGTCAAAAGTATTATATATACCGACCACAAAAGTCTTCAACACATATTTAATCAGAAACAACTGAATATGAGGCAGCGTAGGTGGATTGAATTGTTGAATGATTACGACTTTGAGATTCGTTACCACCCGGGGAAGGCAAATGTGGTAGCCGATGCCTTGAGCAGGAAGGACAGAGAACCCATTCGAGTAAAATCTATGAATATAATGATTCATAATAACCTTACTACTCAAATAAAGGAGGCGCAACAAGGAGTTTTAAAAGAGGGAAATTTAAAGGATGAAATACCCAAAGGATCGGAGAAGCATCTTAATATTCGGGAAGACGGAACCCGGTATAGGGCTGAAAGGATTTGGGTACCTAAATTTGGAGATATGAGAGAAATGGTACTTAGAGAAGCTCATAAAACCAGATACTCAATACATCCTAGAACGGGGAAGATGTACAAGGATCTCAGGAAATATTTTTGGTGGCCGGGTATGAAAGCCGATGTTGCTAAATACGTAGGAGAATGTTTGACGTGTTCTAAGGTCAAAGCTGAGCATCAGAAACCATCAAGTCTACTTCAACAACCCGAAATCCCGGAATGGAAATGGGAAAACATTACCATGGATTTCATCACTAAATTGCCAAGGACTGCAAGTGGTTTTGATGCTATTTGGGTAATAGTTGATCGTCTCACCAAATCAGCACACTTCCTGCCAATAAAAGAAGATGACAAGATGGAGAAGTTAGCACGACTGTATTTGAAGGAAGTCGTCTCCATACATGGAATACCAATCTCTATTATCTCTGATAGGGATGGCAGATTTATTTCAAGATTCTGGCAGACATTACAGCAAGCATTAGGAACTCGTCTAGACATGAGTACTGCCTATCATCCACAAACTGATGGGCAGAGTGAAAGGACGATACAAACGCTTGAAGACATGCTACGAGCATGTGTTATTGATTTCGGAAACAGTTGGGATCGACATCTACCGTTAGCAGAATTTTCCTACAACAACAGCTACCATTCAAGCATTGAGATGGCGCCGTTTGAAGCACTTTATGGTAGAAAGTGCAGGTCTCCTATTTGTTGGAGTGAAGTGGGGGATAGACAGATTACGGGTCCGGAGATTATACAAGAAACTACCGAGAAGATCATCCAAATTCAACAACGGTTGAAAACCGCCCAAAGTCGACAAAAGAGCTACGCTGACATTAAAAGAAAAGATATAGAATTTGAAATTGGAGAGATGGTCATGCTTAAAGTTGCACCTTGGAAAGGCGTTGTTCGATTTGGTAAACGAGGGAAATTAAATCCAAGGTATATTGGACCATTCAAGATTATTGATCGTGTCGGACCAGTAGCTTACCGACTTGAGTTACCTCAACAACTCGCGGCTGTACATAACACCTTCCACGTCTCGAATTTGAAGAAATGTTTTGCTAAAGAAGATCTCACAATTCCGTTAGATGAAATCCAAATCAACGAAAAACTTCAATTCATCGAAGAACCCGTCGAAATAATGGATCGTGAGGTTAAAAGACTTAAGCAAAACAAGATACCAATTGTTAAGGTTCGATGGAATGCTCGTAGAGGACCCGAGTTCACCTGGGAGCATGAAGATCAGATGAAGAAGAATTACCCGCATCTATTTCCAGAAGATTCGTCAACACCTTCAACAGCTTAAAATTTCGGGACGAAATTTATTTAACGGGTAGGTACTGTAGTGACCCGAACTTTTCCATGTTTATATATATTAATTGAGAGTGATATTTACATGATTAAATGTTTCCAACATGTTAAGCAATCAAACTTGTTAAGACTTGATTAATTGAAATATGTTTCATATAGACAATTGACCACCCAAGTTGACCGGTGATTCACGAACGTTAAAACTTGTAAAAACTATATGATGACATATATATGGATATATATATAGTTAACATGATACTATGATAAGTAAATATATCATTAAGTATATTAACAATGAACTACATATGTAAAAACAAGACTACTAACTTAATGATTTTAAACGAGACATATATGTAACGATTATCGTTGTAAAGACATTTAATGTATATATATCATATTAAGAGATATTCATACATGATAATATCATGATAATATAATAATTTAAAATCTCATTTGATATTATAAACATTGGGTTAACAACATTTAACAAGATCGTTAACCTAAAGGTTTCAAAACAACACTTACATGTAACGACTAACGATGACTTAACGACTCAGTTAAAATGTATATACATGTAGTGTTTTAATATGTATTTATACACTTTTAAAAGACTTCAATACACTTATCAAAATACTTCTACTTAACAAAAATGCTTACAATTACATCCTCGTTCAGTTTCATCAACAATTCTACTCGTATGCACCCGTATTCGTACTCGTACAATACACAGCTTTTAGATGTATGTAATATTGGTATATACACTCCAATTATCAGCTCTTAGCAGCCCATGTGAGTCACCTAACACATGTGGGAACCATCATTTGGCAACTAGCATGAAATATCTCATAAAATTACAAAAATATGAGTAATCATTCATGACTTATTTACATGAAAACAAAATTACATATCCTTTATATCTAATCCATACACCAACGACAAAAAACACCTACAAACACTTTCATTCTTCAATTTTCTTCATCTAATTGATCTCTCTCAAGTTCTATCTTCAAGTTCTAAGTGTTCTTCATAAATTCCAAAAGTTCTAGTTTCATAAAATCAAGAATACTTTCAAGTTTGCTAGCTCACTTCCAATCTTGTAAGGTGATCATCCAACCTCAAGAAATCTTTGTTTCTTACAGTAGGTTATCATTCTAGTACAAGGTAATAATCATATTCAAACTTTGGTTCAATTTCTATAACTATAACAATCTTATTTCAAGTGATGATCTTACTTGAACTTGTTTTCGTGTCATGATTCTGCTTCAAGAACTTCGAGCCATCCAAGGATCCATTGAAGCTAGATCCATTTTTCTCTTTTCCAGTAGGTTTATCCAAGGAACTTAAGGTAGTAATGATGTTCATAACATCATTCGATTCATACATATAAAGCTATCTTATTCGAAGGTTTAAACTTGTAATCACTAGAACATAGTTTAGTTAATTCTAAACTTGTTCGCAAACAAAAGTTAATCCTTCTAACTTGACTTTTAAAATCAAATAAACACATGTTCTATATCTATATGATATGCTAACTTAATGATTTAAAACCTGGAAACACGAAAAACACCGTAAAACCGGATTTACGCCGTCGTAGTAACACTGCGGGCTGTTTTGGGTTAGTTAATTAAAAACTATGATAAACTTTGATTTAAAAGTTGTTATTCTGAGAAAATGATTTTTATTATGAACATGAAACTATATCCAAAAATTATAGTTAAACTCAAAGTGGAAGTATGTTTTCTAAAATGGTCATCTAGACGTCGTTCTTTCGACTGAAATGACTACCTTTACAAAAACGACTTGTAACTTATTTTTCTGACTATAAACCTATACTTTTTCTATTTAGATTCATAAACTATAGTTCAATATGAAACCATAGCAATTTGATTCACTCAAAATGGATTTAAAATGAAGAAGTTATGGGTAAAACAAGATTGGATAATTTTTCTCATTTTAGCTACGTGAAAATTGGTAACAAATCTATTCCAACCATAACTTAATCAACTTGTATTGTATATTATGTAATCTTGAGATACCATAGACACGTATACAATGTTTCGACCTATCATGTCGACCCATCTATATATATTTCGGAACAACCATAGACACTCTATATGTGAATGTTAGAGTTAGCTATACAGGGTTGAGGTTGATTCCAAAATATATATAGTTTGAGTTGTGATCAATACTGAGATACGTATACACTGGGTCGTGGATTGATTCAAGATAATATTTATCGATTTATTTCTGTACATCTAACTGTGGACAACTAGTTGTATTTTACTAACGAGGACAGCTGACTTAATAAACTTAAAACATCAAAATATATTAAAAGTGTTGTAAATATATTTTGAACATACTTTGATATATATGTATATATTGTTATGGGTTCGTGAATCAACCAGTGGCCAAGTCTTACTTCTCGACGAAGTAAAAATCTGTGAAAGTGAGTTATAGTCCCACTTTTAAAATCTAATATTTTTGGGATGAGAATACATGCAGGTTTTATAAATGATTTACAAAATAGACACAAGTACGTGAAACTACATTCTATGGTTGAATTATCGAAATCGAATATGCCCCTTTTTATTAAGTCTGGTAATCTAAGAATTAGGGAACAGACACCCTAATTGACGCGAATCCTAAAGATAGATCTATTGGGCATAACAAACCCCATCCAAAGTACTGGATGCTTTAGTACTTCGAAATTTATATCATATCCGAAGGGTGTCCCGGAATGATGGGGATATTCTTATATATGCATCTTGTTAATGTCGGTTACCAGGTGTTCACCATATGAATGATTTTTATCTCTATGTATGGGATGTGTATTGAAATATGAAATCTTGTGGTCTATTATTATGATTTGATATATATAGGTTAAACCTATAACTCACCAACATTTTTGTTGACGTTTTAAGCATGTTTATTCTCAGGTGATTATTAAGAGCTTCCGCTGTCGCATACTTAAATAAGGACGAGATTTGGAGTCCATGCTTGTATGATATTGTGTAAAAACTGCATTCAAGAAACTTATTTTGTTGTAACATATTTGTATTGTAAACCATTATGTAATGGTCGTGTGTAAACAGGATATTTTAGATTATCATTATTTGATAATCTATGTAAAGCTTTTTAAACCTTTATTGATAAAATAAAGGTTATGGTTTGTTTTAAAAATGAATGCAGTCTTTGAAAAACGTCTCATATAGAGGTCAAAACCTCGCAACAAAATCAATTAATATGGAACGTTTTTAATCAATAAGAACAGGACATTTCAAGAATGAACATGCTTAAAAGTGTCAACCAAAAGGTTGGTGAGTTCATAGGTTTATCATAACAATTATTTCAATATCTTAATAGACCACAAGATTTCATATACACAAAAGTTTTAATAAAAATATTCTAAGTGGTTGAGCACTTGCTAACCATACTTAACATTTAATCAACGTCGCATATTCCCTTTATTATAAAATCTCACTACACTGTACCAAGTGTAGTCACTGAAATGAAGTATTGTGCAATCGTTGAATACTGGTCGTCCAGTCCGGTTGGGGTTGTCAGGCCCGATAGATCTATCAACAGAATTCGCGTTTACAATACCACATGTAAATAGTAGTTACCAAGCTATTAGGGAAGATATGCAGGGTGGTACAACTCAACGTAGAATATATTTTAAGTACTTGTGTCTACCTCGTAAACATTTATAAAAGCAGTGAAAGGACCCGTCCTAATCCATCTGGACGAAGTCTTCAACAGCTGGTCCCATTGCGAGGTTCTGACCTCTATATGCTCTGAATGACTCCATATAATATGAGCAAATGCACAGCGGAAGGTTTCTTTCATACCTGAGAATAAACATGCTTTAAAGTGTCAACCAAAAGGTTGGTGAGTTCATAAGTTTATCGTAAACAATAAAATTCATCATTTTGATAGACCACAAGATTTAAATCCTGCATGGTACAAATGGGCCCAAATCCTATACCCACCTGTAATGTACATGCGATATCTTTTAAATACAGTACACCTTTCTTGTGTACGAAACCATTTTTCGTAAATCATAGTAACTGTACACATATCTTGTGCACAAAAATAACATACACATAACTTGTGTAAAAAATCATTCTCTCGATATATAACATTCACATCAACTGGTGGCAATTATCATGTCCACATAATTCAATGGTGGCAATTATCATGTCCACATAATTCAATGGTGGCAATTATCATGTCAACATAATTCAATAATAATTCGCAGAACTTCTGTCTGCATAATAATTCATTTGAGGAATATTTTGCTTGTGTCTATCTCGTCAAACATTTAAAAGCATTTCATGTATTCGCAATTCAAGATATATTTCAAAAGCATTTAATAAAGCAGTTGTAAAAACAGCGCATGTATTCTCAGTCCCAAAAATGTAAAGAGTAAAAAGGAATCAAATGAAACTCACGCATATAAATATTGTAAAACGTTTATTAAAACAGTGCATGTATTCTCAGCCCAAAAATTTAAAGGGTAAAAAGGCAAATGAAACTCACCTAATGTATTTTGTAGTAAAAATACATATAACGACAATGGACAAATGTAGGGTTGGCCTTGGATTCACGAACCTATATCCATTTATATACATATTAACACATGTAATTAACAGGTAACACTAATCAAACCCGTTTGTATATATTAATTATATTTTACTTATTTAAAATAGTAATGAAATATTTATATAGTTATTATATATGTATTTGATATATAAATAACTTTTGGTTTGCTAAAAGTGTTAATAATAATAGTAATTACTTTTAATAATGACAATACTAATTTTGATAATAATTCTAGTCATTTTGTTTGAAGTAATACTAATACTAATAATATATTTAAAAAAATAATGATAATAATAATAAGAATAAATTTAAAAAAATAAAATAAAAACTACCTTTAAAAGAGTCAGAAAAGTCCTAAACCGGGTTCGAACCCGCAACCTCTCGTTCAACACCAACACTCTAAACCAATCATCCGTCCTAGATTTTCTGATTAATAACACGACTTCAGTAACTTTAATAGAATAGACTAGAATTCGGTGGGCTTTGCAAATGATGGCCCAAGGTTCAAGTCCTCCTAACACTAAATGGCTAAATCATTCGGTCCATCTGCAGTTTTACAAGCCCGCATGCTCACAAGTCCAATTATTTGTAACAGCCCAACTATTCTTCTATTGAAAAAAAATATTATATGTATATACCCTGGCCTAGTTTCGACCCTGAGACCTCCCGTGCAATAGACACCGCTACTAACCATCACTCCATCCTGCTTCTTTCTGATTTAATCGTAATTAATTTATTTTAACCCATTATTTGTCTGGCTTTCAGTTTTCAACTCAATTAACTAAACCCAATCCATATACATCTGCATCGATCCCTACATATTCAATTAAATTCAGTTCTTAATTATCATAAACACCATTACAAACATCGTCGCCGTAAACTAATCTTCATAAAATCACAATCGAAACATCATCATCGTTTTCATCAATCCTAGTCATCATCGTTACTTAATCATAAACCTCATAATCTTCATGATCATGACTATCACAGAAGCCTCATCCATCATAATCGACATCATCACAGTTCCTCTTATACGTCATCAACATCACTCAATCGACTTACTATCATGGCATCTTATACGTATTATCTTCATCATCAACACAGAAACATGTAAGCAACTTTAGAAAAAAAAGTTAATCCCTTTGATAAACTTCCTAACCGTAAATCATGTGCATGTGGGGTTTGGTGTTAAAGTAAACTTTTTGAATAATAGCTCACTTATTCAATCTCTTTTTCTTTTTATAGATAACGACATCATCATATAATAATCTATAATCATAACCGCACTAATCACAAGAACAGCTTAAATAATAAACTATGTGATACCTTTAATCTTTAAAATAACTTGAGTGGGGTTGCAATGGAAGTGTCAGCCATAAATGACAAGAGGTGTACACCAAAACAAATTGGAATCATTAATTGAAACTTTGGTTTGAATATATATAATGGTTGTGTGGTGTTTTCGAACTAAGCAAAGCAAAATAAGTAGGTTTCAATGATGGTTTGGTTGGAGTGATGGTTTATCGATGAAGAAGAGGGTGGCTTTCAAAGTGGTGTTTCAACGAACGTGGTAACGGTTATCCGAATAGAAAAATGAATAACAGCAGTTTACAGAGAAGTCTTGTTGAGTGGTTATCGGTTGTTTAACTGCAGAAACTAAAGGGAAGTTGTAGGTGATGGCTGTCGAGGGTTTGCAGCTGAGACAGAGAGATCGAAATAAGTGGGTTGTGGTTGGTGATCGAACAAGGACAGTAGTAGCAGTAAGGAGTGGTTCGTGATGTTTGCAACAGAAATAGACGGCAGTCATGGTGCTATGGTGGAGCTGCAACAGGAAGTGAAGGTGGTAGTTTCAAGACTGAGAACATAAAACTGAGTTGGAAATAGTCATCTCACAGGTGGTGATGTATGGTTTAAAGATGGTGGTTCAAGGTTGATGATGATGGGATTCGTAGATGGTGATGATTTTAAGTTGAATCGAAGCAGTTAGAAATTTGATGAGAGTTCATGATTTGTGAGGTTTCGTTCGAGAGCCGTAACAATGATTGAAAGATAATGGTTGGTGGTTTTTGAATGCCCACGTGAAAAAAAAAATGGATCTTAATTGATCACAGTAAAAGCAACAATAATTTTGAGAGGTGTGTGTACCCATGATTGGGTCAGGAAGTCAACAAACCAATTAAATTGTTGTTATTGTTAGTCACGAGAAGAATAGCAGTGTATGTAAGTGTATATATATAATAAGATTATCCGATTATTGATTATAGAAAATGGGTCACACATGCATCTATAATGCATTTAACCTTGTTTCATGTAACAACTTTAAGATATATATTATATTGTGATGTTGACGTTGGTGGATATGGATGGTGATAGCATCTTGACATGGGGCGGAACTAATCCCAAGTTTGTCAATAATGGATCCTCAACACAGTCTCGACTCAAATGGACAAAACGAGTCGTGTCGTAGTTTATTTGCAATTACAGCTGATGAATAATAAATTAAGGGTGGTGTTGGAATGTGGGTAATACCACATAAATTGCTTATCAGAACTATATTACGATTGGGAATACCATCACAATATTTAAACATTATTAATCGCTTTTACTAATACAAATTAATAATTAATGTCAAACTTACTCAAAACTTTTAGGTATATGCTAATACCTTATATAAAGGTTCGTTGTAGAATAGATTTTTATTACATCGTAAATTTATTTATATACTGGGTTCTAATTACTAATTCCTATAATATTTTATTAACGTGTTTCAAGTTAATCTATACATATACATACATATACATACATATATATATATATATATATATATATATATATATATATATATATATATATATATATATATATATATATATATATATATATATATATATATATATACAAATAGTTTTTTTTCATTAATCGTCGGGAATGGTCGAAGTTCATTTGAATATATGAAACAGTTCAAAATTTTCGAGACTCAACATTACAGACTTTGCTTATCGTGTCAAAGATATTAAATCATATCGAGAGTTTGGTTTAAAATTATTCGAAATTTTCCGGGTCACTACAGTACCTACCCGTTAAAGAAATTTCGTCCCGAAATTTGAGTAAGGTGGTCATGGTAAACAATAAGAATGTTTTCATGACGAATATGAGTTGATAAATAGAGTTTTATCATCATTGAGTAATATGGATAAAATGATTCGATTAATCGAAGCGTATGAATGAAACTATCACAAAAGATCGAGATGAAGAAATGGAAATTTTCCATAACTTTTGACGTAGTCGCGATTGAATTCCGGAATTCAAGGGATTTAAAGAAAATCTTCGAAATCTGAGAGATTTGATTCTTCGGTGAATAAGGAGATTTAGATCTCTATAATTAAATACGGTGATCTGCCTTGATTACTCTGTCTGATATTTCCATTATAAATTAAACTCTTCCGTTCCATTATTCTCACCATTCCTATACTTTCTTTCTTAGTTCATACATTCAAAAGATTGTGAAAATGCTAAATCCCGTTCTAATCCTTGATATTTTCCTAATTATTATTTCTGTCATCCTTCTTTTCAATCTCCCACCAGAAAAATATGTATACTTCTACTATTACCTAGGAATGATACTATTCGTAAATATACCGTGTCTTTATATTGCTATTCGTATTAATATTCACGGTTTGTAACCTCCGTGTTGTTATTGGGCTTTATATTTTCTCTTATATTTTGGAGCTCTTTGCTTTTTTTTTTATTCTCCTCTCGATTCCTAGTAAAATGAGCAATGGTCCAGAATTCATAGATATGAATTTCGAAATGAACATAGTTAATCTTCTAAGAAAGAAATGGTAATAGCACGATCTCGATTCGTCAAATTACCAGAATATCCTGGAAAGATAGAACTATCAAGAAGATATGTTCTTGATATGTTTATATATCATATAAAATGTAAGAGTCGTGTAACATGGCACATGATGACGTTATAATCTGTGAATCATCATGTCCCATTTAGAAACTCAGCATGACTTACTGTAATATAATCACGTTGATCAAGTGTCATTATATTATACTAACTCATGCATCAGTTCCCAACATTACTTCAATAACATTCATATTTTAAACTCGAAAGTTTACAGAATATAGAAACTAACAGTTTCTATATGATGTAACACTGATAGCACGAAGAGATAATTAATATCGTACGAGAATATTTATGAAGATATCTTCAGAAATATTGAGGATATTTATAATGAAAGGTATGATGATATCTTGGAATTTCTAATATCAAAGGATGATAGAGAAGATTTATCCGTAAGGGTTTAGATTCAGAAGCAAAGCATTCGCTAAAGATTTAATCAGATACAGCATCATCAAGATTCTTTATGTACAAGTTTAGTCCTTGTGATTTGTTCAGAGTCTCCTTCATGGTTAGCTCAATCTGTTTTCCAGTTCCAACTTTTCTGAGCTTTTCCAACATACTATTCTTTATTAACAACTTCCAATGATTAAGGTCGTTTACGGTTGTCTACGGTTTCTGCTGCTTCATTCAGCTTTTTCAACATTCAGAGTATTGATTTGTAGACTGAGTGCTTTTCAGGATTTCAGATGAAAGATCATAATTCTAAGAGATGGATGTTATACATATAATTGTTGATGTAGATATGCTGTGAGTTTTCAAAGTACTGATTGCTGATTCCCGGTAATTGATATGTCAGTTCTCATTACAAGATGCGGATGAGTACATAATGAGACTTCAATAGATAAATATATTGATTTATCGTAGAGATTTGAGCCAAGGAGCAACGAGGTTGCTGGTACATCTGTTGGTAATATAGTGGAATATAAAAGAATTCTCCGGTATCAAAAGGGTAATCGTATATATCAGGATTATAATATGGCTACTTCGAATGAAAAGTCGAAGTTGACTTGTTGGAGCTGTGACAAAATTGGCTACTTTGAAAAGGGATCGCAAAGTTATTTTTGCTAATAAATGCCAAAGGATCTGACGCGGCTACGTGTTAAACTTTTACTCAGTTGCCAAGAGTTTCTCAGGTACAATACTATATACATAAATCTTTCCTTCCGTAGATGAAGTGCGGTTGGTTCATCCTCTCGATTGAGGTGTTTTCAAGAATCATGAAAGGTTTGAACGTAGATTGTAATCGTCAAGATACAAATGAGATTAAGATAAAATCAAGTGGCAAACTTGAAGAATTATTTAGTTTCATATGTTATAATCAATATTTCAATTCATTTTAAATGTCCAATGTTTTTAGTCCACAGTTAGCAATATATAATATTCGAATTAATTAATACATGTCGTGACCCGTGTACATGTCTCAGACTCGATCACAACTCAAATTATAGATATTATTATAGAATCAACCTCAACCCTGTATAGAGAACTCGATCATTACTACATATAGAGTGTCTATGGTTATTCCAAATAATATATATGAATGCGTCGATATGATATGTCAAAACCTTGTATACGTGTCCTGATATTTAAAGTGCGTAACATAAATAACATAAATTAAATGACGATAAGTAAAATTGTGATAAATAAATTGCGATAAAATAAAATGTAACACGGAATTAACAGTTAGCTAGGATCTTGTTAGCGTGGTTTCTTAACAAAATTTCATATTGTTAATTAGTCTGTTTCTAATCAATTTTTATTGTGTCCATTATTTCTTCATTATGCCACTTGTTGGATTCTGATAGGTCAAAATCCAAATATGAAATTGAATGAAAATGGTTATTCTGCGGTGAACGGATTCGTATATCTGTGGATGTAAGTAGGATAGTAAATGAATGTTGAATCAGATTTGAAGAACGTACAATGTAACTTATTAATGTAAAATCTAAATATTCCTCGGGTATTACCTACCCGTTAAAATATTTTTACCATTAACAGTTTGTACAAAATAATTTTTAATTACAATCTTTATGAAAACATATATACATATATATTTTCTTCAGATGTAATCATGGATTTAATGAGTTAACATAATATTTAACTCATTTAGTTTTCGGTTGGAACTGGAATAAATAATCTCTAAAACTTTAGAGATTACATATTCGCCATGTCGAACGAAAATAAATGAGGTAGAACGATACGTAGAACGAAGATCATACTCGAAGTACAGATGGTGATATTGAGGCATGGATTGTTGATGGTACTTGATGCTGTTATTGATGGTACTACCGGTGCCGGTGATGTTGTTGAAGCTGGTACGTTTTGCACTATATTTTCCAAGGCTATTACTTGAGCACAAAGTTCGTTGACTTCTTCTATTATTCCGGGATGATTGTCGGTTGGAACGAGCGAATGAATAAGATCTAGAATTCGAGATAGTATATAATCATGACGAGGTACTCTGGAAATGAGAGAGAAAATGGTGTTTCAGATAGATTCGCCGGTAAGTGCTTCGGGTTCTTCACCAAGAGGTGAATTTGGTTGATGGAAGGGATTGCCTTCTTCGCGCCTCCATTGATTAAGTCGACTACGAACCCATAAAATGAATTGAGGATGGCTAATTGATTGATTCATTCTGGTGTCACCGCTTTCGGAGCTTAGGTGAATATCCATGTCGGAATAGTTGTCGGAATAACTATCGGAATAGCTATCGAAATCTGAGGGACTCGAACTGGTTGAGGGATTCATCTCAAGCGATCAGATGAAGGATTTTTGATAAGATATATATTATAGGATGTAGATTAGTACTCTGCAATACATAATTTACGTATGCATATATAATACTAAAATCCCATAAGTTACGGAAGAATCTACGAAAGCTGTCAGGCAAAGGTAACAAAACAGATACGCTAAGATATGAATTTATCTATACACAGTCTATGCAATAGAGGCAGTAACATGTGTCTAGACTTTATGGATGATAAGCAAATAATTTTCGACACTAAATGATAAGCAAAAACTTTTAACATGCAGACACGGTCGAAGTCCAGACTCACTAATGTATTTAAACAACTATCAGTTAGACACACTAATGCAAGACCTGGTTCGCTAAGACCATCGCTCTGATACCAACTGAAAGGACCCTTCCTAATCCATCTGGACGAAGTCTTCAACAGCTGGTCCCATTGCGAGGTTCTGACCTCTATATGCTCTGAATGACTCCATATAATATGAGCAAATGCACAGCGGAAGGTTTCTTTCATACCTGAGAATAAACATGCTTTAAAGTGTCAACCAAAAGGTTGGTGAGTTCATAAGTTTATCGTAAACAATAAAATTCATCATTTTGATAGACCACAAGATTTAAATCCTGCATGGTATAAATGGGCCCAAATCCTATACCCACCTGTAATGTACATGCGATATCTTTTAAATACAGTACACCTTTCTTGTGTACAAAACCATTTTTCGTAAATCATAGTAACCGTACACATATCTTGTGCACAAAAATAACATACACATAACCTGTGTAAAAAATCATTCTCTCGATATATAACATTCACATCAACTGGTGGCAATTATCATGTCCACATAATTCAATGGTGGCAATTATCATGTCCACATAATTCAATGGTGGCAATTATCATGTCCACATAATTCAATAATAATTCGCAGAACTTCTGTCTGCATAATAATTCATTCGAGGAATATTTTGCTTGTGTCTATCTCGTCAAACATTTAAAAGCATTTCATGTATTCGCAATTCAAGATATATTTCAAAAGCATTTAATAAAGCAGTTGTAAAAACAGCGCATGTATTCTCAGTCCCAAAAATGTAAAGAGTAAAAAGGAATCAAATGAAACTCACGCATATAAATATTGTAAAACGTTTATTAAAACAGTGCATGTATTCTCAGCCCAAAAATATAAAGGGTAAAAAGGCAAATGAAACTCACCTAATGTATTTTGTAGTAAAAATACATATAACGACAATGGACAAATGTAGGGTTGGCCTTGGATTCACGAACCTATATCCATTTATATACATATTAACACATGTAATTAACAGGAAACACTAATCAAACCCGTTTGTATATATTAATTATATTTTACTTATTTAAAATAGTAATGAAATATTTATATAGTTATTATATATGTATTTGATATATAAATAACTTTTGGTTCGCTAAAAGTGTTAATAATAATAGTAATTACTTTTAATAATGACAATACTAATTTTGATAATAATTCTAGTCATTTTGTTTGTAGTAATACTAATAATAATAATATATTAAAAATAATAATGATAATAATAATAAGAATAAATTTAAAAAAATTAAATAAAAACTACCTTTAAAAGAGTCAAAAAAGTCCTAAACCGGGTTCGAACCCACAACCTCTCGTTAAACACCAACACTCTAAACCAATCGTCCGTCCTAGATTTTCTGATTAATAACACGACTTCAGCAACTTTAATAGAATAGACTAGAATTCGGTGGGCTTTGCAAATGATGGCCCAAGGTTCAAGTCCTCCTAACACTAAATAGCTAAATCATTCGGTCCATCTGCAGTTTTACAAGCCCGCATGCTCACAAGTCCAATTATTTGTAATAGCCCAACTATTCTTCTATTGAAAAAAAATATTGTATGTATATACCCTGGCCTAGTTTCTGAAATGTCCCGTTCTTATTGATTAAAAACGTTCCATATTAATTGATTTCGTTGCGAGGTTTTGACCTCTATATGAGACGTTTTTCAAAGACTGCATTCATTTTAAAACAAACCATAACCTTTATTTCATCAATAAAGGTTTAAAAAGCTTTACGTAGATTATCAAATAATGATAATCTAAAATATCCTGATTACACACGA
Source organism: Rutidosis leptorrhynchoides (assembly GCF_046630445.1). Taxonomy (NCBI): domain Eukaryota; kingdom Viridiplantae; phylum Streptophyta; class Magnoliopsida; order Asterales; family Asteraceae; genus Rutidosis; species Rutidosis leptorrhynchoides. The sequence goes on along the minus strand of NC_092337.1, from coordinate 38,579,670 downwards.
CCATTACATAATGGTTTACAATACAAATATGTTACAACAAAATAAGTTTCTTGAATGCAGTTTTTACACAATATCATACAAACATGGACTCCAAATCTCGTCCTTATTTAAGTATGCGACATCGGAAGCTCTTAATAATCACCTGAGAATAAACATGCTTAAAACGTCAACAAAAATGTTGGTGAGTTATAGGTTTAACCTATATATATCAAATCATAATAATAGACCACAAGATTTCATATTTCAATACACATCCCATACATAGAGATAAAAATCATTCATATGGTGAACACCTGGTAACCGACATTAACAAGATGCATATATAAGAATATCCCCATCATTCCGGGACACCCTTCGGATATGATATAAATTTCGAAGTACTAAAGCATCCGGTACTTTGGATGGGGTTTGTTAAGCCCAATAGATCTATCTTTAGGATTCGCGTCAATTAGGGTGTCTGTTCCCTAATTCTTAGATTACCAGACTTAATAAAAAGGGGCATATTCGATTTCGATAATTCAACCATAGAATGTAATTTCACGTACTTGTGTCTATTTTGTAAATCATTTATAAAACCTGCATGTATTCTCATCCCAAAAATATTAGATTTTAAAAGTGGGACTATAACTCACTTTCACAGATTTTTACTTCGTCGGGAAGTAAGATTTGGCCACTGGTTGATTCACGAACCTATAACAATATATACATATATATCAAAGTATGTTCAAAATATATTTACAACACTTTTAATATATTTTGATGTTTTAAGTTTATTAAGTCAGCTGTCCTCGTTAGTAACCTACAACTAGTTGTCCACAGTTAGATGTACAGAAATAAATCGATAAATATTATCTTGAATCAGACCACGACGCAGTGTATATGTATCTCAGTATTGATCACAACTCAAACTATATATATTTTGGAATCAACCTCAACCCTGTATAGCTAACTCCAACATTCACATATAGAGTGTCTATGGTTGTTCCGAAATATATATAGATGTGTCGACATGATAGGTCGAAACATTGTATACGTGTCTATGGTATCTCAAGATTACATAATATACAATACAAGTTAATTAAGTTATGGTTGGAATAGATTTGTTACCAATTTTCACGTAGCTAAAATGAGAAAAATTATCCAATCTTGTTTTACCCATAACTTCTTCATTTTAAATCCGTTTTGAGTGAATCAAATTGCTATGGTTTCATATTGAACTCTATTTTATGAATCTAAACAGAAAAAGTATAGGTTTATAGTCGGAAAAATAAGTTACAAGTCGTTTTTATAAAGGTAGTCATTTGAGTCGAAAGAACGACGTCTAGATGACCATTTTAGAAAACATACTTCCACTTTGAGTTTAACCATAATTTTTGGATATAGTTTCATGTTCATAATAAAAATCATTTTCTCAGAATAACAACTTTTAAATCAAAGTTTATCATAGTTTTTAATTAACTAACCCAAAACAGCCCGCGGTGTTACTACGACGGCGTAAATCCGGTTTTACGGTGTTTTTCGTGTTTCCAGGTTTTAAATCATTAAGTTAGCATATCATATAGATATAGAACATGTGTTTAGTTGATTTTAAAAGTCAAGTTAGAAGGATTAACTTTTGTTTGCGAACAAGTTTAGAATTTACTAAACTATGTTCTAGTGATTACAAGTTTAAACCTTCGAATAAGATAGCTTTATATGTATGAATCGAATGATGTTATGAACATCATTACTACCTTAAGTTCCTTGGATAAACCTACTGGAAAAGAGAAAAATGGATCTAGCTTCAATGGATCCTTGGATGGCTCGAAGTTCTTGAAGCAGAATCATGACACGAAAACAAGTTCAAGTAAGATCATCACTTAAAATAAGATTGTTATAGTTATAGAAATTGAACCAAAGTTTGAATATGATTATTACCTTGTATTAGAATGATAACCTACTGTAAGAAACAAAGATTTCTTGAGGTTGGATGATCACCTTACAAGATTGGAAGTGAGCTAGCAAACTTGAAAGTATTCTTGATTTTATGAAACTAGAACTTTTGGAATTTATGAAGAACACTTAGAACTTGAAGATAGAACTTGAGAGAGATCAATTAGATGAAGAAAATTGAAGAATGAAAGTGTTTGTAGGTGTTTTTGGTCGTTGGTGTATGGATTAGATATAAAGGATATGTTATTTTGTTTTCATGTAAATAAGTCATGAATGATTACTCATATTTTTGTAATTTTATGAGATATTTCATGCTAGTTGCCAAATGATGGTTCCCACATGTGTTAGGTGACTCACATGGGCTGCTAAAAGCTGATCATTGGAGTGTATATACCAATAGCACATATATCTAAAAGCTGTGTATTGTACGAGTACGAATACGGGTGCATACGAGTAGAATTGTTGATGAAACTGAACGAGGATGTAGTTGTAAGCATTTTTGTTAAGTAGAAGTATTTTGATAAGTGTCTTGAAGTCTTTCAAAAGTGTATGAATACATATTAAAACACTACATGTATATACATTTTAACTGAGTCGTTAAGTCATCGTTAGTCGTTACATGTAAATGTTGTTTTGAAACCTTTAGGTTAACGATCTTGTTAAATGTTGTTAACCCAATGTTTATAATATCAAAAGAGATTTTAAATTATTATATTATCATGATATTATGATGTACGAATATCTCTTAATATGATATATATACATTAAATGTCGTTACAACGATAATCGTTACATATATGTCTCGTTTCAAAATCATTAAGTTAGTAGTCTTGTTTTTACATATGTAGTTCATTGTTAATATAATTAATGATATGTTTACTTATCATAATATCATGTTAACTATATATATAACCATATATATGTCATCATATAGTTTTTACAAGTTTTAACGTTCGTGAATCACCGGTCAACTTGGGTGGTCAATTGTCTATATGAAACCTATTTCAATTAATCAAGTCTTAACAAGTTTGATTGCTTAACATGTTGGAAACATTTAATCATGTAAATATCAATCTCAATTAATATATATAAACATGGAAAAGTTCGGGTCACTACAGTACCTACCCGTTAAATAAATTTCGTCCCGAAATTTTAAGCTGTTGAAGGTGTTGACGAATCTTCTGGAAATAGATGGGGATATTTCTTCTTCATCTGATCTTCACGCTCCCAGGTGAACTCGGGTCCTCTACGAGCATTCCATCGAACCTTAACAATTGGTATCTTGTTTTGCTTAAGTCTTTTAACCTCACGATCCATTATTTCGACGGGTTCTTCGATGAATTGAAGTTTTTCGTTGATTTGGATTTCATCTAACGGAATAGTGAGATCTTCTTTAGCAAAACATTTCTTCAAATTCGAGACGTGGAAAGTGTTATGTACAGCCGCGAGTTGTTGAGGTAACTCAAGTCGGTAAGCTACTGGTCCAACACGATCAATAATCTTGAATGGTCCAATATACCTTGGATTTAATTTCCCTCGTTTACCAAATCGAACAACGCCTTTCCAAGGTGCAACTTTAAGCATGACCATCTTTCCAATTTCAAATTCTATATCTTTTCTTTTAATGTCAGCGTAGCTCTTTTATCGACTTTGGGCGGTTTTCAACCGTTGTTGAATTTGGATGATCTTCTCGGTAGTTTCTTGTATAATCTCCGGACCCGTAATCTGTCTATCCCCCCCTTCACTCCAACAAATCGGAGACCTGCACTTTCTACCATAAAGTGCTTCAAACGGCGCCATCTCAATGCTTGAATGGTAGCTGTTGTTGTAGGAAAATTCTACTAACGGTAGATGTCGATCCCAACTGTTTTCGAAATCAATCACACATGCTCGTAGCATGTCTTCAAGCATTTGTATCGTCCTTTCGCTCTGCCCATCAGTTTGTGGATGATAGGCAGTACTCATGTCTAGACGAGTTCCTAATGCTTGCTGTAATGTCTGCCAGAATCTTGAAATAAATCTGCCATCCCTATCAGAGATAATAGAGATTGGTATTCCATGTCTGGAGATGACTTCCTTCAAATACAGTCGTGCTAACTTCTCCATCTTGTCATCTTCTCTTATTGGCAGGAAGTGTGCTGATTTGGTGAGACGATCAACTATTACCCAAATAGTATCAAAGCCACTTGCAGTCCTTGGCAATTTAGTGATGAAATCCATGGTAATGTTTTCCCATTTCCATTCCGGGATTTCGGGTTGTTGAAGTAGACCTGATGGTTTCTGATGCTCAGCTTTGACCTTAGAACACGTCAAACATTCTCCTACGTATTTAGCAACATCGGCTTTCATACCCGGCCACCAAAAATGTTTCTTGAGATCCTTGTACATCTTATCCGTTCCTGGATGTATTGAGTATCTGGTTTTATGAGCTTCTCTAAGTACCATTTCTCTCATATCCCCAAATTTTGGTACCCAAATCCTTTCAGCCCTATACCGGGTTCCGTCTTCCCGAATATTAAGATGTTTCTCCGATCCTTTGGGTATTTCATCCTTTAAATTTCCCTCTTTTAAAACTCCTTGTTGCGCCTCCTTTATTTGAGTAGTAAGGTTATTATGAATCATTATATTCATAGATTTTACTCGAATGGGTTCTCTGTCCTTCCTGCTCAAGGCATCGGCTACCACATTTGCCTTCCCCGGGTGGTAACGAATCTCAAATCGTAATCATTCAATAATTCAATCCACCTACGCTGCCTCATATTCAGTTGTTTCTGATTAAATATGTGTTGAAGACTTTTGTGGTCGGTATATATAATACTTTTGACCCCATATAAGTAGTGCCTCCAAGTCTTTAATGCAAAAACAACCGCGCCTAATTCCAAATCATGCGTCGTATAATTTTGTTAGTGAATCTTCAATTGTCTAGACGCATAAGCAATCACCTTCGTTCATTGCATTAATACACAACCGAGACCTTGCTTTGATGCGTCACAATAAATCACAAAATCATCATTCCCTTCAGGCAATGACAATATAGGTGCCGTAGTTAGCTTTTTCTTCAATAACTGAAACGCTTTCTCTTGTTCATCATTCCATTCAAATTTCTTCCCTTTATGCGTTAATGCAGTCAAGGGTTTTGCTATTCTGGAAAAGTCTTGGATGAACCTTTTGTAGTAACCAGCTAGTCCTAAAAACTGGCATATGTGTTTCGGAGTTTTCAAGGTTTCCCACTTTTCAACAGTTTCTATCTTTGCCGGATCCACCTTAATACCTTCTTTGTTCACTATGTGACCGAGGAATTGAACTTCTTCCAGCCAAAATGCACACTTTGAAAACTTAGCGTACAATTCTTCCTTCCTCAATACTTCTAACACCTTTCTCAAATGTTTACCGTGTTCTTGGTCATTCTTTGAGTAAATAAGTATGTCATCAATGAAAACAATGACAAACTTGTCAAGGTATGGTCCACACACTCGGTTCATAAGGTCCATGAACACAGCTGGTGCATTAGTTAAACCAAACGGCATGACCATAAACTCGTAATAACCGTAACGTGTTCTGAAAGCAGTCTTTGGAATATCATCTTCTTTCACCCGCATTTGATGGTACCCGGAACGTAAGTCAATCTTTGAATAAACAGACGAGCCTTGTAGTTGATCAAATAAGTCGTCGATTCTCGGTAGTGGGTAGCGGTTCTTGATGGTAAGTTTGTTCAACTCTCGGTAGTCGATACACAACCTGAATGTACCATCTTTCTTCTTGACAAACAAAACAGGAGCTCCCCACGGTGATGTGCTTGGTCGAATGAAACCACGCTCTAAAAGTTCTTGTAATTGGCTTTGCAGTTCTTTCATCTCGCTGGGTGCGAGTCTGTAAGGAGCACGAGCTATTGGTGCAGCCCCTGGTATAAGATCTATTTGAAATTCAACGGATCGATGTGGGGGTAATCCCGGTAATTCTTTCGGAAATACATCGGGAAATTCTTTTGCAATGGGAACATCATTGATGCTCTTTTCTTCAGTTTGTACTTTCTCGATGTGTGCTAGAACAGCATAGCAACCTTTTCTTATTAGTTTTTGTGCCTTCAAATTACTAATAAGATGTAGCTTCGTGTTGCCCTTTTCTCCGTACACCATTAAGGGTTTTCCTTTTTCTCGTATAATGCGAATTGCATTTTTGTAACAAACGATCTCTGCTTTCACTTCTTTCAACCAGTCCATACCGATTATCACATCAAAACTCCCTAACTCTACTGGTATCAAATCAATCTTAAATGTTTCGCTAACCAGTTTAATTTCTCGATTCCGACATATATTATCTGCTGAAATTAATTTACCATTTGCTAATTCGAGTAAAAATTTATTATCCAAAGGCGTCAATGGACAACTTAATTTAGCACAAAAATCTCTACTCATATAGCTTCTATCCGCACCCGAATCAAATAAAACGTAAGCAGATTTATTGTCAATAAGAAACGTACCCGTAACAAGCTCCGGGTCTTCCTGTGCCTTTGCCGCATTAATATTGAAAACTCTTCCGCGGCCTTGTCCATTCGTGTTCTCCTGGTTCGGGCAATTTCTAATAATGTGGCCCGGTTTTCCACATTTATAACAAACTACATTGGCATAACTTGCTCCGACACTACTTGCTCCGCCATTACTCGTTCCGACACCATTTGTTCCTTTCGTTCTATTAACCCCTGGTCCGTAGACCTCACACTTCGCCGCGCTATGACCATTTCTTTTACACTTGTTGCAAAATTTGGTGCAGAACCCCGAGTGATACTTTTCACACCTTTGGCATAGCTGCTTCTGATTGTTGTTGTTGTTGCGGTTATTATTATTGTTGGGATGATTGTTGTAGTTGTTGTTGTTGTTGTTGTTGTTGTTGTTGTTGTTGTTGTTGTTGTTGGGCCGTTTGTTGTAGTTGCGATTGATGTTGCGATTGTTGGGATAATTGTTGCGATTATTGTTGTAATTGCTGTTGTTGTTGTATTGGTGATTCTTATCACCGTTTTCCTCCCACTTTCTTTTGACTTGCTTCACATTGGCCTCTTCAGCAGTCTGTTCTTTAATTCTTTCTTCAATCTGGTTCACTAGTTTGTGAGCCATTCTACATGCCTGTTGTATAGAGGCGGGCTCGTGTGAACTTATATCTTCTTGGATTCTTTCCGGTAATCCTTTCACAAATGCGTCGATCTTCTCTTCCTCATCTTCGAATGCTCCCGGACACAATAGGCACAATTCTGTGAATCGTCTTTCGTACGTGGTGATATCAAATCCTTGGGTTCGTAACCCTCTAAGTTCTGTCTTGAGCTTATTGACCTCGGTTCTGGGACGGTACTTCTCGTTCATCAAGTGCTTGAATGCTGACCACGGTAGTGCGTACGCATCGCCTTGTCCCACTTGCTCTAGATAGGTATTCCACCATGTTAACGCAGAACCTGTGAAGGTATGCGTAGCGTACTTCACTTTGTCCTCTTCAGTACACTTACTTATGGCAAACACCGATTCGACCTTCTCGGTCCACCGTTTCAATCCGATCGGTCCTTCGGTTCCATCAAATTCCAAAGGTTTGCAGGCAGTGAATTCTTTGTAGGTGCATCCTACACGATTTCCTGTACTGCTAGATCCAAGGTTATTGTTGGTATGTAGCGCAGCCTGTACTGCGGCTATGTTTGAAGCTAGAAAAGTACGGAATTCCTCTTCATTCATATTCACGGTGTGTCGAGTAGTCGGTGCCATTTCCTTCAAAATAGTTAAATGGAACAAGTTAATCATACAGAATATTAAGAGTAGTTAATAGTATTTCGTAGCATAATATGAACTCATTTATAAAAGCTTTTTCTTCATATTAGCGTTTTATAAGTTTAAATTCGGGTAGTACCTACCCGTTAAGTTCATACTTAGTAGCTAATATACAATTCAACTACTACAATTCTATATGAAAAACTGATTATAATAATATTTCGCGTTCAAACTTTTATACAATATTTTACAAACTTACAATACCGCTTATTTTACATAAAGCATGAAATATAGCACACAATAACTTTGATACAAGATAGTTGTGAAGATAATTCTAGCTAATACACAAGTCGTTCAGCAAAGGCAATAAAGACACGTAATTCATACGTCCAGAAACAAGTCATGCATTCTGGTTTTACTAGGACTACTTCCCATCCTTGGTCTTGTGCAACATAACCGTTATGGCCGTTGATAAGACAGCGTGTTGTAACGTTGTCAAAGGGACGAGGGTTACGTAATGTCCAACAGTCCCGTAATAATCTAAAAACCTCATTTCTTACCCCAATTACCGACTCCGTCACTTATGGAAACGTTTTGTTTAATAGTTGTAGCCCGATGTTCTTGTTCTCACTTTGGTGAGAAGCAAACATTACTAATCCGTAAGCATAACATGCTTCTTTATGTTGCATGTTAGCCGCTTTTTCTAAATCACGAAGTCCAATATTCGGATATATTGAGTCAAAATAATTTCTTAACCCGTTGCGTAAAATAGCATTTGGGTTCCCCGCAATATATGCGTCAAAGTAAACACATCGTAACTTATGGGTTTCCCAATGTGATATCCCCCATCTTTCAAACGAAAGTCTCTTATAAACCAAGACATTCTTGGAACGTTCTTCGAATGTCTTACAAACTGATCTCGCCTTAAATAGTTGTGTCGAGGAATTCTGGCCGACTCTAGACAAGATTTCATCAATCATGTCTCCGGGTAGGTCTCTTAAAATATTGGGTTGTCTATCCATTTTGTGTTTTTAAACTGTAAAATAGACAAGAGTTAGATTCATAAAAAAATACTTATTAATACAAGCAATTTTTTTTACATATATCATAAAGCATAAGCACACTATATTACATATATTACACCACACAAATACAACTATCTTATTCCGACTCGCTCGTTTCTTCTTCTTCGGTTTTGGTTCGTTTTGCCAAGTTTCTAGGGATATATGATGTTCCCCTAATACGAGCCGTCGTTGTCCACATTGGTTTAGAAAAACCTGGTGGTTTAGAGGTTCCCGGGTCATTGTTACAACTTAAGGACTTCGGGGGTTGACGATACATATAAAGTTCATCGGGGTTGGAATTAGATTTCTCTATTTTTATGCCCTTTCCCTTATTATTTTCTTTTGCCTTTTTAAATTCAGTTGGGGTAATTTCTATAACATCATCGGAATTCTCGTCGGAATCCGATTCATCGGAGAAATGGTAATCCTCCCAATATTTTGCTTCCTTGGCGGAAACACCATTGACCATAATTAACCTTGGTCGGTTGGTTGAGGATTCTCTTTTACTTAACCATTTTATTATTTCCCCCACCGGTTCTATTTCTTCTTCCGGTTCCGATTCTTCTTCCGGTTCCGATTCTTCTTCCGGTTCCGACTCTTCTTCCGGTTCCTCTTCGGGAACTTGTGAATCAGTCCACGAATCATTCCAATTTACATTTGACTCTTCATTATTATTAGGAGAGTCAATGGTACTTGTTCTAGAGGTAGACATCTATCACATAATATCAAACACGTTAAGAGATTAATATATCACATAATATTCATATGTTAAAAATATATAGTTTCCAACAAAAATGTTAAGCAATCATTTTTAAAGAAAACACAGTCGAAGTCCAGACTCACTAATGCATCCTAACAAACTCGATAAGACACACTAATGCAAATTTTCTGGTTCTCTAAGACCAACGCTCGGATACCAACTGAAATGTCCCGTTCTTATTGATTAAAAACGTTCCATATTAATGGATTTCGTTGCGAGGTTTTGACCTCTATATGAGACGTTTTTCAAAGACTGCATTCATTTTAAAATAAACCATAACCTTTATTTCATCAATAAAGGTTTAAAAAGCTTTACGTAGATTATCAAATAATGATAATCTAAAATATCCTGATTACACACGACCATTACATAATGGTTTACAATACAAATATGTTACAACAAAATAAGTTTCTTGAATGCAGTTTTTACACAATATCATACAAGCATGGACTCCAAATCTCGTCCTTATTTAAGTATGCGACAGCGGAAGCTCTTAATAATCACCTGAGAATAAACATGCTTAAAACGTCAACAAAAATGTTGGTGAGTTATAGGTTTAACCTATATATATCAAATCATAATAATAGACCACAAGATTTCATATTTCAATACACATCCCATACATAGAGATAAAAATCATTCATATGGTGAACACCTGGTAACCGACATTAACAAGATGCATATATAAGAATATCCCCATCATTCCGGGACACCCTTCGGATATGATATAAATTTCGAAGTACTAAAGCATCCGGTACTTTGGATGGGGTTTGTTAAGCCCAATAGATCTATCTTTAGGATTCGCGTCAATTAGGGTGTCTGTTCCCTAATTCTTAGATTACCAGACTTAATAAAAAGGGGCATATTCGATTTCGATAATTCAACCATATAGTGTAATTTCACGTACTTGTGTCTATTTTGTAAATCATTTATAAAACCTGCATGTATTCTCATCCCAAAAATATTAGATTTTAAAAGTGGGACTATAACTCACTTTCACAGATTTTTACTTCGTCGGGAAGTAAGATTTGGCCACTGGTTGATTCACGAACCTATAACAATATATACATATATATCAAAGTATGTTCAAAATATATTTACAACACTTTTAATATATTTTGATGTTTTAAGTTTATTAAGTCAGCTGTCCTCGTTAGTAACCTACAACTAGTTGTCCACAGTTAGATGTACAGAAATAAATCGATAAATATTATCTTGAATCAATCCACGACCCAGTGTATACGTATCTCAGTATTGATCACAACTCAAACTATATATATTTTGGAATCAACCTCAACCCTGTATAGCTAACTCCAACATTCACATATAGAGTGTCTATGGTTGTTCCGAAATATATATAGATGTGTCGACATGATAGGTCGAAACATTGTATACGTGTCTATGGTATCTCAAGATTACATAATATACAATACAAGTTGATTAAGTTATGGTTGGAATAGATTTGTTACCAATTTTCACGTAGCTAAAATGAGAAAAATTATCCAATCTTGTTTTACCCATAACTTCTTCATTTTAAATTCGTTTTGAGTGAATCAAATTGCTATGGTTTCATATTGAACTCTATTTTATGAATCTAAACAAAAAAAGTATAGGTTTATTGTCGGAAAAATAAGTTACAAGTCGTTTTTATAAAGGTAGTCATTTCAGTCGAAAGAACGACGTCTAGATGACCATTTTTGAAAACATACTTCCACTTTGAGTTTAACCATAATTTTTGGATATAGTTTCATGTTCATAATAAAAATCATTTACTCAGAATAACAACTTTTAAATCAAAGTTTATCATAGTTTTTAATTAACTAACCCAAAACAGCCCGCGGTGTTACTACGACGGCGTAAATCCGGTTTTACGATGTTTTTCGTGTTTCCAGGTTTTAAATCATTAAGTTAGCATATCATATAGATATAGAACATGTGTTTAGTTGATTTTAAAAGTCAAGTTAGAAGGATTAACTTTTGTTTGCGAACAAGTTTAGAATTTACTAAACTATGTTCTAGTGATTACAAGTTTAAACCTTCGAATAAGATAGCTTTATATGTATGAATCGAATGATGTTATGAACATCATTACTACCTTAAGTTCCTTGGATAAACCTACTGGAAAAGAGAAAAATGGATCTAGCTTCAATGGATCCTTGGATGGCTCGAAGTTCTTGAAGCAGAATCATGACACGAAAACAAGTTCAAGTAAGATCATCACTTAAAATAAGATTGTTATAGTTATAGAAATTGAACCAAAGTTTGAATATGATTATTACCTTGTATTAGAATGATAACCTACTGTAAGAAACAAAGATTTCTTGAGGTTGGATGATCACCTTACAAGATTGGAAGTGAGCTAGCAAACTTGAAAGTATTCTTGATTTTATGAAACTAGAACTTTTGGAATTTATGAAGAACACTTAGAACTTGAAGATAGAACTTGAGAGAGATCAATTAGATGAAGAAAATTGAAGAATGAAAGTGTTTGTAGGTGTTTTTGGTCGTTGGTGTATGGATTAGATATAAAGGATATGTTATTTTGTTTTCATGTAAATAAGTCATGAATGACTACTCATATTTTTGTAATTTTATGAGATATTTCATGCTAGTTTCCAAATGATGGTTCCCACATGTGTTAGGTGACTCACATGGGCTGCTAAGAGCTGATCATTGGAGTGTATATACCAATAGTACATACATCTAAAAGCTGTGTATTGTACGAGTACGAATACGGGTGCATACGAGTAGAATTGTTGATGAAACTGAACGAGGATGTAATTGTAAGCATTTTTGTTAAGTAGAAGTATTTTGATAAGTGTCTTGAAGTCTTTCAAAAGTGTATGAATATATATTAAAACACTACATGTATATACATTTTAACTGAGTCGTTAAGTCATCGTTAGTCGTTACATGTAAATGTTGTTTTGAAACCTTTAGGTTAACGATCTTGTTAAATGTTGTTAACCCAATGTTTATAATATCAAAAGAGATTTTAAATTATTATATTATCATGATATTATGATGTACGAATATCTCTTAATATGATATATATACATTAAATGTCGTTACAACGATAATCGTTACATATATGTCTCGTTTCAAAATCATTAAGTTAGTAGTCTTGTTTTTACATATGTAGTTCATTGTTAATATAATTAATGATATGTTTACTTATCATAATATCATGTTAACTATATATATAACCATATATATATCATCATATAGTTTTTACAAGTTTTAACGTTCGTGAATCACCGGTCAACTTGGGTGGTCAATTGTCTATATGAAACCTATTTAAATTAATCAAGTCTTAACAAGTTTGATTGCTTAACATGTTGGAAACAATTAATCATGTAAATATCGATCTCAATTAATATATATAAACATGGAAAAGTTCGGGTCACTACAGTTTCGACCCTGAGTCCTCCCGTGCAACAGACACCGCTACTAACCATCACTCCATCTTGCTTCTTTCTGATTTAATTGTAATTAATTTATTTTAACCCATTATTTGTCTGGCTTTCAGTTTTCAACTCAATTAACTAAACCCAATCCATATACATCTGCATCGATCCCTACATATTCAATTAAATTCAGTTCTTAATTATCATAAACACCATTACAAACATCGTCGCCGTAAACTAATCTTCATAAAATCACAATCGAAACATCATCATCGTTTTCATCGATCCTAGTCATCATCGTTACTTAATCATAAACATCATAATCTTCATGATCATGACTATCACAGAAGCATCATCCATCATCATCGACATCATCACAGTTCCTCTTATACGTCATCAACATCACTCAATCGACTTACTATCATGGCATCTTATAGGTATTATCTTCATTATCAACACAGAAACATGTAAGCAACTTTAGAAAAACAAGTTAATCCCTTTGATAAACTTCCTAACCGTAAATCATGTGCATGTGGGGTTTGGTGTTAAAGTAAACTTTTTGAATAATAGCTCACTTATTCAATCTCTTTTTCTTTATATAGATAATGACATCATCATATAATAATCTATAATCATAACCGCACTAATCACAAGAACAACTTAAATAATAAACTATGTGATACCTTTAATCTTTAAAATAACTTGAGTGGGGTTGCAATGGAAGTGTCGGCCATAAATGACAAGAGGTGTACGTCAAAACAAATTGGAATCATTAATTGAAACTTTGGTTTGAATATATATAATGGTTGTGTGGTGTTTTCGAACTAAGCAAAGCAAAACAAGTAGGTTTCAATGGTGGTTTGGTTGGAGTGATGGTTTATCGATGAAGAAGAGGGTGGCTTTCAAAGTGGTGTTTCAACGAACGTGGTAACGGTTATCAGAATAGAAAAATGAATAACAGCAGTTTACGGAGAAGTCTTGTTGAGTGGTTATCAGTTGTTTAACTGCAAAAACTAAAGGGAAGTTGTAGGTGATGGCTGTCGAGGGTTTGCAGCTGAGACAGAGAGATCGAAATAAGTGGGTTTTGGTTGGTGATCGAACAAGGACAGTAGTAGCAGTAAGGAGTGGTTCGTGATGGTTGCAACAGAAATAGACGGCAGTCATGGTGCTATGGTGGAGCTGCAACAGGAAGTGAAGGTGGTAGTTTCAAGACTGAGAACATAAAACTGAGTTGGAAATAGTCATCTCACAGGTGGTGATGTATGGTTTAAAGATGGTGGTTCAAGGTTGATGATGATGGGATTCGTAGATGGTGATGATTTTAAGTTGAATCGAAGCAGTTAGAAATTTGATGAGAGTTCATGATTTGTGAGGTTTCGTTCGAGAGCCGTAACAATGATTGAAAGATAATGGTTTGTGGTTTTTGAATGCCCACGTGAAGAAAAAAAAATGGATCTTGATTGATCACAGTAAAAGCAACAATAATTTTGAGAGGTGTGTGTACCCATGATTGGGTCAGGAAGTCAACAAACCAATTAAATTGTTGTTATTGTTGGTCACAAGAAGAATAGCAGTGTATGTAAATGTATATATATAATAAGATTATCCGATTATTTATTATAGAAAATGGGTCACACATGCATCTATAATGCATTTAACCTTGTTTCATGTAACAACTTTAAGATATATATTATATTGTGATGTTGACGTTGGTGGATATGGATGGTGATAGCATCTTGACATGGGGCCGAACTAATCCCAAGTTTGTCAATAATGGATCCTCAACACAGTCTCGGCTCAAATGGACAAAACGAGTCGTGTCGTAGTTTGTTTGCAATTACAGCTGATGAATAATAAATTAAGGGTGGTGTTGGAACGTGGGTAATACCACATAAATTGCTTATCAGAAATATATTACGATTGGGAATACCATCACAATATTTAAACATTATTAATCGCTTTTACTAATACAAATTAATAATTAATGTCAAACTTACTCAAAACTTTTAGGTATATGCTAATACCTTATATAAAGGTTCGTTGTAGAATAGATTTTTATTACATCGTAAATTTATTTATATACTGGGTTCTAATTACTAATTCCTATAATATTTTATTAACGTGTTTCAAGTTATTCTATACATATACATACATATATATATACAAATAGTTTTTTTTTCGTGAATCATCGGGAATGGTCGAAGGTCATTTGAATATATGAAACAGTTCAAAATTTTTGAGACTCAACATTACAGACTTTGCTTATCGTGTCAAAGATATTAAATCGTATCGAGAGTTTGGTTTAAAATTAGTCGAAATTTTCCGGGTCACTACAGTACCTACCCGTTTAAGAAATTTCGTCCCGAAATTTGAGTGAGGTGGTCATGGTTAACAATAAGAATGTTTTCATGACGAATATGAGTTGATAAATAGAGTTTTATCATCATTGAGTAATATGGATAAAATGATTCGATTAATCGAAGCGTATGAATGAAACTATCACAAAAGATCGAGATGAAGAAATGGAGATTTTCCATAACTTTTGACGTAGTCGCGATTGAATTCCGGAATTCAAGGGATTTAAAGAAAATCTTCGAAATCTGAGAGATTTGATTCTTCGGCGAATAAGGAGATTTAGATCTCTATAATTAAATACGGCGATCTGCCTTGATTACTCTGTCTGATATTTCCATTATAAATTAAACTCTTCCGTTCCATTATTCTCACCATTCCTATACTTTCTTTCTTAGTTCATACATTCAAAAGATTGTGAAAATGCTAAATCCCGTTCTAATCCTTGATATTTTCCTAATTATTATTTCTGTCATCCTTCTTTTCAATCTCCCACCAGAAAAATCTGTTTACTTCTACTATTACCTAGGAATGATACTATTCGTAATTATACCGTGTCTTTATATTAGTATTCGTATTAATATTCACGGTTTGTAACCTCCGTGTTGTTATTGGGCTTTATATTTTCTCTTATATTTTGGAGCTCTTTGCTTTTTTTTTATTCTCCTCTCGAATAATTGCGATCGAATAAATATGTATAAATTTATTAGTTATGTCCTTTTTATATTAGTAATATACATATATATGTTTCATATATTTACTTTGTACATAAAAATATTAAATTTTGTTATGTTATATGTATTAAATATATTTATATATAATTAATATTTATTTGTTATAATATTAATAATAAGAATAATATTATTGATAATGATGCTTATAATATTAATAATAATATTAATGATAATACTAATAATAATGTTGATATTGATAAACATGATAATAATAATAATAAAATATATAAATTTTTTAATAATGATAATAATGATAATATAAATGTTAATTTAAAAAAAATGAATTTAATAAAGATACTAACTTTACTAAAAATGTTAAGTTTTTAATAAAAATTATAGTTTTAATAAAAATGATAACTTTGATATTTGTAGTTATGATACTTTTAATAGAATGATAATAATAATAATAATAATAATAATAATAATAATAATAATAATAATAATAATAATAATAATAATAATAATAATAATAATAATTCTAATAATAAAATAATAATGATAATTTTTGTAAAGGCGATAATAATACTTGTTAATAACAATACTTATTAATGATAATCATAATAGAAACGGTATTATCGATAATAATACTTATGTTAACCATAATGATAATAATGATACTAATATTTATAAAAACTATAGTAATCCTAATATTAATGATAATAATAATCATGTTATTAATATTAAGGATAATAACAACAATAAATAATAATAATAATAGAAAACTACCTCAAAGATTAAGTTTCAAAAAAATAAGTGCCCATGTCCGGGCTCGAACTCGAGACCTCTCGATTTAACCCAACACCCTAAGCTACTGCTCCGCTCGTCAATTTCTGTTTTAATATTGGATTAAATTGATATAACCCATCATTCCTTACCATTCGATCAGTCCAATAGACAGCTTTTGGCCCAACAGACAACTTTCGGCCCATTTACACACATGGCAGCCCAATATTGTTAAATTGTGTTTCACTTCCTTCTTCTTTTTGTAAAAAAAAAATATATAATAAAATGCCCCCATCTGAGGCTCGAACCCGAGACCCTTGCCTAAGCACCAACACTCTAGACCATCCATCTGTCTTCGTTTATCTGGATTAATTCACAGCTTATATCTATTTAATATTTATTATCGCTGTTTCTTCTTCTTCCTCAATAAACATCATCGCCCAAAAAAAAAATATTCTTCAATTCGTTTTCTTTCTTTTATCGATCCTCCTCATTCATCACTTAACAACACGATCATCATTCATTATCATCGCCCTCAAATCATCATCATCATCGTTAGTTACAGCAATCGGGTTTAAGTTCGTGTTGGGTTTGGTCTTGTCAACAAGATATCGATAATAGTAGCAGTAGTAAATCTAGTAGGATTGATGGTGGTTTTGTGGTGGTTAATGATAATATTCGAACATGGTGATGGTGATTCTCGGTTACTAAACAGAAACGAAAAAAAACAGTGGTGGTGATTGAGTGGGTTTAGGTTGATGAAAGGTGGCGGTAAAGATGGTTGTTGGGTTGTAGTTCGAACCTTAATAACAAAAAAAAAATATAAATGATGGTCGTGGTTTGGTTTCTCACATCCGAAAAGAAAAGAGAGATAGAGGAAGTAGAGATAGAGTAAAGGGATGCTTCGATGGTGATGTGAGGTTGTACCCGGTGGTGGCGATTTGGTTAGGTCTTCGAACAAGAATAGAAGAAGGGTGGCGGATGGTTATGATCAAGGGTGGTGGTGGAGATCGATGGTTGTACATGGTGGTTCAAGGATGGAATAAATGGTGATCATGATTGGTTCTTTGTTGTCGAAGCAAGAGAGGAGAGTAAAAAAAATGGGTGTTGTTTTTCACATTCATATGCATACTGCATATATATGTATACATATAACATGGATGGTGGGACAACAAGGGCAAAACAAATAACAGTAATATTTACATTTAAGTTGAAAAAGCAAACAGTGTAGCAGATTAATCATTCCTAAATTTACGGATATAATTCAATCAGTTTAAAGTAATAATATAATTTAATAAAAATAATAATAAATAATAAAATCATAAACGCACAATGACCAATTGTATAGCAGTTGGTTGCTTAGATTTATATGTGTCGACATGAATTTAAATTTACGGGCTAATATATCATGCTTCTTTGCTAAACAGCTTATATATAAAAGTTTTCTGAAAAATCTCCAGTTTTTTTAAAATTAAGTCCATTTATTTATTCAGGTCATTAAATGTTTGAAACCTGATCAAAAAGTTCGTATAATATTTATCTTTATTTCCAGATAATGTGTACGGGGTATTAAAACTCAAGTTAACAAGGTAGAAATAGTTTTTAACAAGTCTTAATATTTACGTAGTCTATTAATGAACTTACGTTTATTTTTAAAATCACATAAGTTTGGAATTTAACTTGTTTAAATAATCATCGAATGATAAACGAGTGCTACAATCTTTTACTAATTAAGCTCGTAATCATTCATTTTCCATTTATTCTCTCTCTATATATAATCAGTTTTAAATAACAAGTTTTATCACATAAATATATATTATATATTTTTAAACAAATAGATTTAATATTATTTTATATATTTCCAAGTAGTATTTATATACACATTTATATACACACACATATATATGTATCTATTTACAAATAGTTGTTCGTGAATCGTCGAGAACAGTCGAAGGTCAATTGAATATATGAAACAGTTCAAAATTTTTAAGACTCAACCTATCAGACTTTGCTTATCATGTTGAAAATACAATATCGTATCGAGAGTTTGGTTTAAAATTAGTCGAAATTTTCCGGGTCGTGACAGTACCTACCCGTTAAAGAAATTTCGTCCCGAAATTTGATCGAGGTCGTCATGGCTAACAATAAAAATGTTTTCATGACAAATATGAGCTGATAATTAGAGTTTTATTACAGTAGAGTAATATGGATAAGATAATTTGATTACTCGAAGAGTACGAGTGAAGCTGTCACAAAAGATTGAGATAGAGATTTAACTTTTGACGTAGATACGGTGGATTTTCGGAATTCAAGAAATTTAAAAGAAAATCTTGGAAATCTATAAGATTTGATTCTTCGGGATTTATGGAAATTAAAATCTCCTTAATTAAATGCGATCATCTGTCTCGATTACTTTGTCTAGTATTTCCACTATAAATGAACTTCTTCCGTTCCATTACTTCTCACCACTCCTATTTTCTATACTTTAATTCATACTTCCAAATCATCAGTCAATATGCTTCATCCAATTTTAATTTTGGATATATTCCTGACTTTCATATTGGTCATTCTCCTTTTTCATCTACCACCGGAGGAATCTGTTTACTTCTATTATGCTCTTGGGTTTATAGTGTTTTTAGTTCTCCCGATTCTTTATATTGCTATACGCATTGATATACACAGTTTGTAATTTCTGTGTTTGTGATCGAATTTATATTTCTTGTTATGTTTCGGAGCTCCATGCTCGTGTTTTCTCTTCCCGACTTCAAGTCAAGCGAATAATGTTCCAGAACTCGTAGATATAGAGCTTCGAATGATGATAACGTTCTAAGCACGAAGGAATGTATTCTTACGATTTGATTGATTAAATTACTAGAATAACCGAGAATGGAACTATCAATAATATATTTTCTTGATATGTTCAGAGGTTAAGTGGAATGAAAGAGTTGTGTAACATGTCACATAATGATGGTAAGATTTGTGAATCATCATGTTCCATTAGAAACTCAGCATGACTTACTGTAATATTGTAGTGACCCGAACTTTTCCATGTTTATATATATTAATTGAGATTGATATTTACATGATTAAATGTTTCCAACATGTTAAGTAATCAAACTTGTTAAGACTTGATTAATTGAAATATGTTTCATATAGACAATTGACCACCCAAGTTGACCGGTGATTCACGAACGTTAAAACTTGTAAAAACTATATGATGACATATATATGGATATATATATAGTTAACATGATACTATGATAAGTAAACATATCATTAAGTATATTAACAATGAACTACATATGTAAAAACAAGACTACTAACTTAATGATTTTTAAACGAGACATATATGTAACGATTATCGTTGTAAAGACATTTAATGTATATATATCATATTAAGAGATATTCATACATGATAATATCATGATAATATAATAATTTAAAATCTCATTTGATATTATAAACATTGGGTTAACAACATTTAACAAGATCGTTAACCTAAAGGTTTCAAAACAACACTTACATGTAACGACTAACGATGACTTAACGACTCAGTTAAAATGTATATACATGTAGTGTTTTAATATGTATTTATACACTTTTGAAAGACTTCAATACACTTATCAAAATACTTCTACTTAACAAAAATGCTTACAATTACATCCTCGTTCAGTTTCATCAACAATTCTACTCGTATGCACCCGTATTCGTACTCGTACAATACACAGCTTTTAGATGTATGTACTATTGGTATATACACTCCAATGATCAGCTCTTAGCAGCCCATGTGAGTCACCTAACACATGTGGGAACCATCATTTGGCAACTAGCATGAAATATCTCATAAAATTACAAAAATATAAGTAATCATTCATGACTTATTTACATGAAAACAAAATTACATATCCTTTATATCTAATCCATACACCAACGACCAAAAACACCTACAAACACTTTCATTCTTCAATTTTCTTCATCTAATTGATCTCTCTCAAGTTCTATCTTCAAGTTCTAAGTGTTCTTCATAAATTCTACAAGTTCTAGTTACATAAAATCAAGAATACTTTCAAGTTTGCTAGCTCACTTCCAATCTTGTAAGGTGATCATCCAACCTCAAGAAATCTTTGTTTCTTATAGTAGGTTATCATTCTAATACAAGGTAATAATCATATTCAAACTTTGGTTCAATTTCTATAACTATAACAATCTTATTTCAAGTGATAATCTTACTTGAACTTGTTTTCGTGTCATGATTCTGCTTCAAGAACTTCGAGCCATCCAAGGATCCGTTGAAGCTAGATCCATTTTTCTCTTTTCCAGTAGGTTTATCTAAGGAACTTAAGGTAGTAATGATGTTCATAATATCATTCAATTCATACATATAAAGCTATCTTATTCGAAGGTTTAAACTTGTAATCACTAGAACATAGTTAGTTAATTCTAAACTTGTTCGCAAACAAAAGTTAATCCTTCTAACTTGACTTTTAAAATCAAATAAAAACATGTTATATATCTATATGATATGCTAACTTAATGATTTAAAACCTGGAAACAAGAAAAACACCGTAAAACCTGATTTACGCCGTCGTAGTAACACCGCGGGCTGTTTTGGGTTAGTTAATTAAAAACTATGATAAACTTTGATTTAAAAGTTGTTATTCTAAGAAAATGATATTTATTATGAACATGAAACTATATCCAAAAATTATGGTTAAACTCAAAGTGGAAGTATGTTTTCTAAAATGGTCATCTAGACGTCGTTCTTTCGACTGAAATGACTACCTTTACAAAAACGACTTGTAACTTATTTTTCCGACTATAAACCTATACTTTTTCTGTTTATATTCATAAAATAGAGTCCAATATGAAACCATAGCAATTTGATTCACTCAAAACGGATTTAAAATGAAGAAGTTATGGGTAAAACAAGATTGGATAATTTTTCTCATTTTAGCTACTTGAAAATTGGTAACAAATCTATTCCAACCATAACTTAATCAACTTGTATTGTATATTATGTAATCTTGAGATACCATAGACACGTATACAATGTTTCGACCTATCATGTCGACACATCTATATATATTTCGGAACAACCATAGACACTCTATATGTGAATGTTGGAGTTAGCTATACAGGGTTGAGGTTGATTCCAAAATATATATAGTTTGAGTTGTGATCAATACTGAGATACGTATACACTGGGTCGTGGATTGATTCAAGATAATATTTATCGATTTATTTCTGTACATCTAACTGTGGACAACTAGTTGTAGGTTACTAACGAGGACAGCTGACTTAATAAACTTAAAACATCAAAATATATTAAAAGTGTTGTAAATATATTTTGAACATACTTTGATATATATGTATATATTGTTATAGGTTCGTGAATCAACCAGTGGCCAAGTCATACTTCCCGACGAAGTAAAAATCTGTGAAAGTGAGTTATAGTCCCACTTTTAAAATCTAATATTTTTGGGATGAGAATACATGCAGGTTTTATAAATGATTTACAAAATAGACACAAGTACGTGAAACTACATTCTATGGTTGAATTATCGAAATCAAATATGCCCCTTTTTATTAAGTCTGGTAATCTAAGAATTAGGGAACAGACACCCTAATTGATGCGAATCCTAAAGATAGATCTATTGGGCCTAACAAACCCCATCCAAAGTACCGGATGCTTTAGTACTTCGACATTTATATCATATCCGAAGGGTGTCCCGGAATGATGGGGATATTCTTATATATGCATCTTGTTAATGTCGATTACCAGGTGTTCACCATGTGAATGATTTTTATCTCTATGTATGGGATGTGTATTGAAATATGAAATCTTGTGGTCTATTATTATGATTTGATATATATAGGTTAAACCTATAACTCAACAACATTTTCGTTGACGTTTTAAGCATGTTTATTCTCAGGTGATTATTAAGAGCTTCCGCTGTCGCATACTTAAATAAGGACGAGATTTGGAGTCCATGCTTGTATGATATTGTGTAAAAACTGCATTCAAGAAACTTATTTTGTTGTAACATATTTGTATTGTAAACCATTATGTAATGGTCGTGTGTAAACATGATATTTTAGATTATCATTATTTGATAATCTACGTAAAGCTTTTTAAACCTTTATTGATGAAATAAAGGTTATGGTTTGTTTTAAAATGAATGCAGTCTTTGAAAAACGTCTCATATAGAGGTCAAAACCTCGCAACGAAATCAATTAATTTGGAACGTTTTTAATCAAAAGAACGGGACATTTCAGTTGGTATCCGAGCGTTGGTCTTAGAGAACCAGAATTTTGCATTAGTGTGTCTTATCGAGTTTGTTAGGATGCATTAGTGAGTCTGGACTTCGACCGTGTTTACTTGAAAAATGATTGCTTAACAAATTTTGTTGGAAACTATATATTTTTAACATGTGAATATTATGTGATATATTAATCTCTTAACGCGTTTGATATTATGTGATAGATGTCTACCTCTAGAACAAGTCCCATTGACTCACCTAATAATAATGAAGAGTCAAATGTAAATTGGAATGATTCGTGGACTGATTCACAAGTTCCCGAAGAGGAACCGGAAGAAGAGTCGGAACCGGAAGAAGAATCGGAACCGGAAGAAGAATCGGAACCGGATGAAGAAATAGAACCGGTGGGGGAAATAATAAAATGGTTAAGTAAAAGAAAATCCTCAACCAACCGACCAAGGTTAATTATGGTCAATGGTGTTTCCGCCAAGGAAGCAAAATATTGGGAGGATTACCAATTCTCCGATGAATCGGATTCTGACGAGAATTCCGATGATGTTATAGAAATTACCCCAACTGAATTTAAAAAGGCAAAAGAAAATAATAAGGGAAAGGGCATAAAAATAGAGAAATCTAATTCCAACCCCGATGAACTTTATATGTATCGTCAACCCCCGAAGTCCTTAAGTTGTAATAATGACCCGGGAACCTCTAAACTACCAGGTTTTTCTAAACCAATGTGGATAACGACGGCTCGTATTAGGGGAACATCATATATCCCTAGAAACTTGGCAAAACGATCCAAAACCGAAGAAGAAGAAACAACCGAGTCGGAATAAGATAGTTGTATTCGTGTGGTGTAATATATGTAATATAGTGTGCTTATGCTTTATGATATATGTAAAAAAATTGCTTGTATTAATAAGTATTTTTTTTTATGAATCTAACTCTTGTCTATTTTACAGTATAAAAACATAAAATGGATAGACAACCCAATATTTTAAGAGACCTACCCGGAGACATGATTCATGAAATCTTGTCTAGAGTCGGTCAGAATTCTTCGGCACAACTATTTAAGGCGAGATCAGTTTGTAAGACATTCGAAGAACGTTCCAAGAATGCCTTGGTTTATAAAAGGCTTTCGTTCGAAAGATGGGGGATATCACATTGGGAAATCCATAAGTTACGATGTGTTTACTTTGACGCATATATTGCGGGGAACCCAAATGCTATTTTACGCAATGGGTTAAGAAATTATTTTGACTCAATATATCCGAATATTGGACTTCGTGATTTAGAAAAAGCGGCTAACATGCAACATAAAGAAGCATGTTATGCTTACGGATTAGTAATGTTCGCTTCTCACCAAAGTGAGAACAAGAACATCGGGCTACAACTATTAAACAAAACATTTCCACAAGTGACGGAGTCGGTAATTGGGGTAAGAAATGAGGTTTTTAGATTGTTACGGGACTGTTGGACATTACGTAACCCTCGTCCCTTTGACGACGTTACAACACGCTGTCTTATCAACGGCCATAACGGTTATGTTCCACAAGACCAAGGATGGGAAGTAATCCTAGTAAAACCAGAATGCATGACTTGTTTCTGGACGTATGAATTACGTGTCTTTATTGCCTTTGCTGAACGACTTGTGTACTAGCTAGAATTATCTTCACAACCATCTTTTATCAAATTTATTGTGTGCTATATTTCATGCTATATGTAAAATAAGCGGTATTGTAAGTTTGTAAAATATTGTGTAAAAGTTTGAACGCGAAATATTATTATAATCAGTTTTTCATATAGAATTGTAGTAGTTGAATTGTATATTAGCTACTAAGTATGAACTTAACGGGTAGGTACTACCCGAATTTAAACTTATAAAACGCTAATATGAAGAAAAAGCTTTTATAAATGAGTTCATATTATGCTACGAAATACTATTAACTACTCTTAATATTCTGTATGATTAACTTGTTCCATTTGACTATTTTGAAGGAAATGGCACCGACTACTCGACACACCGTGAATATGAATGAAGAGGAATTCCGTACTTTTCTAGCTTCAAACATAGCCGCAGTACAGGCTGCGCTACATACCAACAATAACCTTGGATCTAGCAGTACAGGAAATCGTGTAGGATGCACCTACAAAGAATTCACTGCCTGCAAACCTTTGGAATTCGATGGAACCGAAGGACCGATCGGATTGAAACGGTGGACCGAGAAGGTCGAATCAGTGTTTGCCATAAGTAAGTGTACTGAAGAGGACAAAGTGAAGTACGCTACGCATACCTTCACAGGTTCTGCATTAACATGGTGGAATACCTATCTAGAGCAAGTGGGACATGACGATGCGTACGCACTACCGTGGTCAGCATTCAAGCACTTGATGAACGAGAAGTACCGTCCCAGAACCGAGGTCAATAAGCTCAAGATAGAACTTAGAGGGTTACGAACCCAAGGATTTGATATTACCACGTACGAAAGACGATTCACAGAATTGTGCCTATTGTGTCCGGGAGCATTCGAAGATGAGGAAGAAAAGATCGACGCATTTGTGAAAGGATTACCGGAAAGAATTCAAGAAGATATAAGTTCACACGAGCCCGCCTCCATACAACAGGCATGTAGAATGGCTCACAAACTAGTGAACCAGATTGAAGAAAGAATTAAAGAACAGACTGCGGAAGAGGCCAATGTGAAGCAAGTTAAAAGAAAGTGGGAGGAAAACGGTGATAAGAATCACCAATACAACAACAACAGCAATTACAAAAATAATCGCAACAATTATCTCAACAATCGCAACATCAATCGCAACTACAACAAACGGCCCAACAATAACAACAACAACAACAACAACAACAACAACAACAACAACAACAACAACAACAACAACAACAACAACAACAACAACAGCAGCAGCAACTACAACAATCATCCCAACAACAATAATAACCGCAACAACAACAACAATCAGAAGCAGCTATGCCAAAGGTGTGAAAAGTATCACTCGGGGTTCTGCACCAAATTTTGCAACAAGTGTAAAAGAAATGGTCATAGCGCGGTGAAGTGTGAGGTCTACGGACCAGGGGTTAATAGAACGAAAGGAACAAATGGTGTCGGAACGAGTAATGGCGGAGCAGGTAGTGTCGGAGTAAGTTATGCCAATGTAGTTTGTTATAAATGTGGAAAACCGGGCCACATTATTAGAAATTGCCCGAACCAGGAGAACACGAATGGACAAGGCCGCGGAAGAGTTTTCAATATTAATGCGGCAGAGGCACAGGAAGACCCGGAGCTTGTTACGGGTACGTTTCTTATTGACAATAAATCTGCTTACGTTTTATTTGATTCGGGTGCAGATAGAAGCTATATGAGTAGAGATTTTTGTGCTAAATTAAGTTGTCCATTGACGCCTTTGGATAGTAAATTTTTACTCGAATTAGCAAATGGAAAATTAATTTCAGCAGATAATATATGTCGGAATCGAGAAATTAAACTGGTTTGCGAAACATTTAAGATTGATTTGATACCAGTAGAGGTAGGGAGTTTTGATGTGATAATCGGTATGGACTGGTTGAAAGAAGTGAAAACAGGGATCGTTTGTTACAAAAATGCAATTCGCATTATACGAGAAAAAGGAAAACTCTTAATGGTGTACGGAGAAAAGGGCAACACGAAGCTACATCTTATTAGTAATTTGAAGGCACAAAAACTAATAAGAAAAGGTTGCTATGCTGTTCTAGCACAGGTCGAGAAAGTACAAACTGAAAAAAAGAGCATCAATGATGTTCCCATTGTAAAAGAATTTCCCGATGTATTTCCGAAAGAATTACCGGGATTACCCCCACATCGATCCGTTGAATTTCAAATAGATCTTGTACCAGGAGCTGCACCAATAGCTCGTGCTCCTTACAGACTCGCACCCAGCGAGATGAAAGAACTACAAAGCCAATTACAAGAACTTTTAGATCGTGGTTTCATTCGACCAAGCACATCACCGTGGGGAGCTCCTGTTTTTTTTGTCAAGAAGAAAGATGGTACATTCAGGTTGTGTATCGACTACCGAGAGTTGAACAAACTTACCATCAAGAACCGCTACCCACTACCGAGAATCGATGACTTATTTGATCAACTACAAGGCTCGTCTGTTTATTCAAAGATTGACTTACGTTCCGGGTATCATCAAATGCGGGTGAAAGAAGATGATATTCCAAAGACTGCTTTCAGAACACGTTACGGTCATTATGAGTTTATGGTCATGCCATTTGGTTTAACTAATGCACCAGCTGTGTTCATGGACCTTATGAACCGAGTGTGTGGACCATACCTTGACAAGTTTGTCATTGTTTTCATTGATGACATACTTATTTACTCAAAGAATGACCAAGAACACGGTGAACATTTGAGAAAGGTGTTAGAAGTATTGAGGAAGGAAGAATTGTACGCTAAGTTTTCAAAGTGTGCATTTTGGTTGGAAGAAGTTCAATTCCTCGGTCACATAGTGAACAAAGAAGGTATTAAGGTGGATCCGGCAAAGATAGAAACTGTTGAAAAGTGGGAAACCCCGAAAACTCCGAAACACATACGCCAGTTTTTAGGACTAGCTGGTTACTACAGAAGGTTCATCCAAGACTTTTCCAGAATAGCAAAACCCTTGACTTCATTAACGCATAAAGGGAAGAAATTTGAATGGAATGATGAACAAGAGAAAGCGTTTTAGTTATTGAAGAAAAAGCTAACTATGGCACCTATATTGTCACTGCCTGAAGGGAATGATGATTTTGTGATTTATTGTGACGCATCAAAGCAAGGTCTCGGTTGGGTATTAATGCAACGAACGAAGGTGATTGTTTATGCGTCTAGACAATTGAAGATTCACGAACAAAATTATATGACGCATGATTTGGAATTAGGCGCGGTTGTTTTTGCATTAAAGACTTGGAGGCACTACTTATATGGGGTCAAAAGTATTATATATACTGACCACAAAAGTCTTCAACACATACTTAATCAGAAACAACTGAATATGAGGCAGCGTAGGTGGATTGAATTGTTGAATGATTACGACTTTGAGATTCGTTACCACCCGGGGAAGGCAAATGTGGTAGCCGATGCCTTGAGCAGGAAGGACAGAGAACCCATTCGAGTAAAATCTATGAATATAATGATTCATAATAACATTACTACTCAAATAAAGGAGGCACAACAAGGAGTTTTAAAAGAGGAAAATTTAAAGGATGAAATACCCAAAGGATCGGAGAAGCATCTTAATATTCGGGAAGACGGAACCCGGTATAGGGCTGAAAGGATTTGGG
Organism: Rutidosis leptorrhynchoides; assembly: GCF_046630445.1. Classification (NCBI taxonomy): domain Eukaryota; kingdom Viridiplantae; phylum Streptophyta; class Magnoliopsida; order Asterales; family Asteraceae; genus Rutidosis; species Rutidosis leptorrhynchoides. Next base: position 38,551,368 of record NC_092337.1, on the reverse strand, counting down.
TATCAAAATTTGGAGATATGAGAGAAATGGTACTTAGAGAAGCTCATAAAACCAGATACTCAATACATCCTGGAACGGCGAAGATGTACAAGGATCTCAAGAAACATTTTTGGTGGCCGGGTATGAAAGCCGATGTTGCTAAATACGTAGGAGAATGTTTGACGTGTTCTAAGGTCAAAGCTGAGCATCAGAAACCATCAGGTATACTTCAACAACCCGAAATCCCGGAATGGAAATGGGAAAACATTACCATGGATTTCATCACCAAATTGCCAAGGACTGCAAGTGGTTTTGATACTATTTGGGTAATAGTTGATCGTCTCACCAAATCAGCACACTTCCTGCCAATAAGAGAAGATGACAAGATGGAGAAGTTAGCACGACTGTATTTGAAGGAAGTTGTCTCCAGACATGGAATACCAATCTCTATTATCTCTGATAGGGATGGCAGATTTATTTCAAGATTCTGGCAGACATTACAGCAAGCATTAGGAACTCGTCTAGACATGAGTACTGCCTATCATCCACAAACTGATGGGCAGAGCGAAAGGACGATACAAACGCTTGAAGATATGCTACGAGCATGTGTTATTGATTTCGGAAACAGTTGGGATCGACATTTACCGTTAGCAGAATTTTCCTACAACAACAGCTACCATTCAAGCATTGAGATGACACCGTTTGAAGCACTTTATGGTAGAAAGTGCAGGTCTCCAATTTGTTGGAGTGAAGTGGGGGATAGACAGATTACGGGTCCGGAGATTATACAAGAAACTACTGAGAAGATCATCCAAATTCAACAACGGTTGAAAACCGCCCAAAGTCGACAAAAGAGCTACACTGACATTAAAAGAAAAGATATAGAATTTGAAATTGGAGAGATGGTCATGCTTAAAGTTGCACCTTGGAAAGGCGTTGTTCGATTTGGTAAACGAGGGAAATTAAATCCAAGGTATATTGGACCATTCAAGATTATTGATCGTGTCGGACCAGTAGCTTACCGACTTGAGTTACCTCAACAACTCGCGGCTGTACATAACACTTTCCACGTCTCGAATTTGAAGAAATGTTTTGCTAAAGAAGATCTCACTATTCCGTTAGATGAAATCCAAATCAACGAAAAACTCCAATTCATCGAAGAACCCGTCGAAATAATGGATCGTGAGGTTAAAAGACTTAAGCAAAACAAGATACCAATTGTTAAGGTTCGATGGAATGCTCGTAGAGGACCCGAGTTCACCTGGGAGCATGAAGATCAGATGAAGAAGAAATACCCGCATCAATTTCCAGAAGATTCGTCAACACCTTCAACAGCTTAAAATTTCGGGACGAAATTTATTTAACGGGTAGGTACTGTAGTGACCCGAACTTTTCCATGTTTATATATATTAATTGAGATTGATATTTACATGATTAAATGTTTCCAACATGTTAAGCAATCAAACTTGTTAAGACTTGATTAATTGAAATATGTTTCATATAGACAATTGACCACCCAAGTTGACCGGTAATTCACGAACGTTAAAACTTGTAAAAACTATATGATGACATATATATGGATATATATATAGTTAACATGATACTATGATAAGTAAACATATCATTAAGTATATTAACAATGAACTACATATGTAAAAACAAGACTACTAACTTAATGATTTTTAAACGAGACATATATGTAACGATTATCGTTGTAAAGACATTTAATGTATATATATCATATTAAGAGATATTCATACATGATAATATCATGATAATATAATAATTTAAAATCTCATTTGATATTATAAACATTGGGTTAACAACATTTAACAAGATCGTTAACCTAAAGGTTTCAAAACAACACTTACATGTAACGACTAACGATGACTTAACGACTCAGTTAAAATGTATATACATGTAGTGTTTTAATATGTATTTATACACTTTTGAAAGACTTCAATACACTTATCAAAATACTTCTACTTAACAAAAATGCTTACAATTACATCCTCGTTCAGTTTCATCAACAATTCTACTCGTATGCACCCGTATTCGTACTCGTACAATACACAGCTTTTAGATGTATGTACTATTGGTATATACACTCCAATGATCAGCTCTTAGCAGCCCATGTGAGTCACCTAACACATGTGGGAACCATCATTTGGCAACTAGCATGAAATATCTCATAAAATTACAAAAATATGAGTAATCATTCATGACTTATTTACATGAAAACAAAATTACATATCCTTTATATCTAATCCATACACCAACGACCAAAAACACCTACAAACACTTTCATTCTTCAATTTTCTTCATCTAATTGATCTCTCTCAAGTTCTATCTTCAAGTTCTAAGTGTTTTTCATAAATTCTACAAGTTCTAGTTACATAAAATCAAGAATACTTTCAAGTTTGCTAGCTCACTTCCAATCTTGTAAGGTGATCATCCAACCTCAAGAAATCTTTGTTTCTTACAGTAGGTTATCATTCTAATACAAGGTAATAATAATATTCAAACTTTGGTTCAATTTCTATAACTATAACAATCTTATTTCAAGTGATAATCTTACTTGAACTTGTTTTCGTGTCATGATTCTGCTTCAAGAACTTCGAGCCATCCAAGGATCCGTTGAAGCTAGATTCATTTTTCTCTTTTCCAGTAGGTTTATCCAAGGAACTTAAGGTAGTAATGATGTTCATAATATCATTCGATTCATACATATAAAGCTATCTTATTCGAAGGTTTAAACTTGTAATCACAAGAACATAGTTAGTTAATTCTAAACTTGTTCGCAAACAAAAGTTAATCCTTCTAACTTGACTTTTAAAATCAACTAAACACATGTTATATATCTATATGATATGCTAACTTAATGATTTAAAACCTGGAAACACGAAAAACACCGTAAAACCTGATTTACGCCGTCGTAGTAACACCGCGGGCTATTTTGGGTTAGTTAATTAAAAACTATGATAAACTTTGATTTAAAAGTTGTTATTCTGAGAAAATGATTTTTATTATGAACATGAAACTATATCCAAAAATTATGGTTAAACTCAAAGTGGAAGTATGTTTTCTAAAATGGTCATCTAGACGTCGTTCTTTCGACAGAAATGACTACCTTTACAAAAACGACTTGTAACTTATTTTTCCGACTATAAAACTATACTTTTTCTGTTTAGATTCATAAAATAGAGTTCAATATGAAACCATAGCAATTTGATTCACTCAAAACGGATTTAAAATGAAGAAGTTATGGGTAAAACAAGATTGGATAATTTTTCTCATTTTAGCTACGTGAAAATTGGTAACAAATCTATTCCAACCATAACTTAATCAACTTGTATTGTATATTATGTAATCTTGAGATACCATAGACACGTATACAATGTTTCGACCTATCATGTCGACACATCTATATATATTTCGGAACAACCATAGACACTCTATATGTGAATGTTGGAGTTAGCTATACAGGGTTGAGGTTGATTCCAAAATATATATAGTTTGAGTTGTGATCAATACTGAGATACGTATACACTGGGTCGTGGATTGATTCAAGATAATATTTATCGATTTATTTCTGTACGTCTAACTGTGGACAACTAGTTGTAGGTTACTAACGAGGACAGCTGACTTAATAAACTTAAAACATCAAAATATATTAAAAGTGTTGTAAATATATTTTGAACATACTTTGATATATATGTATATATTGTTATAGGTTCGTGAATCAACCAGTGGCCAAGTCTTACTTCCCGACGAAGTAAAAATCTGTGAAAGTGAGTTATAGTCCCACTTTTAAAATCTAATATTTTTGGGATGAGAATACATGCATGTTTTATAAATGATTTACAAAATAGACACAAGTACGTGAAATTACATTCTATGGTTGAATTATCGAAATCAAATATGCCCCTTTTTATTAAGTCTGGTAATCTAAGAATTAGGGAACAGACACCCTAATTGACGCGAATCCTAAAGATAGATCTATTGGGCCTAACAAACCCCATCCAAAGTACCGGATGCTTTAGTACTTCAAAATTTATATCATATCCGAAGGGTGTCCCGGAATGATGGGGATATTCTTATATATGCATCTTGTTAATGTCGGTTACCAGGTGTTCACCATATGAATGATTTTTATCTCTATGTATGGGATGTGTATTGAAATATGAAATCTTGTGGTCTATTATTATGATTTGATATATATAGGTTAAACCTATAACTCACCAACATTTTCGTTGACATTTTAAGCATGTTTATTCTCAGGTGATTATTAAGAGCTTCCGCTGTCGCATACTTAAATAAGGACGAGATTTGGAGTCCATGCTTGTATGATATTGTGTAAAAACTGCATTCAAGAAACTTATTTTGTTGTAACATATTTGTATTGTAAACCATTATGTAATGGTCGTGTGTAAACATGATATTTTAGATTATCATTATTTGATAATCTACGTAAAGCTTTTTAAACCTTTATTGATGAAATAAAGGTTATGGTTTGTTTTAAAATGAATGCAGTCTTTGAAAAACGTCTCATATAGAGGTCAAAACCTCGCAATGAAATCAATTAATATGGAACGTTTTTAATCAATAAGAATGGGACATTTCAAATATAATCACGTTGGCCAAGCGCATTATATTATACTAACTCATGCTTCAGTTCCCAACACTTATCCATAATTCATTCATAATTTATACTTAGACTTTACAAAAGTTTCCAATATAATGGAATACAGAAATACAAAGAGGTAGATAATTTCGGACAAGAATATTTACGAAAATATCCTCAGAAATATTGAAGATATTTATGATGATATTTTGGAATTTCTAAGTTCGAAAGATGATGATGAAAAATTTTCCGCAAGATTTTAACATGAGTGAGGAGCAAGATATTCGCTGAAGATTTCATTGGATCCAGAATTACCTGGTTTCTTTGAATACAGAGTTTGATCCTTTTATTTGTCCTTGGTCTCCTTCATGGTTAGTTCAATCCGTTTTTCAGTGCCAAATTTTCTATCGAGCGTTCCATTCTTTATTATAAACTTTTGGCCATTAAGGCAATCTACAACATGCTGCTTCGTCAGCATTTTCAAAGTTAACGGATCTGGATCATCGGTTATCAAACCGAGGGTTTTCAAGAATATCGAAGAGTTTGAACGGAGATGGTAATCGTCAAGATACAAAACATTGTTTAAGATGAAATAAAGTGGCAAACTTGAAGAATTGTTTAGTTTCATATGTTATAATCAATATTTTAAATTCATTTTTAATTGTCCAATATTGATAGTCCAATAATCGATTTATATATATAAAATCTTAGAATTATCCCACGACGTATTGTATACGTATTGTCTTTGCATCAACCCAGAGACGTATTGTAGACGTATTGTCTTAGAATAAACTAAGACGTATTATGTACGTATTGTCTTAGGATTTATCAAAACGTATTGTATACTTATTGTGTTAGGATGTACCAAATATTCGAATTAATAAATACGTATCATGACCCATTGTACAACTTATTGTCTCAGAATTAATCTGACGTATTGTGTACATGTGTCCCGATTTATCCGACGATATGTAAAGTGCGTAAAATAAATAACAGAAATTAAATGACGATAAATAAAATTACGATAAATAAATTGTGAATAATAAAATGTAATCAGTTAGCTAGGAACAGTTAGCGTGGATTCTTAACAAAATTTCAATTAGTTAATTCGTTTATTTCTAACAAATTTTATTTTGTCCAATGTTTTCTTCATTATGCCACTTGTTGGATTCTGATAGGTCAAAATCTAAATATGAAATTGAATGAAAATGATTATTCTACGGTGATCGGATTCGTATCTTTGTGGATGTAAGTAGGATAGTAAATGACTGTTGAATCAGATTTGAAGAATGTACAGTGTAACTTATTAATGTGAAATCTAAATATTCCTCGGGTATTACCTACCCGTTAAAATATTTTCACCATTAACCGTTTGTACGAGAGATATTTTTAATTACAATCTTTATGAAAACATATCTACATATATATTTTCTTCAGATGTAATCATAGATTTAATGAGTCAATAAGATATTAAACTCATTTGATTTATCGTTAGTACTAGATTACATAATCTCTAAAACTTTAGAAATTACATAATCGCGATGTTGAGCGAAGATAATCGATGTAGAACGATATGTAGAACGAAGATAAAGTAGATAGAACGATACGTAGAACGATGATTATGCTTGAGGTACAGAATGAGATGTTGAGGTTTGTGTTGTTTATGGTAGAGCTGTTGATACTGGTGGTACTGTTGGTGCCGGTGATGCTGCTGAAGCTGGTAAGTTTTGCACCATATTCTCCAAAGCTACTACTCGAGCGCGAAATTCGTTGACTTCTTCTATTATTCCGGGATGATTGGCGGTTTGAACAAAGGGATGGATAAGGTTTATAATTTGAGATATTATATAATGTTGGGTGATATTCTGGAAATGAGAGAGAAGATGGTGTTTCGAACTGGTTCGTCGGTAAGTGCTTCAGGTTTTTCGCCAAGAGGTGAATTCGGTTGGTGGAAGGATAGGATTGCCTTCTTCTCATCTCCATTGATTAAGTCAACTACGAACACATCAGATGAATTGGGGATGGATGACTGGGTGATTCATTCTGGTGACGCTGCTTTCGGAGCTTAGGTGAAACTCCATATCGGAATCTGAGGGACTTGAACTAGTGGTGAGTTCCATTTCGTACGATTAGATAAAGGGTTTTCGATATGAAATGAATTTCGGATGTCAGATGATATTCTATCTACATAGAATACCTGTACGCAATACAGAAGATCCCGTAGATTACGGAGGAAATTAAGGAAACGTGTCAGACAAGGTCTAATGTGATGCGATATGAATTCGTCTGTACACTATCTATGCAATAGTTGCAATAAGACGTGCCGAGACTGAAAGTAAATATTTTTCGACAAATGGTGGTAAGCAAAAACTTTTAACATGTAGACCAAGTTCAAGTCTAGACTCATTAACATAACCTAAAAACTACTAGGTCGAAGTCCAGACTCATTAATGCATCCTAACAACTACTAGTTAGACACACTAATGCAAGACCTGGTTCGCTACGACCATCGCTCTGATACCAACTGAAACGACTCGTCCTAATCCACCTAGACGAAGTCATCAACATTTGGTCCCATTGCGAGGCGTTGACTTAAATATGCCATGAACGACTCCAAGTAATATCTCTAAAATGAGCAAATGCACAGCGGAAGGTTTCTTTCATACCTGAGAATGAACATGCTTAAAAGTGTCAACCAAAAGGTTGGTGAGTTCATAGGTTTATCATAACAATCATTTCAATATCTTAATAGACCACAAGATTTCATATACACAAACGTTTTAATAAAAATATTCTAAGTGGTTGAGCACTTGGTAACCATACTTAACATTTAATCAACGTCGCATATTCCCTTTATTATGAAATCTCACTACACTGTACCAAGTGTAGTCACTGAAACGAAGTACTGTGCAACCGTTGAATACTGGTCGTCCAGTCCCGTTGGAGTTGTCAGGCCCGATAGATCTATCAACAGGATTCTTGTTTACAATACCACATGTAAATAGTAGTTACCAAGCTATTAGGGAAGATATGCAGGGTGGTACAACTCAACGTAGAATATATTTTAAGTACTTGTGTCTACCTCGTAAACATTTATAAAAGCAGCGCATGTATTCTCAGCCCAAAAATATATATTGCAAAAGCAATTAAAAAGGAACAAATGAAACTCACCATACTGTATTTTGTAGTAAAAATACATATGACGTCATTTAACAAGTATAGGGTGGGCCTCGGATTCACGAACCTATATCATTTATTTATTTATTAATATACATAATTGCGATCGAATAAATATATATAAATTTATTAGTTTTGTCCTTTTTATATTAGTAATATACATATATATGTTTCATATATTTACTTTGTACATAAAAATATTAAATTTTGTTATGTTATATGTATTAAATATATTTATATATAATTAATATTTTTTTGTTATAATATTAATAATAAGAATAATATTATTGATAATGATGCTTATAAAAATAATAATAATATTAATGATAATACTAATAATAATGTTGATATTGATAAACATGATAATAATAATAATAAAATATATAAATTTTTTAATAATGATAATAATGATAATATAAATGTTAATTTAAAAAAATGAATTTAATAAAGATACTAACTTTACTAAAAATGTTAAGTTTTTAATAAAAATTATAGTTTATATAAAAATGATAACTTTGATATTTGTAGTTATGATACTTTTAATAGAATGATGATAATAATAATAATAATAATAATAATAATAATAATAATAATAATAATAATAATAATAATAATAATAATAATAATAATAATAATAATAATAATAATAATTCTAATAATAAAATAATAATGATAATTTTTGTAAAGGTGATAATAATACTTGTTAATAACAATACTTATTAATGATAATCATAATAGAAACGGTATTATTGATAATAATACTTATGTTAATCATAATGATAATAATGATACTAATATTTATAAAAACTATAGTAATCCTAATATTAATGATAATAATAATCATGTTATTAATATTAAGGATAATAACAACAATAAATAATAATAATAATAATAATAATAATAGAAAACTACCTCAAAGATTAAGTTTCAAAAAATAAGTGCCCATGTCCGGGCTCGAACTCGAGACCTCTCGATTTAACCCAACACCCTAAGCTACTGCTCCGCTCGTCAATTTCTGTTTTAATATTGGATTAAATTGATATAACCCATCATTCCTTGCCATTCGATCAGTCCAATAGACAGCTTTCGACCCAACAGACAACTTTCAGCCCAATTACACACATGGCAGCCCAATATTGTTAAATTGTGTTTCACTTCCTTCTTCTTTTTGTAAAAAAAAAAATATAATAAAATGCCCCCATCTGAGGCTCGAACCCGAGACCCTTGCCTAAGCACCAACACTCTAGACCATCCATCTGTCTTCGTTTATCTGGATTAATTCACAGCTTATATCTATTTAATCTTTATTATAGCTGTTTCTTCTTCTTCCTCAATAAACATCATCGCCCCAAAAAAAAAAATTCTTCAATTCGTTTTCTTTCTTTTATCGATCCTCCTCATTCATCACTTAACAACACGATCATCATTCATTAACATCGCCCTCAAATCATCATCATCATCGTTAGTTACAGCAACCGGGTTTAAGTTCGTGTTGGGTTTGGTCTTGTCAACAAGATATCGATAATAGTAGCAGTAGTAAATCTAGTAGGATTGATGGTGGTTTTGTGGTGGTTAATGATAATATTCGAACATGGTGATGGTGATTCTCGGTTACTAAACAGAAACGAAAAAAAACAGTGGTGGTGCTTGAGTGGGTTTAGGTTGATGAAAGGTGGAGGTGAAGATGGTTGTTGGGTTGTAGTTCGAACCTTAATAACAAAAAAAAATATAAATGATGGTCGTGGTTTGGTTTCTCTCATTCGAAAAGAAAAGAGAGATAGAGGAAGTAGAGATAGAGTAAAGGGATGCTTCGATGGTGATGTGAGGTTGTACCCGGTGGTGGCGATTTGGTTAGGTCTTCGAACAAGAATAGAAGAAGGGTGGCGGATGGTTGTGATCAAGGGTGGTGGTGAAGATCGATGGTTGTACATGGTGGTTCAAGGATGGAATAAATGGTGATCATGATTGGTTCTTGGTTGTCGAAGCAAGAGAGGAGAGGAAAAAAATGGGTGTTGTTTTTCACATTCATATGCATACTGCATATATATGTATACATATAACATGGATGGTGGGACAACAAGGACAAAAAAAATAACAGTAATATTTACATTTAAGTTGAAATAGCAAATAGTGTAGCAGATTAATCATTCCTAAATTTACGAATATAATTCAATCAGTTTAAAGTAATAATATAATTTAATAAAAATAATAATAAATAATAAAATCATAAACGCACAATGACCAATAGTATAGCAATTGGTTGTTTAGATTTATATTTGTCGACATGAATTTAAATTTACGGGCTAATATATCGTGCTTCTTTGCTAAACAGCTTATACATAAAAGTTTTCCGAAAAATCTCCAATTTTTTTAAAATTAAGTCCATTTATTTATTCAGGTCATTAAATATTTGAAACCTGATCAAAAAGTTCATCTAATATTTATCTTTATTTCCAGATAATGTGTACGGGGTATTAAAACTCAAGTTAACAAGGTAGAAATAGTTTTTAACAAGTCTTAATATTTACGTAGTCTATTAATGAACTTACGTTTATTTTTAAAATCGCATAAGTTTGGAATTTAACTTGTTTAAATAATCATCGAATGATAAACGAGTGCTACAATCTTTTACTAATTAAGCTCGTAATCATTCATTTTCCATGTATTCTCTCTCTATATATAATCAGTTTTAAATAACAAGTTTTATCACATAAATATATATTATATATTTTTAAACAAATAGATTTAATATTATTTTATATATTTCCAAGTAGTATTTTTATACACATTTATATACACACACATATATATGTATCTATTTACAAATAGTTGTTCGTGAATCGTCGAGAACAGTTAAAGGTCAATTGAATATATGAAACAGTTCAAAATTTTTGAGACTCAACCTATCAGACTTTGCTTATCGTGTTGAAAATACAATATCGTATCGAGAGTTTGGTTTAAAATTAGTCAAAATTTTTCGGGTCGTGACACTCAGCCTTGTCGGTCTTCTTCTTGAAGCGAATGATTAAACTGTGATTTTCCATCTCAAGCCTCATTACTTCTTCATGATGCTCAATGCTTGGAGCGGGTATTGTCGCAGTTTCTTTTACATCTTCCATTTCCTCTTCCTCTTCAGATTCCTCCTCTTCCTCTATTTCTTCGCTGGGATCCTCTTCTTCCATTTATGGGTTATCTGCAGATTGTGATTCGGCACCCATCTCGATATCGTCGGCTGGTGGTGAAAACTCATCATCGAAAGTGATCCGTCTGGTGGAAATCGCAAACATCTCTAATAGCAAACATCTCTGCCTGTCCAGAAAGATTGGTTGGTCGGTCAATTTTGAAGGTAACGCTCTCCCCATGTGATCGTAAGATCAAGGTTTGATTGTACACATCAATGACAGTCCTAGTCGTGTTCATGAAAGGTCTTTCTAACACCACTGGTATGTGTAGGTCTTCCTTAATGTCCATTACTACGAAATCCGTAGGGTACAAGAATTTGTCAACTTTCACTAAGACGTTCTCAAATATGCCCTTAGGATATCGAATTGTGTGATCGGCAAGTTGGATTGTCATTTTGGTTGGTGACAAGTCTCCTAACTCTAATCTCTGATAGAGAGAGTAGGGGATTAGGTTGATACTTGCTCCTAAATCAGCTAGCGCATGAATGGTTCCAGATTGGTAGATTGAACATGGAAAAACGAATCGACCCGTATCTCCTAGTTTTGGTGGTAAAGAGTTTCTGAGTAATGCAGAGCATTCTTCAGGCAGTGGAATTTTGTTAGAGTCTGTGTGACGACCCGGAAATTTTCGATCAAATTTAAACTTAATCTTTATATAATTTCAACATGATATGTAAAGTCTGTTAAACTGAGTCTCAAAATTTTTGAACTATTTTCATATATGCAATTGACCTTCGACTGTTCTCGACAATTCACGAACAACTATTTGTAAATGGATACATGTATATATATATATATATATATATACATACATATACATACATATACATATACATATAGATATAGATATAGATACATATATATATATATATATATATATATATATATATATATATATATATATATATATATATATATATATATATATATATATATATATATATATATATATATATATATATATAAAATATAATTTGAAATATAGTTTGATATAATATATGATTTAATGGTAAGAACTAAATTGTAAAATAATATAAGAAATAATAAAATCTATTATTAAAATAAATCTATGTATACATAAAAAGTATATTAAATATATATTTGGTGATTTTGAAGTTATTTAGTAAACGACGGTAACGCTTAATGATCATTCGATTGATAATCAATGAGTTAAAAAGGAATTTATGTTATTTTAAAATAAACGGTGATCCGAAAATAAGTTTTATAAATTTTAGGCTTATTAATAAAATATTTAGAAATTATGTAATAAATTTTATCACTTTTTATATTTTACCTGGGATTGGGAGTGAATAACTAATGTAAATTTCACTTATTAGTTAATGACTGAATTTATTACCATAATGACCGAAATAAATAAAGATACTTAATTTTAAAATTTGGAAATTTTTTGAAGACTTTTATCCGTCACTAAATTAATCAACGGGGCACGATATAACACTCCGTTAAGAGTGTCGGTAGAAAACTCCATTATAGCCGGCTGCTAAACTATTTATGTACTGTGTCCATATCAATTCATGTGATCCTTGATATTATTATTTAATATTATAATTATTACTTATATATATATATATATATATATATATATATATATATATATATATATATATATATATATATATATATATATATATATATATATATATATATATATATATATATATATATTGTTATACATACATGAAATGTTCATAATGAAGAATGAATTCAAACGAGAACCTATTGGTAGCATACACCTTCCACCACTTTAAATCACCTCTACACAACCATATATCTCTACTCTCTTTTTTTTTCGTAAACCATCTCTCGCTACATGAACCACCTTTAAATTTCACACCATCATTTAATCACCACCGAGACCTACACCGCCACCTCTTACCCTTGGCCAACACCAACCGTATACAACCACCACATCACCACCTTATCGTGTTCAGCTCATCAACCATAAACCATATGTGTATTCGATGCTACCTTGGCGTTTTCTATACTTTTGAATCAAAGACTCAATAAACTACCATCCTTGTAACAACATCACCATGAAACTCACAAACCCATTTTTTTTTATTTCCTGTTTTGATCGAGAATAACCACCATCACCAACACAATCATCACCCCTCGAACCACCACTGCAGTTTTTTTTCTTTTCCTCTTGTTTTGCAGTCCAAACGATCATCACCTTTCTTTTTCTATTTGTTTCTTAATTAATTGAACACCCCTAACCGCTACCTGCACTTGTTCTTTTAGTTTAGTTTCAACCGTCACCATCACTATTATATTTTATTGTTGCTACTATGCTCTTTCCTGGTCCCGTTAAAGCTTTTTCAGTTACTATTCCTACTGCGGTTGAACGATGCTGTAAATGAACTTGATAGAGAAATGATGCTCATTGTGTCGATGAAGATGATAGAATAGGATAAGTTGTTGATGAAGTGATTAATAAATATAAAAAGTAATAAAGAGTGGGAAACATGTAGACCCCGATATATTTTTTTTGTTTCCAGTTTTGATCGAATCCACTCAAACAAATAAACCGTATTAGTTATTTGGCTTTTAGGATGAGTCGTTAATGATGTAATTTGATGGGATTGGATTAGTGGGCCGGTTCTTAATTAGTTGGGCTTTAGAGGTAACTTGGGCAGAATTGCAAACCCATCGGGTTCTTTTTCTTCTACTTATGCGACACACATATACAATATTTAGGTGACGATTACAAATGATGATGAAGATGAGATGATAATGATTATGATCATGGTTAGTTAATGATTAGAATAGGATGATGATGAGAAGGTGATGCGAAAGTGATGATATTCTATGAGGCAGAAGGAAAACGAAAATGATGATGCCCGATGGTTTTGATGATGGTTAAATTAGGGAAAATGAAAACAGAACTGAATAAAATGATTTGGTCCATGATTAAAACCGAAATGTTATAGAGGAGCAATGGTTAGTAATGTGTTTAGCCTAGAGGTCTCGGGTTCGAGCCCGGGCTATGTCAATTCTTTTTAGAAAGCTTATTTTGAGGTAGCTATCTTATATTATTATTATTATTATTATTATTATTATTATTATTATTATTATTATTATTATTATTATTATTATTATTATTATTATTATTATTATTATTATTATTATTATTATTATTATTATTATTATTATTATTATTATTATTGTTATTATTATTACTATTATGTCAATTGATCGTATCTCAATTGAGATTGTTGGGCTAGATAAGGTGGATAGCGATAGCGGAAAGGTTGATTGTTTCGCTGAAATTGATTAACCCTAGGTGGTTGATTGAATCCAGGATTTGGTGGACGAGCTGGGTATTGGACGTAACAGACTGAACCGTCAGGATTTTCGTACTCAACTTGATATTCCTCAGTGGGTTACGAGATGGTACAATTAACACAAGACTGAGCTTGGTTAACCTGCTGCGGCTGCGTCTTCAGTTCTCCGAGTTGTTTAGCAAGAGATTCCATCTTATCCGTGAGGGATTTGATGGCCTCCGTTTGATTGTTAAGTGCAGATAGTGGGGCAGATGATGAAGTTGTTTCACCACTGTTCCAGTCATGATGATGCATTGTCATGTTCTCGAGCAATTCCCATGCTTCGTCTGCAGTTTGGCTCATGAGATTCCCTTGAGCTGCTGCATCGATCGTTGTCCTATGATTTACCGTAAGACCGTTGTAGAATATACAGATTTGGGCTGACCGTTCTAGCTGGTGATTAGGGCATTTCTTCAGCAGGATTTTGAATCCTCCCATGCAGTGTAAAGAGATTCATCATAACTTTGTTTGAAGTTAATGATGTCATTCTTCAGTTTGGTTTATTTAGAAGGAGGGAAATATTTGGTTAGGAATTTAGTAGCCATCTCCGTCCATGACGTGATGGAATCTTTTTCCAATCCTTCGAACTAAGTTTGAGCATGATGAGTGAGAGAATAGGGGAACAAGTATAGCCGGACTATATCTTGTCCTATCCCTGGCTGTTTGTAGGAGTTCGAAAGAGATATGAATTTATCAAGGTGAGAATTAGGATCGTCATTCGGTAGTCCATGAAACTGACAACTATTCTGGATGAGCTGGATGATGTGATGTTTTAATTCGAACGAGTGTCCTTGAATCTCTGGAAATCTGATTGGTCCTCCTCAACCTTCAATCGAGGGTTTCTTGTTTTCTGCTAAAGTAACGCGTAACGCCATTTGATTTCTGATTCGTGCTTCCTTACGTGCTTTAGAGATTATTGCGTCTGGATCAGGTACGAATAACAATGGCCCTAGTCTAGATCTGGTTTGGGTCATACACTGGGTATGCCTTTTTGTTTTTAATTTTTCACAAATAAGCTAAATTCTAAATTAATCTAAAGTAAGCTAAACTATTCTAAGGTAATCTAAGTCTAAGGTAATCTAATCTAATTTAATCTAGGGTAGTCTAAAGTAATCTAAGGTAATCTAATTTAATTAACTAACTATCCTACGGTTGAATATGTTTTTGGTTCTGGCTACTGATTCCCTGGTATTTCAGTAACCGAGCTCCGCACGAACTATTCAACAAACCAAGTGACCAGGCCGACTACGAAGAGGCAGGATCCTTTTGGTCCCAATATAATTAGCGACTGTTCGGAAAATCCAACAACCAAGTCCATGTATAATTGTCTTTCTTAGACACCACTAAATGCTTGTGAATAAATTTTATAAAGAGCAGTATTGCCTGATACCAGTTCCCCGGCAGCGGCGCCAAAAACTAGTTCTCCCCGTGATATGGCCGAAATGGATGGTTTTTATTTGCGCGGTGTCATCAGGCTGCGGCTCGCCAGGATCAGCCATTCATGGGAGAGGGTACTGTTTTAAATTTATATTTAGTGGGGCCTAAATCTTACTACTCCTTATAAGTAAGGGAAGTATGACCTAGAGTCGTATTTTTGAGATATCAGTAGAATCGAACCTATATTTAAGCCTAAGATAGTTAGGGAGTAGTGAATATTTATTTTGGGGTTTTTCTAGTTTATAAGACAGATAAAGTAAATGCGATAAAATTCGTAATTCCGATAAGGTTAAAGTGAGTGCATGCTATGACTTCATCAGTTATTCTGCTGAGATTATGGAGTGCTGGCTCATGAATAGGCAGAGGCCTTGTATTCATTACACTGGTCCTAAACGCCCCTGTCATAAGACATGTCACTGGGTACTGTGTTAGGCTTGAAGATTCTGAATAGACAGTAACGTCCCTTACCCTCGACGCCCGTGCAGTCTGACTACAGGCATACACATTTAGACGACTCATCCAATTGAGCGACTCAGTTGGGTGACGTATTAACATTCCGAAATGGTCTAAACTTTCTTAAGCATAATAGAATACATGGTTCACCATATCCGAGAGACGTGATGTGTCTTAATGCTTTCGTTAATGATTGGTAAAAGATAGTTAGGCCCTTTTAAAGAGTTCAACCATAAAGAACACCATGGCCAAGTCAATCTGACTTCCATGAACACGTTCGGTTATCCTAACGGTCCAATCCTTTATGTGTCTAAACAAACAGTTCCTTAATTAACTAAGAATCCCTCAAGCGGGGTGCAATGCTTGAGACCGCATTATGGTGTAGTGTACTGGTCAACACTAGCTGGGTTCCATGGCCTTACTTAGCAGAGGTACAGCTTACAACAACCGCTGTGCTTCAGCGTGCACGTACGAAGTTTATATGCTTGGTGACTACACTAGCATGGTCTAGGACCGACAATGTACTAAGGGTCTAGTTAGATGTTTCACTACGAAAGAGTCCTTAGTCAGAATTCAAAGCTTACTAGACTTACTACAACCGGTGTGCCTCAGTCGATCTCACGTTGTATCCGATAGACTTCTCTTACCAAGGGGTGACACAGATAGTGTACTCTGAATCGGGGTTCGCGACTTCTCGATAACAGAGCCTATAACTACATTCTATTAGTTGGAAAAGTGATTGAGTTTAAAGCATAATCGGAAAGCATTTCGACAGCATACACAAACCATAATATTATTTCGGCATTATAACTGCTTACATTATAGCATACACTAAAGATAACTACTCGCTAATCATGGCAACAATATCATAAAACATTATAAAGGATAAAGGATAGAAGTATCAGTAGATTAAATGAGTTCTGAATACAAAAGTGACAACTTCAAGACTCCAGACCACTCCTAATACAATCTTCAGCATTCTTCTCCGGGTACTAGGTTTCCTGCACGGAGTCGAAGGCCTTGAGAGTATGACTAATATTGTACAAGAGAGAGAAAGAAGTGAATTGAAGTGTGTGTTGGAATGAATGACAAAGCCCCTTTAAATAGACTAGGAATTTGCCAAAATACGGCTGGCTGGCCGTATGACAGCCCGTTTGGTAGCCCGTATTTAGTAGGCCGTTTTCCTGGCAGCCCGTATGGCAGGCCGCTTGGTGAGCCGTATTTGGCAGGACGTTTACATACTGGCAGGCCGTATGGCAGGCAGTTTTTGATGCTGGTCAGCCTTGATTCACTGGATCGTAACTTAATTTCTTGTCTTTCACCGTTTTCACTCTAGAATCTTCGTTTTAGCGCTGATTCTCTTGATTCTTTTTGCACTGCCTTCGTAATTACTTGTTCTTCAATTCTAATCGACGAAGTGGGTATTTTGCCGATAAAGTTTGAAATGCCCCGTCCTAATCCATCTGGACGAAATCATCAACATTTGATCCTAGAGCGATGATCGAATCCAAATAATGTCCTTAAAATGAGAAATGCACAGCGGAAGATTTCTTTCATACCTGAGAATAAATATGCTTTAAAGTATCAACCAAAAGGTTGGTGAGTTCATAAGTTTAATGTAAACAGTAAAAATTCATCATTTTGATAGACCACAAGATTTAAATCCTGCATGGTACAAATGGGCCCGAATCCTACACCCACCTGTAATGTACATGCGATATCTTTTAAATATAGTACAACTTTCTCATGTACGCAATCCATTTTTCATAAATCTTAGTAACCGTACACATATCTCGTGCACAAAAACTAATACACATAACCTGTGTATAAAAATCATTCTCTCGATACATAACATTCACATCAATTGGTGGTAATTATCATGTCCACATAATTCAATGGTGGCAATTATCATGTCCACATAATTCAATGGTGGCAATTATCATGTCCACATAATTCAATAATAATCCGCAGAACTTTTGTCTGCATAATACTTCATTCGAGGAATGTTTTGCTTATGTCTATCTCGTCAAACATTTATAAAATCATTTCATGTATTCGCAGTTCAAAATATATTTCAAAAGCATTTAATAAAGCAGTTGTAAAAACAGCGCATGTATTCTCAGTCCCAAAAATATAAAGAGTAAAAGGGAGCAAATGACCTCACCTTCAATATTTTGTAGTAAAAATATTTATACGACGATATTGAACAATGCAGGGTTGGCCTCGGATTCACGAACCTATATCAATTATGTATATTAACACATAATAACAGCTAACAAGTTTATTAATAATTTACATATCATACTACTAACTAAGTTATATTTATCCTTTATACCTCAAGTGGTATATATTTATATCTATAATACATTTATTAATATTAATATACTAAATACTTATTAAAGTAATTTAATAACATAATTTTTATCATTTATCATTTTATCATAATAGATATTTACTTCAAGATTTATATATGATAAGAATATATATATTTACATTATTAATATAGTTTATATATAGCTTACTTAATATCATTTTTAACAATAAAAATTTAGTAGTATGTAATATTAATATATTTGTAATGTACAAAATAATATTATTTATTTGTAATAATAATAATAATAATAATAATAATAATAATAATAATAATAATAATAATAATAATAATAATAATAATAATAATAATAATAATAATAATAATAATAATAATAATAATAATAATAGTGATAATAATGATGATAGTAATAATAATAGGAATAATAATATATATACTACCTCACAAAAATAGCTCCAAAACAATAACTGCCCATGCCGGGGCTCGAACCCGTGACCTCTCGCTAACCCAACAAAACCCTCAACCATTCCTCTATCCCTTCTTTTCTGATTAAAACCATGATTTAATTTATTTAACCTCATTTCTGTTTCTTCTTCTTAAACCAAAGACCCATAACATCTTTCTCATATATTATCACAGAACCATTATCATCATTATCATCTATTTCCTTTTTTACGGATTCATTATCATGTATCATATATTCACCCCTCGACTTCATCACTAGCTAACATGCCATTAATCCGGTAATCATCATCGGGAAGGATCAATGAAGCGTAGTTACAAGCAAGCTCTCTAACCGCCATCATCTATCATAATCCTATATTATATCTATATAATCACCATTTAAAACATCACCATTTACCATTGCACAGGGACCGAATAAAGTTGCAGCAGGACTTCGATCAAGTGACAACAATGAGTAACCGGTTTTTGATGGTGTGGTGAGTTTCGGCCCAAGACATTTGGAACAAGGCCCAATTAATTTAGCCCGATAGAAAAGGAACAAACAACCCAAGTTTGCGGCTAAAAAAATTAAAGGGCCCGATATTATACCTCCTTTCACGGTCCAAATAAGAAAAAGAAAATGATGGTCTCGATATTATCTTTCTTTAACAGACAAGTGGGGTTGTTCTTTGGGTAGGTGTTGACCATGAAGGAATAGAAAAGAACGTGTAGTAATTTGGGTCGATTGCTACAAATAAAGGTGAGTAGCATGGCATTTTTTAATAGAAAGGTGTAGTGGCAACAATATGTAGGTGGGTTTGATTTCCTTTACAGCTAACCATACCTCATTATCATTACCTTGCCTAACCGTGTCCATTCAAAAATATCGACAGCTCACAAGGAAAGAAAATAATCAATTGAGTAGTAGTGATGTCTCAATAGCAGCGACTTTATTGATGGTGTGGTTTGAGGTTCGAAAGAAAGAAAATATAATAGAAAGGAAGAGAAAAAAAATGCAACGGTAGGTCTGTTAATGGTGATCTTTGTGGTGGTTCATGGCAGTCCACAACAGCAGCAGTAGCGAATGAAGATGGTGTCTACAGCTTGTTTTCGGTTTTTGAATCAGAAAGGAAAGAGGTATATTGATAGAGAGGTGATAAGGGTGATGGATGTATAGCGGTTTGTTATGGTGGTCACGATGGTTCGAAAGGAACTCATACAACCCGTTATGGGTTTGATAATGATGGTTAACTGGTGGTGCAATGGTGATGAAGATTGCAGGTGATGGAAGGTGGGTTGATCCATTCACGATGGAAGAAGAATTAAAAATAAAAATATGAAGGTGGTATTATCTATAAGGTGATGGCTTACGTGTTGTAACAGATAAATTAAATTCCAATTTGTTTTGTACTGAGATTGAAGTCTACAGATACCAATCAGGAAAGAAGAAAAAAAAACAAAAAAAATAAAAGTAGACAATGAGGTTTAACAGATTTGTACTAATTCTAAATTGATTGGTACTACTTTAGATATTGAGATTCAATTTACAACAGATTGAAAGGGATATGCAACTATCACGACTTTTCTGTGTTTATACAATATGTATATACGGTGTATATATTTATATAAGTCTGTATATGTATTTATTAAATAAATAATTGTATTTATCAATATAATATAACTGTATTTGTATATATGAATAACTACTATATTTATATCAACTTATTAAATATATGAAGGGACATACTAATAATACAAACATAAATACTTAATAATAATAATAATAATAAAACCAATAATAATGATAATAGAAATAATAATGATATTAATATCATAATTATACCAAATAAGAATGATGAAAATAATAACTTTAAATAAAATGATAATTTTTAGTAATCAAATTAATGATAATACTTTTGATAATCATATTAATTATAATTATAATTTTACTAATAACAATGACACTAATAATGATAACATTAATATAAATGATAATTGTTAGTAGTAAAAAAATAATAATAATGACTTTTAATGATATTAATAATAAAATAAAAAAATGATAATAATAATGTAATAAATTACCTGTATCAGATTACGTATGATGTATTATAATTTTAATAGTATTATTAATACTGATATTAATATTAATATTTATTTTAATGAAATTAATATAACTATTATACCTTAACTTGTTTAAATAACCATCGAGCGTTACAATCGTTTACTACATGAATTTGAAACCAATTATATGTATTTCCAATATACTGTTTATATATATATATATATATATATATATATATATATATATATATATATATATATATATATAGTTTGAGTGCTAATTACATATTTTTAAATCAATAGATTTAATGTTATTATATGTTAACGAATAATATTCATATATATATATATATATATATATATATATATATATATATATATATATATATATATATATATATATATATATATATATATATATCTATAAATATCTATTTATGACTATTTGTTCGTGAATCGTTGGAAGTGGTCGAAGGGTAATTGAATGTATGAACATAGTTTAAAATTCTTGAGATTTAACTTAACAAACTTTGTTTATCATGTCAGATACATATAGAGATTAAAGTTTAAATTTGGTCGGAAATTTCCGGGTCATCACAATAACTATCCGTTAAAGAAATTTCGTCCCGAAATTTGAGTGGGATGGTCATGGCTAACAATAAAAATGTTTTCATGACGAATATGAGTTGATAAATAGATTTTTATCATTATTGATTAATATGAATAAAACGATTCGTTTATGTGAAGCGTACGAATGAAGTTATCATAAAATAGTGAAATGAGAAAGACAAGTTTCATCATAACTTTTGACTATTCACTATTGGATTTAGAAATTAAGGTGTGTTTTAACTTTTGACGTTGTCTCAATTGAATTCCGGCATTCAAGGGATTTAAAAGAAGATCTTCGAAATCTATAAGATTTGATTCTTCGGTGAATAAGGAAATTAGGATCTCTTTAATTAAATGCGGTTATTTGCCTCGATTGCTTTGTCTGATATTTTCACTATAAATTAAACTCTTACGTTCCATTATTTTCACCATTCCTATACTTTCTTCCTCTATTCCGACTTCCAAAATATGGTGGAAATGCTCTACTCAGTTCTGATTCTTGATATCTTCTTGATTATCGTATCAATCACTCTTCTTTTTCAACTATCACCAGAGGAATCTATTCACTTCTACTATTATCTTGGGGTTATAGTATTTCTAATTCTCCCGTGTCTTTATATGGCTATACGCATTGATATACACGGTTTGTAATTCTGTGTTGTTGTCGTGCTTATATTTTCCCTAATGGTTTGAAGCTTCATGCTTTTGTTTTCTCTTCCCGACTTTAGATCAAGCGAATAATAGTTCAGAATTCGTAGATATAGAGTTTCGAATGATTATAGTATTCTTAATCAGAAATGAATGTATTAGCACAATTTGATTTGCCAAATTATCAGAATCACATAAGATAGAACTATCAAGAATATATATTCTTGAGATGTTCGAAGGTTAAGTAGAATGAAAGAGTTATGTAACATGACACCTGATGATGGTATGATCTACTGTGAACCATCATCACGTTTCATTGGAAACTCAGCATGACTTACTGTAATATAATCACGTTGATCAAGTGTCATTATATTATACTAACTCATGCTTCAGTTCCCACACTACTTTAAAAACATTCATACTTCAAACTCGAAGGTTTCAAAATTTAGAAACTAGAATAGTTTCTTTTATGATGTAACACAGGAAGCACGAAGAGGTATATAATTTCGGACGAGAATATTTATAAAAATATCCTCAGAAATATCGAAGATATTGATGATGATATTTTGGAATTTCTAAGTTCGAAGGTTGATGAAGAAAATTTTTTCGCAAGATTTTAACATGACTTCAGAGCAAGATATTCTCTAAAGATTTCAACGGATCCAGAATTACCTGGATTCTTTGAATATAGGGTATGGTCCTTGTATTTGTCCTTGGTCTCCTTCGTGGTTAGCTCAATTCATTTTCCAGTTCCAACTTTTTTGAGCTTTTCCAACATACTATTCGTTATCATTAACTTCCGACGATTAAGGTCGTTTACGGTTGTCTACAGTTTCTGCTGCTTCATTCAGCTTTCTCAACATTCAGAGTATTAATTCACAGACTGGGTGCTTTTCAGAATTTCAGAATGAAAGATCATAGTTCTAAGAGACAAATGTTATATGTATACATATAACTGTTGATGTAGAATCGTTGCGAGATTTAAAATACTGATTTGCTGATTCCCGGTAAGGCAATTCTTGTTACAAAACGAGGATGAGTATATGATAGGGTATTTATGAATAAATATAGTGGTTTATCGAGGTGACTTACGCCAAAGAGTAGTGAAGTTGCTGGTACGTTTACTGTTAATGTGGTGGGATATAAACAGTTCCCCGGTAACGAAAGCGAAAAGACAACGTATGTATCAAGGTTATAATAAAGTTGTTTTAAACGAAAAGTCAAAGTTGACTTGCTGGAGCTGTGACAAAATTGGTTATTTTGGAGAAGAACTGTAAAGCTATTTTTGGGTAATAATAACACTAAAGGAATTAGCACAGTTATGTGTTAAATGTTTACTCAGTTTTCGAGAGTTTTTCAAGTGCATTACTATATGCATCAATCTTTTCTTCTGTAGATGAAGTGCGGTTGGTTCATCCTCTAGATTAAGGTGTTTTCAAGAATCATGAAAAGTTTAAATGCAGATTGTAATTGTCAAGATACAAATGAGGTTTAAGATGAAATCAAGTGGCAACTTGAAGAATTGTATAGTTTCATATGTTATAATCAATATTTTAATTCATTTTAATTGTCCAATGTTATTAGTCCACAATCGATAGTCCACAGTCGATAGTCCAATAATTCATATATAGTTTAATATATAAGTATTCGAATTATTAAAACGTATCGTGACCCGTATTCGTCTCAGACTAGATCTTTACTGCATATAGAGTGTTTATGGTGATTTCAAATAATATATATAGATGTGTCGATATGATATGTCAAAACCTTGTATACGTGTCCCGATATTTAAAGTGCGTAAAAATAAATAATAGAAATTAAATGACGATAAATAAAATTGAGAGAATGTAAATTGTGATAATTAAATTACGATAAATAAAATGTAATCAGTTAGCTTGGAATAATTATCTAGGAACAGTTAGCGTGGATTCTTAACAAAATTACTCATAGTTAATTTGTTTGTTTCTAACAAATTTTATTTTGTCAAATGTTTTCTTCATTATGCCACTTGTTGGATTCTGATAAATCAAAATCCAAATATGAAATTGGATGAATATGGTCATTCTGTGGTGAACGGATTTGTATATCGGTGGATGTAAGTAGGATAGTATATGACTGTTGAAACAGATTCGAAGAACGTACAATGTAACTTATTAATGCGAAATCTAAATATTCTTCGGGTATTACCTACCCGTTAAAATATTTTCACCATTAACAGTTTGTACAAGAGAATTTTTTTTTTTACAAACTTTATGAAAACATATATACATATATATTTTCTTCAGATGTATTCATGGATTTAATGAGTTAATATGATATTAAACTCATTTACTTTTCGGTTGGAACTAGAATAAATAATCTCTAAAACTTTAGAGATTACATATTCGCCATGTCGAACGAAGATAAATGTGGTAGAACGATACGTAGAACGAAGATCATACTCAAAGTACAGATGATGATATTGAAACATGGATTGTTGATGGTACTGGTGCTGTTATTGATTGTACTGTTGATGCCGGTGATGTTGCTGAAGCTGGTACATTTTGCACCATATTCTCCGAATTGATTATTCGAGCGCGAAGTTCGTTGACTCATTACTCCAGAACGATTGTCGGTCGAAACGAGCGGATGAATAAGTTTCAAAATTGTGGATAGAATATAATCTTGTCGAGTTACCCTGGAAATGAGACTGAAAATGGTGTCTCGAACAGATTCACCGGTAAACGCTTCAGGTTCATTGCCAAGAGGTGAATTTGGTTGGGGGAAGGGATTGCCTTCTTCTCGTCTCCATTAATTAAGTCGACTACGAGGTCATCATATGAATTGAGGATGGTTGGTTGGTTGATTCATTCTGGTGACGCTACTTTCGGAGCTTAGATGAATGTCCACGTCGGAATAGCTGTCGGAATAACTATCGGAATAGCTATCGGAATTTGAGGGACTCGAACTGGTTGAAGGATTCATCCCGTACAATCAGATGAAGAACTTTCGATAAGAAATAGATTATAGGATGTAGATTAATACCTTGCAATACATAGTTTACATATGCATATATAATACTAAAATCCCATAAGTTACGGAGGAATCTACGGAAATTGTCAGGCAAGGTCTACAGTAACAGATACGCTAAGATATGAAAAATCAGATATGCTAAGATACATTAAGACATGTCTAGACTAAGAATGATAAGCAGGTAATTTCCTAAGGATGATAAGCAGATGATTTCCGACTAGAAATGATAAGCAAAACTTTTGACATGCAGACACGGTCGAAGTCCAGACTCACTAATGCATCTTTATACCTATCAGTTAGACATACTAATGCAAGACCTGGTTCGCTAAGACCACCGCTCTGATACCAACTGAAATGCCCCGTCCTAATCCATCTGGACGAAGTCATCAACATTTGATCCCAGAGCGATGATCGAATCCAAATAATGTCCTTAAAATGAGCAAATGCACAGCGGAAGATTTCTTTCATACCTGAGAATAAACATGCTTTAAAGTGTCAACCAAAAGGTTGGTGAGTTCATAAGTTTAATGTAAACAGTAAAAATTCATCATTTTGATAGACCACAAGATTTAAATCCTGCATGGTACAAATGGGCCCGAATCCTACACCCACCTGTAATGTACATGCGATATCTTTTAAATATAGTACACCTTTCTCATGTACGCAATCCATTTTTAATAAATCTTAGTAACCGTACACATATCTCGTGCACAAAAACTAATACACATAACCTGTGTATAAAAATCATTCTCTTGATACATAACATTCACATCAATTGGTGGTAATTATCATGTCCACATAATTCAATGGTGGCAATTATCATGTCCACATAATTCAATGGTGGCAATTATCATGTCCACATAATTCAATAATAATCCGCAGAACTTTTGTCTGCATAATACTTCATTCGAGGAATGTTTTGCTTATGTCTATCTCGTCAAACATTTATAAAATCATTTCATGTATTCGCAGTTCAAAATATATTTCAAAAGCATTTAATAAAGCAGTTGTAAAAACAGCGCATGTATTCTCAGTCCCAAAAATATAAAGAGTAAAAGGGAGCAAATGAACTCACCTTCAATATTTTGTAGTAAAAATATTTATACGACGATATTGAACAATGCAGGGTTGGCCTCGGATTCACGAACCTATATCAATTATGTATATTAACACATAATAACAGCTAACAAGTTTATTAATAATTTACATATCATACTACTAACTAAGTTATATTTATCCTTTATACCTCAAGTGGTATATATTTATATCTATAATACATTTATTAATATTAATATACTAAATACTTATTAAAGTAATTTAATAACATAATTTTTATCATTTATCATTTTATCATAATAGATATTTACTTCAAGATTTATATATGATAAGAATATATATATTTACATTATTAATATAGTTTATATATAGCTAACTTAATATCATTTTTAACAATAAAAATTTAGTAGTATGTAATATTAATATATTTGTAATGTACAAAATAATATTATTTATTTGTAATAATAATAATAATAATAATAATAATAATAATAATAGTGATAATAATGATGATAGTAATAATAATAGGAATAATAATATATATACTACCTCACAAAAATAGCTCCAAAACAATAACTGCCCATGCCGGGGCTCAAACCCGTGACCTCTCGCTAACCCAACAAAACCCTCAACCATTCCTCTATCCCTTCTTTTCTGATTAAAACCATGATTTAATTTATTTAACCTCATTTCTGTTTCTTCTTCTTAAACCAAAGACCCATAACATCTTTCTCATATATTATCACAGAACCATTATCATCATTATCATCTATTTCCTTTGTTTACGGATTCATTATCATGTATCATATATTCACCCCTCGACTTCATCACTAGCTAACATGCCATTAATCCGGTAATCATCATCGGGAAGGATCAATGAAGCGTAGTTACAAGCAAGCTCTCTAACCGCCATCATCTATCATAATCCTATATTATATCTATATAATCACCATTTAAAACATCACCGTTTACCATTGCACAGGGACCGAATAAAGTTGCAGCAGGACTTCGATCAAGTGACAACAATGAGTAACCGGTTTTTGATGGTGTGGTGAGTTTCGGCCCAAGACATTTGGAACAAGGCCCAATTAATTTAGCCCGATAGAAAAGGAACAAACAACCCAAGTTTGCGGCTAAAACAATTAAAGGGCCCGATATTATACCTCCTTTCACGGTCCAAATAAGAAAAAGAAAATGATGGTCTCGATATTATCTTTCTTTAACAGACAAGTGGGGTTGTTCTTTGGGTAGGTGTTGACCATGAAGGAATAGAAAAGAACGTGTAGTAATTTGGGTCGATTGCTACAAATAAAGGTGAGTAGCATGGCATTTTTTAATAGAAAGGTGTAGTGGCAACAATATGTAGGTGGGTTTGATTTCCTTTACAGCTCACCATACCTCATTATCATTACCTTGCCTAACCGTGTCCATCCAAAAAAATCGACAGCTCACAAGGAAAGAAAATAATCAATTGAGTAGTAGTGATGTCTCAATAGCAGCGAATTTATTGATGGTGTGGTTTGAGGTTCGAAAGAAAGAAAATATAATAGAAAGGAAGAGAAAAAAAAATGCAACGGTAGGTCTGTTAATGGTGATCTTTGTGGTGGTTCATGGCAGTCCACAACAGCAGCAGTAGTGAATGAAGATGGTGTCTACAGCTTGTTTTCGGTTTTTGAATCAGAAAGGAAAGAGGTATATTGATAGAGAGGTGATAAGGGTGATGGATGTATAGCGGTTTGTTATGGTGGTCACGATGGTTCGAAAGGAACTCATACAACCCGTTATGGGTTTGATAATGATGGTTAACTAGTGGTGCAATGGTGATGAAGATTGCAGGTGATGGAAGGTGGGTTGATCCATTCACGATGGAAGAAGAATTAAAAATAAAAATATGAAGGTGGTATTATCTATAAGGTGATGGCTTACGTGTTGTAACAGATAAATTAAATTCCAATTTGTTTTGTACTGAGATTGAAGTCTACAGATACCAATCAGGAAAGAAGAAAAAAAACAAAAAAAATAAAAGTAGACAATGAGGTTTAACAGATTTGTACTAATTCTGAATTGATTGGTACTACTTTAGATATTGAGATTCAATTTACAACAGATTGAAAGGGATATGCAACTATCACGACTTTTCTGTGTTTATACAATATGTATATACGGTGTATATATTTATATAAGTCTGTATATGTATTTATTAAATAAATAATTGTATTTATCAATATAATATAACTGTATTTGTATATATGAATAACTACTATATTTATATCAACTTATTAAATATATGAAGGGACATACTAATAATACAAACATAAATACTTATACTTAATAATAATAATAATAAAACCAATAATAATGATAATAGAAATAATAATGATATTAATATCATAATTATACCAAATAAGAATGATGAAAATAATAACTTTAAATAAAATGATAATTTTTAGTAATCAAATTAATGATAATACTTTTGATAATCATATTAATTATAATTATAATTTTACTAATAACAATGACACTAATAATGATAACATTAATATAAATGATAATTGTTAGTAGTAAAAAAATAATAATAATGACTTTTAATGATATTAATAATAAAATAAAAAAATGATAATAATAATGTAATAAATTACCTGTATCAGATTATGTATGATGTATTATAATTTTAATAGTATTATTAATACTGATATTAATATTAATATTTATTTTAATGAAATTAATATAACTATTATACCTTAACTTGTTTAAATAACCATCGAGCGTTACAATCGTTTACTACATGAATTTGAAACCAATTATACGTATTTCCAATATACTGTTTTTATATATATATATAGTTTGAGTGCTAATTACATATTTTTAAATCAATAGATTTAATGTTATTATATGTTAACAAATAATATTCATATATATATATATATATATATATATATATATATATATATATATATATATATATATATATATATATATATATATATATATATATATATATCTATAAATATCTATTTATGACTATTTGTTCGTGAATCGTTGGAAGTGGTCGAAGGGTAATTGAATGTATGAACATAGTTTAAAATTCTTGAGATTTAACTTAACAAACTTTGCTTATCATGTCGGATACATATAGAGATTAAAGTTTAAATTTGGTCGGAAATTTCCGGGTTATCACAAAGTTCGAATCTTTTTTGTTTTTGGGCCTTAATACCGGGGTGAAAACGTGTCTTTTTAGCCGATATCACTAACCTAACTGACATAATCCTATCGCTTCGTCTACTCACATCTACCACATTCTCGTTATAGGGTGCGCCTATAAAGATTCCTACCTCGTTTCTAGCTACTCTCGATCCCGAGAACCACAACTTGTAGTCATGGATCTTAACCGCCCATCGACGCTTCCATCTAGTCTCTTGGACACATAAAATGTCTACTTTACGTTTACATAAAGTCTCAACTAGTTCATAACATTTGCCGGTTAAAGTTCCCACATTCCAACTACCCACTCTAATCCTAACCGGCTTCGGTAACCTATTGCCTCTTCTATGCCTTGCAAACCTACCCTCCCCTGAGCTAGGAGGACATGACCTCAAGCAACCATGAAAACGCCTAGTGTCTATCTTACGCTATGAAATAAGAGCGATAAAACAAATACTAGTAAAAAACAAAGCGAAAAAAAAAACAGTAACAAAAGGAAAAATAAATCACAACAAACTATAACCAATGCGAAATTAATAACCGCAATAAAAGGAAAAATAAATAACAACTACTATGTATATATTAAAACCAAATATCATATAGCTAACCCTAAATAATAACCAAAAGTCAAGTTCCATAAGCAAAAACATATATGCCAAATATATGTTCACAAAATTAAATTAAGTCAAAGTGCATATGCAATAAATAAGCCCAGGTGAGTAAAGTATTAAAACAGAGATTGGAGGATGTAACCGGCCAGGAGGTTATAAAATTTTTAGGCAGGGTGGCCCGCGGTAGTCTAGCAGCAGCGGTTCGGGAAACCTGCAACAAAACAGAAGTTCTTTCCGTAGACAATTTCGTAGCCGGTGATGCTAGTCGCCGGAATCAGATGTAAAGGTTAGAAATTGACCGGGAACAAACACCAAGTCTTGCCGGAAAATATATATATATGATTTCGAATTAGTTAAGTAAACGATAGTAACACTTCTTTATTGATTTGATTTATAATTAGATATATTAATTAGAACGTTTGAGAAATTAAAATAAACGTTGACGCATAAATGAATTAAATCAAATTAAGTTCTAGAGCATAAACGTTAGGTGATATAATAATATCTATTGTTTAAATGATTTTAATTTATATATATTAAACTTTGAAATATAATTAGTTTTGGAAAAACCAAATATTATATTAGTAAATAAATATTTCTAAAATATATAAGTTTATATTTCTAAATGAAAATATATTTATATTTTACAAAGTGATAAAATATAATATTAAATTAGTCATAAAACGTTTTGGATTTAAAATAATATTATTAAATATACTTTGATAAATAACGAGACATTGATTAATAGAAGCAAATGCCCACAACACTCAAATGTAAAGGTTATACTTTGGATAATATAGCCTATCGATGATTAAGTCTAATTATTGATAAAGGTACACGTCGCGTAATGTAAAATGCAAGTTTTATAAGCCTATGAAAACGCGTTCGAGTAACCGGAACCAGCACATAAGTTGAGTTTCAACGTACAATAAATCGGAACTAAATTTATAGGTTAACTATGTATGTAAATATAATATAATATTTAATTAATTATATAAATTAAATATATTATAAAAATATATATATAAAACCGTCGCCCGCCCACGTTTAATTCGAGTGTGAACTGGAAAGAGGAGTGAAACGACTCGTCCATATTACTATAAACGTGGTACGTTATTCATTGGTCCCATAGCGAGGTATTTGACCTCTATATGATACGTTTTAGAAATTATTGCATTCGTTTCATAAAAAGCACACCATTATTATACATAATGCATGTTTTAAACAAGTGGGCGATTATTTAAGAAATAATCCTCATAATACATCGGTTTCCAAATACAACACACGCAACATAAAAGTTGAATATAATACATGACGAAGGTTTTATTGAATGCAACACTTCATTTAAACAAAAACATGAGACTCCATGTACAGCTTGCTCAGATAATGCAACAGCGGAAGACTTTCTTAAGGACCTGAGAATAAACATGCTTAAAAAGTCAACACAAAGGTTGGTGAGATATATAGGTTTAGCATTGATATAAATATAGACCACAAGATTTCATAGTTATAAATATATGTTCACTCGCAAGTGTATAAAAGTATTCTATAAGTTGTTGAGCGCTTCGGTAACCATACTTAACCATTAATGTGAAATATCCCGTTCTTATTGATTAAAAACGTTCCATATTAATTGATTTCGTTGCGAGGTTTTGACCTCTATATGAGACGTTTTTCAAAGACTGCATTCATTTTAAAACAAACCATAACCTTTATTTCATCAATAAAGATTTAAAAAGCTTTACGTAGATTATCAAATAATGATAATCTAAAATATCCTGTTTACACACGACCATTACATAATGGTTTACAATACAAATATGTTACAACAAAATAAGTTTCTTGAATGCAGTTTTTACACAATATCATACAAGCATGGACTCCAAATCTCGTCCTTATTTAAGTATGCGACAGCGGAAGCTCTTAATAATCACCTGAGAATAAACATGCTTAAAACGTCAACAAAAATGTTGGTGAGTTATAGGTTTAACCTATATATATCAAATCATAATAATAGACCACAAGATTTCATATTTCAATACACATCCCATACATAGAGATAAAAATCATTCATATGGTGAACACCTGGTAACCGACATTAACAAAATGCATATATAAGAATATCCCCATCATTCCGGGACACCCTTCGGATATGATATAAATTTCAAAGTACTAAAGCATCCGGTACTTTGGATGGGGCTTGTTGGGCCCGATAGATCTATCTTTAGGATTCGCGTCAATTAGGGTGTCTGTTCCCTAATTCTTAGATTACCAGACTTAATAAAAAGGGGCATATTCAATTTCGATAATTCAACCATAGAATGTAGTTTCACGTACTTGTGTCTATTTTGTAAATCATTTATAAAACCTGCATGTATTCTCATCCCAAAAATATTAGATTTTAAAAGTGGGACTATAACTCACTTTCACAGATTTTTACTTCGTCGGGAAGTAAGACTTGGCCACTGGTTGATTCACGAACCTATAACAATATATACATATATATCAAAGTATGTTCAAAATATATTTACAACACTTTTAATATATTTTGATGTTTTAAGTTTATTAAGTCAGCTGTCCTCGTTAGTAACCTACAACTAGTTGTCCACAGTTAGATGTACAGAAATAAATCGATAAATATTATCTTGAATCAATCCACGACCCAGTGTATACGTATCTCAGTATTGATCACAACTCAAACTATATATATTTTGGAATCAACCTCAACCCTGTATAGCTAACTCCAACATTCACATATAGAGTGTCTATGGTTGTTCCGAAATATATATAGATGTGTCGACATGATAGGTCGAAACATTGTATACGTGTCTATGGTATCTCAAGATTACATAATATACAATACAAGTTGATTAAGTTATGGTTGGAATAGATTTGTTACTAATTTTCACGTAGCTAAAATGAGAAAAATTATCCAATCTTGTTTTACCCATAACTTCTTCATTTTAAATCCGTTTTGAGTGAATCAAATTGCTATGGTTTCATATTGAACTCTATTTTATGAATCTAAACAGAAAAAGTATAGGTTTATAGTCGGAAAAATAAGTTACAAGTCGTTTTTGTAAAGGTAGTCATTTCAGTCGAAAGAACGACGTCTAGATGACCATTTTAGAAAACATACTTCCACTTTGAGTTTAACCATAATTTTTGGATATAGTTTCATGTTCATAATAAAAATCATTTTCTTAGAATAACAACTTTTAAATCAAAGTTTATCATAGTTTTTAATTAACTAACCCAAAACAGCCCGCGGTGTTACTACGACGGCGTAAATCCGGTTTTACGGTGTTTTTCGTGTTTCCAGGTTTTAAATCATTAAGTTAGCATATCATATAGATATAGAACATGTGTTTAGTTGATTTTAAAAGTCAAGTTAGAAGGATTAACTTTTGTTTGCGAACAAGTTTAGAATTAACTAAACTATGTTCTAGTGATTACAAGTTTAAACCTTCGAATAAGATAGCTTTATATGTATGAATCGAATGATGTTATGAACATCATTACTACCTTAAGTTCCTTGGATGAACCTACTGGAAAAGAGAAAAATGGATCTAGCTTCAATGGATCCTTGGATGGCTCAAAGTTCTTGAAGCAAAATCATGACACGAAAACAAGTTCAAGTAAGATCATCACTTGAAATAAGATTGTTATAGTTATAGAAATTGAACCAAAGTTTGAATATGATTATTACCTTGTATTAGAATGATAACCTACTGTAAGTAACAAAGATTTCTTGAGGTTAGATGATCACCTTACAAGATTGGAAGTGAGCTAGCAATCTTGAAAGTATTCTTGATTTTATGAAACTAGAACTTTTGGAATTTATGAAGAACACTTAGAACTTGAAGATAGAACTTGATAGAGATCAATTAGATGAAGAAAATTGAAGAATGAAAGTGTTTGTAGGTGTTTTTGGTCGTTGGTGTATGGATTAGATATAAAGGATATGTAATTTTGTTTTCATGTAAATAAGTCATGAATGATTACTCATATTTTTGTAATTTTATGAGATATTTCATGCTAGTTGCCAAATGATGGTTCCCACATGTGTTAGGTGACTCACATGGGCTGCTAAGAGCTGATCATTGGAGTGTATATACCAATAGTACATACATCTAAAAGCTGTGTATTGTACGAGTACGAATACGGGTGCATACGAGTAGAATTGTTGATGAAACTGAACGAGGATGTAATTGTAAGCATTTTTGTTAAGTAGAAGTATTTTGATAAGTGTCTTGAAGTCTTTCAAAAGTGTATGAATACATATTAAAACACTACATGTATATACATTTTAACTGAGTCGTTAAGTCATCGTTAGTCGTCACATGTAAATGTTGTTTTGAAACCTTTAGGTTAACGATCTTGTTAAATGTTGTTAACCCAATGTATATAATATCAAAAGAGATTTTAAATTATTATATTATCATGATATTATGATGTACGAATATCTCTTAATATGATATATATACATTAAATGTCGTTACAACGATAATCGTTACATATATGTCTCGTTTCAAAATCATTAAGTTAGTAGTCTTGTTTTTACATATGTAGTTCATTGTTAATATACTTAATGATATGTTTACATATCATAATATCATGTTAACTATATATATAACCATATATATGTCATCATATAGTTTTTACAAGTTTTAACGTTCGTGAATCACCGGTCAACTTGGGTGGTCAATTGTCTATATGAAACCTATTTCAATTAATCAAGTCTTAACAAGTTTGATTACTTAACATGTTGGAAACATTTAATCATGTAAATATCAATCTCAATTAATATATATAAACATGGAAAAGTTCGGGTCACTACAGTACCTACCCGTTAAATAAATTTCGTCCCGAAATTTTAAGCTGTTGAAGGTGTTGACGAATCTTCTGGAAATAGATGCGAGTATTTCTTCTTCATCTGATCTTCACGCTCCCAGGTGAACTCGGGTCCTCTACGAGCATTCCATCGAACCTTAACAATTGGTATCTTGTTTTGCTTAAGTCTTTTAACCTCACGATCCATTATTTCGACGGGTTCTTCGATGAATTGAAGTTTTTCGTTGATTTGGATTTCATCTAACGGAATAGTGAGATCTTCTTTAGCAAAACATTTCTTCAAATTCGAGACGTGGAAAGTGTTATGTACAGCCGCGAGTTGTTGAGGTAACTCAAGTCGGTAAGCTACTGGTCCGACACGATCAATAATCTTGAATGGTCCAATATACCTTGGATTTAATTTCCCTCGTTTACCAAATCGAACAACGCCTTTCCAAGGTGCAACTTTAAGCATGACCATCTCTCCAATTTCAAATTCTATATCTTTTCTTTTAATGTCAGCGTAGCTCTTTTGTCGACTTTGGGCGGTTTTCAACCGTTGTTGAATTTGGATGATCTTCTCGGTAGTTTCTTGTATAATCTCCGGACCCGTAATCTGTCTATCCCCCATTTCACTCCAACAAATCGGAGACCTGCACTTTCTACCATAAAGTGCTTCAAACGGCGCCATCTCAATGCTTGAATGGTAGCTGTTGTTGTAGGAAAATTCTGCTAATGGTAGATGTCGATCCCAACTGTTTCCGAAATCAATAACACATGCTCGTAGCATGTCTTCAAGTGTTTGTATCGTCCTTTCGTTCTGCCCATCAGTTTGTGGATGATAGGCAGTACTCATGTCTAGACGAGTTCCTAATGCTTGCTGTAATGTCTGCCAGAATCTTGAAATAAATCTGCCATCCCTATCAGAGATAATAGAGATTGGTATTCCATGTCTGGAGATGACTTCCTTCAAATACAGTCATGCTAACTTCTCCATCTTGTCATCTTCTCTTATTGGCAAGAAGTGTGCTAATTTGGTGAGACGATCAACTATTACCCAAATAGTATCAAAACCACTTGCAGTCCTTGGCAATTTAGTGATGAAATCCATGGTAATGTTTTCCCATTTCCATTCCGGGATTTCAGGTTGTTGAAGTAGACCTGATGGTTTCTGATGCTCAGCTTTGACCTTAGAACACGCCAAACATTCTCCTACGTATTTAGCAACATCGGCTTTCATACCCGGCCACCAAAAATGTTTCTTGAGATCCTTGTACATCTTCCCCGTTCCAGGATGTATTGAGTATCTAGTTTTATGAGCTTCTCTAAGTACCATTTCTCTCATATCTCCAAATTTTGGTACCCAAATCCTTTCAGCCCTATACCGGGTTCCGTCTTCCCGAATATTAAGATGCTTCTCCGATCCTTTGGGTATTTCATCCTTTAAATTTCCCTCTTTTAAAACTCCTTGTTGCACCTCCTTTATTTGAGTAGTAAGGTTATTATGAATCATTATATTCATAGATTTTACTCGAATGGGTTCTCTGTCCTTCCTACTCAAGGCATCGGCTACCACATTTGCCTTCTCCGGGTGGTAACGAATCTCAAAGTCGTAATCATTCAACAATTCAATCCACCTACGCTGCCTCATATTCAGTTGTTTCTGATTAAATATGTGTTGAAGACTTTTGTGGTCGGTATATATAATACTTTTGACCCCATATAAGTAGTGCCTCCAAGTCTTTAATGCAAAAACAACCGCGCCTAATTCCAAATCATGCGTCGTATAATTTTGTTCGTGAATCTTCAATTGTCTAGACGCATAAGCAATCACCTTCGTTCGTTGCATTAATACACAACCGAGACCTTGCTTTGATGCGTCACAATAAATCACAAAATCATCATTCCCTTCAGGCAATGACAATATAGGTGCCGTAGTTAGCTTTTTCTTCAATAACTGAAACGCTTTCTCTTGTTCATCATTCCATTCAAATTTCTTCCCTTTATGCGTTAATGCAGTCAAGGGTTTTGCTATTCTGGAAAAGTCTTGGATGAACCTTCTGTAGTAACCAGCTAGTCCTAAAAACTGGCGTATGTGTTTCGGAGTTTTCGGGGTTTCCCACTTTTCAACAGTTTCTATCTTTGCCGGATCCACCTTAATACCTTCTTTGTTCACTATGTGACCGAGGAATTGAACTTCTTCCAACCAAAATGAACACTTTGAAAACTTAGCGTACAATTCTTCCTTCCTCAATACTTCTAACACCTTTCTCAAATGTTCACCGTGTTCTTGGTCATTCTTTGAGTAAATAAGTATGTCATCAATGAAAACAATGACAAACTTGTCAAGGTATGGTCCACACACTCGGTTCATAAGGTCCATGAACACAGCCGGTGCATTAGTTAAACCAAACGGCATGACCATAAACTCGTAATGACCGTAACGTGTTCTGAAAGCAGTCTTTGGAATATCATCTTCTTTCACCCGCATTTGATGATACCCGGAACGTAAGTCAATCTTTGAATAAACAGACGAGCCTTGTAGTTGATCAAATAAGTCGTCGATTCTCAGTAGTGGATAGCGGTTCTTGATGGTAAGTTTGTTCAACTCTCGGTAGTCGATACACAACCTGAATGTACCATCTTTCTTCTTGACAAACAAAACAGGAGCTCCCCACGGTGATGTGCTTGGTCGAATGAAACCACGCTCTAAAAGTTCTTGTAATTGGCTTTGCAGTTCTTTCATCTCGCTGGGTGCGAGTCTGTAAGGAGCACGAGCTATTGGTGCAGCTCCTGGTACAAGATCTATTTGAAATTCAACGGATCGATGTGGGGGTAATCCCGGTAATTCTTTCGGAAATACATCGGGAAATTCTTTTGCAATGGGAACATCATTGATGCTCTTTTCTTCAGTTTGTACTTTCTCGATGTGTGCTAGAACAGCATAGCAACCTTTTCTTATTAGTTTTTGTGCCTTCAAATTACTAATAAGATGTAGCTTTGTGTTGCACTTTTCTCCGTACACCATTAAGGGTTTTCCTTTTTCTCGTATAATGCGAATTGCATTTTTGTAACAGACGATCTCTGCTTTCACTTCTTTCAACCAGTCCATACCGATTATCACATCAAAACTCCCTAACTCTACTGGTATCAAATCAATCTTAAATGTTTCGCTAACCAGTTTAATTTCTCGATTCCGACATATATTATCTGCTGAAATTAATTTACCATTTGCTAATTCGAGTAAAAATTTACTATCCAAAGGTGTCAATGGACAACTTAATTTAGCACAAAAATCTCTACTTATATAGCTTCTATCCGCACCCGAATCAAATAAAACGTAAGCAGATTTATTGTCAATAAGAAACGTACCCGTAACAAGCTCCGGGTCTTCCTGTGCCTCTGCCGCATTAATATTGAAAACTCTTCCGCGGCCTTGTCCATTCGTGTTCTCCTGGTTCGGGCAATTTCTAATAATGTGGCCCGGTTTTCCACATTTATAACAAACTACATTGGCATAACTTACTCCGACACTACTTGCTCCGCCATTACTCGTTCCGACACCATTTGTTCCTTTCGTTCTATTAACCCCTGGTCCGTAGACCTCACACTTCGCCGCGCTATGACCATTTCTTTTACACTTGTTGCAAAATTTGGTGCAGAACCCCGAGTGATACTTTTCACACCTTTGGCATAGCTGCTTCTGATTGTTGTTGTTGTTGCGGTTATTATTGTTGTTGGGATGATTGTTGTAGTTGTTGTTGCTGTTGTTGTTGTTGTTATTGTTGGGCCATTTGTTGTAGTTGCGATTGATGTTGCGATTGTTGGGATAATTGTTGCGATTATTGTTGTAATTGCTGTTGTTGTTGTATTGGTGATTCTTATCACCGTTTTCCTCCCACTTTCTTTTGACTTGCTTCACATTGGCCTCTTCAGCAGTCTGTTCTTTAATTCTTTCTTCAATCTGGTTCACTAGTTTGTGAGCCATTCTACATGCCTGTTATATAGAGGCGGGCTCGTGTGAACTTATATCTTCTTGGATTCTTTCCGGTAATCCTTTCACAAATGCGTCGATCTTCTCTTCCTCATCTTCGAATGCTCCCGGACACAATAGGCACAATTCTGTGAATCGTCTTTCGTACGTGGTGATATCAAATCCTTGGGTTCGTAACCCTCTAAGTTCTGTCTTGAGCTTATTGACCTCGGTTCTGGGACGGTACTTCTCATTCATCAAGTGCTTGAATGCTGACCACGGTAGTGCATACGCATCGTCTTGTCCCACTTGCTCTAGATAGGTATTCCACCATGTTAACGCAGAACCTGTGAAGGTATGCGTAGCGTACTTCACTTTGTCCTCTTTAGTACACTTACTTATGGCAAACACCGATTCGACCTTCTCGGTCCACCGTTTCAATCCGATCGGTCCTTCGGTTCCATCAAATTCCAAAGGTTTGCAGGCAGTGAATTCTTTGTAGGTGCATCCTACACGATTTCCTGTACTGCTAGATCCAAGGTTATTGTTGGTATGTAGCGCAGCCTGTACTGCGGCTATGTTTGAAGCTAGAAAAGTACGGAATTCCTCTTCATTCATATTCACGGTGTGTCGAGTAGTCGGTGCCATTTCCTTCAAAATAGTCAAATGGAACAAGTTAATCATACAGAATATTAAGAGTAGTTAATAGTATTTCGTAGCATAATATGAACTCATTTATAAAAGCTTTTTCTTCATATTAGCGTTTTATAAGTTTAAATTCGGGTAGTACCTACCCGTTAAGTTCATACTTAGTAGCTAATATACAATTCAACTACTACAATTCTATATGAAAAACTAATTATAATAATATTTCGCGTTCAAACTTTTATATAATATTTTACAAACTTACAATACCGCTTATTTTACATAAAGCATGAAATATAGCACACAATAATTTTGATACAAGATAGTTGTGAAGATAATTCTAGCTAGTACACAAGTCGTTCAGCAAAGGCAATAAAGACACGTAATTCATACGTCCAGAAACAAGTCATGCATTCTGGTTTTACTAGGACTACTTCCCATCCTTGGTCTTGTGCAACATAACCGTTATGGCCGTTGATAAGACAACGTGTTGTAACGTCGTCAAAGGGACGAGGGTTACGTAATGTCCAACAGTCCCGTAAAAATCTAAAAACCTCATTTCTTACCCCAATTACCGACTCCGTCACTTGTGGAAACGTTTTGTTTAATAGTTGTAGCCCGATGTTCTTGTTCTCACTTTGGTGAGAAGCGAACATTACTAATCCGTAAGCATAACATGCTTCTTTATGTTGCATGTTAGCCGCTTTTTCTAAATCACGAAGTCCAATATTCGGATATATTGAGTCAAAATAATTTCTTAACCCGTTGCGTAAAATAGCATTTGGGTTCCCCGCAATATATGCGTCAAAGTAAACACATCGTAACTTATGGGTTTCGCAATGTGATATCCCCCATCTTTCAAACGAAAGTCTCTTATAAACCAAGACATTCTTGGAACGTTCTTCGAATGTCTTACAAACTGATCTCGCCTTAAATAGTTGTGCCGAGGAATTCTGGCCGACTCTAGACAAGATTTCATCAATCATGTCTCCGGGTAGGTCTCTTAAAATATTGGGTTGTCTATCCATTTTGTGTTTTTAAACTGTAAAATAGACAAGAGTTAGATTCATAAAAAAATACTTATTAATACAAGCAATTTTTACATATATCATAAAGCATAAGAACACTATATTACATATATTACACCACACGAATACAACTATCTTATTCCGACTCGGTCGTTTCTTCTTCTTCGATTTTGGTTCGTTTTGCCAAGTTTCTAGGGATATATGATGTTCCCCTAATACGAGCCGTCGTTGTCCACATTGGTTTAGAAAAACCTGGTGGTTTAGAGGTTCCCGGGTCATTGTTACAACTTAAGAACTTCGGGGGTTGACGATACATATAAAGTTCATCGGGGTTGGAATTAGATTTCTCTATTTTTATGCCCTTTCCCTTATTATTTTCTTTTGCCTTTTTAAATTCAGTTGGGGTAATTTCTATAACATCATTGGAATTCTCGTCGGAATCCGATTCATCGGAGAATTGGTAATCCTCCCAATATTTTGCTTCCTTGGCGGAAACACCATTGACCATAATTAACCTTGGTCGGTTCGTTGAGGATTCTCTTTTACTTAACCGTTTTATTATTTCCCCCACCGGTTCCGATTCTTCTTCCGGTTCCGATTCTTCGTCCGGTTCCGATTCTTCTTCCGGTTTCGACTCTTCTTCCGGTTCCTCTTCGGGAACTTGTGAATCAGTCCACGAATAATTCCAATTTACATTTGACTCTTCATTATTATTAGGTGAGTCAATGGGACTTGTTCTAGAGGTAGACATCTATCACATAATATCAAACACGTTAAGAGATTAATATATCACATAATATTCATATGTTAAAAATATATAGTTTCCAACAAAAATGTTAAGCAATCATTTTTAAAGAAAACACGGTCGAAGTCCAGAATCACTAATGCATCCTAACAAACTCGATAAGACACACTAATGCAAATTTTCTGGTTCTCTAAGACCAACGCTCGGATACCAACTGAAATGTCCCGTTCTTATTGATTAAAAACGTT
Source organism: Rutidosis leptorrhynchoides (assembly GCF_046630445.1). Lineage (NCBI taxonomy): Eukaryota > Viridiplantae > Streptophyta > Magnoliopsida > Asterales > Asteraceae > Rutidosis > Rutidosis leptorrhynchoides. Next base: position 38,509,726 of record NC_092337.1, on the reverse strand, counting down.
CCATATTAATTGATTTCGTTGCGAGGTTTTGACCTCTATATGAGACGTTTTTCAAAGACTGCATTCATTTTAAAACAAACCATAACCTTTATTTCATCAATAAAGGTTTAAAAAGCTTTACGTAGATTATCAAATAATGATAATCTAAAATATCCTGTTTACACACGACCATTACATAATGGTTTACAATACAAATATGTTACAACAAAATAAGTTTCTTGAATGCAGTTTTTACACAATATCATACAAGCATGGACTCCAAATCTCGTCCTTATTTAAGTATGCGACAGCGGAAGCTCTTAATAATCACCTGAGAATAAACATGCTTAAAACGTCAACAAAAATGTTGGTGAGTTATAGGTTTAACCTATATATATCAAATCATAATAATAGACCACAAGATTTCATATTTCAATACACATCCCATACATAGAGATAAAAATCATTCATATGGTGAACACCTGGTAACCGACATTAACAAAATGCATATAAAAGAATATCCCCATCATTCCGGGACACCCTTCGGATATGATATAAATTTCGAAGTACTAAAGCATCCGGTACTTTGGATGGGGCTTGTTGGGCCCGATAGATCTATCTTTAGGATTCGCGTCAATTAGGGTGTCTGTTCCCTAATTCTTAGATTACCAGACTTAATAAAAAGGGGCATATTCGATTTTGATAATTCAACCATAGAATGTAGTTTCACGTACTTGTGTCTATTTTGTAAATCATTTATAAAACCTGCATGTATTCTCATCCCAAAAATATTAGATTTTAAAAGTGGGACTATAACTCACTTTCACAGATTTTTACTTCATCGGGAAGTAAGACTTGGCCACTGGTTGATTCACGAACCTATAACAATATATACATATATATCAAAGTATGTTCAAAATATATTTACAACACTTTTAATATATTTTGATGTTTTAAGTTTATTAAGTCAGCTGTCCTCGTTAGTAACCTACAACTAGTTGTCCACAGTTAGATGTACAGAAATAAATCGATAAATATTATCTTGAATCAATCCACGACCCAGTGTATACGTATCTCAGTATTGATCACAACTCAAACTATATATATTTTGGAATCAACCTCAACCCTGTATAGCTAACTCCAACATTCACATATAGAGTGTCTATGGTTGTTCCGAAATATATATAGATGTGTCGACATGATAGGTCGAAACATTGTATACGTGTCTATGGTATCTCAAGATTACATAATATACAATACAAGTTGATTAAGTTATGGTTGGAATAGATTTGTTACTAATTTTCACGTAGCTAAAATGAGAAAAATTATCCAATCTTGTTTTACCCATAACTTCTTCATTTTAAATCCGTTTTGAGTGAATCAAATTGCTATGGTTTCATATTGAACTCTATTTTATGAATCTAAACAGAAAAAGTATAGTTTTATAGTCAGAAAAATAAGTTACAAGTCGTTTTTGTAAAGGTAGTCATTTCAGTCGAAAGAACGACGTCTAGATGACCATTTTAGAAAACATACTTCCACTTTGAGTTTAACCATAATTTTTGGATATAGTTTCATGTTCATAATAAAAATCATTTTCTCAGAATAACAACTTTTAAATCAAAGTTTATCATAGTTTTTAATTAACTAACCCAAAACAGCCCGCGGTGTTACTACGACGGCGTAAATCCGGTTTTACGGTGTTTTTCGTGTTTCCAGGTTTTAAATCATTAAGTTAGCATATCATATAGATATAGAACATGTGTTTAGTTGATTTTAAAAGTCAAGTTAGAAGGATTAACTTTTGTTTGCGAACAAGTTTAGAATTAACTAAACTATGTTCTAGTGATTACAAGTTTAAACCTTCGAATAAGATAGCTTTATATGTATGAATCGAATGATGTTATGAATATCATTACTACCTTAAGTTCCTTGGATGAACCTACTGGAAAAGAGAAAAATGGATCTAGCTTCAATGGATCCTTGGATGGCTCAAAGTTCTTGAAGCAAAATCATGACACGAAAACAAGTTCAAGTAAGATCATCACTTGAAATAAGATTGTTATAGTTATAGAAATTGAACCAAAGTTTGAATATGATTATTACCTTGTATTAGAATGATAACCTACTGTAAGAAACAAAGATTTCTTGAGGTTGGATGATCACCTTACAAGATTGGAAGTGAGCTAGCAATCTTGAAAGTATTCTTGATTTTATGAAACTAGAACTTTTGGAATTTATGAAGAACACTTAGAACTTGAAGATAGAACTTGAGAGAGATCAATTAGATGAAGAAAATTGAAGAATGAAAGTGTTTGTAGGTGTTTTTGGTCGTTGGTGTATGGATTAGATATAAAGGATATGTAATTTTGTTTTCATGTAAATAAGTCATGAATGATTACTCATATTTTTGTAATTTTATGAGATATTTCATGCTAGTTGCCAAATGATGGTTCCCACATGTGTTAGGTGACTCACATGGGATGCTAAGAGCTGATCATTGGAGTGTATATACCAATAGTACATACATCTAAAAGCTGTGTATTGTACGAGTACGAATACGGGTGAATACGAGTAGAATTGTTGATGAAACTGAACGAGGATGTAATTGTAAGCATTTTTGTTAAGTAGAAGTATTTTGATAAGTGTCTTGAAGTCTTTCAAAAGTGTATGAATACATATTAAAACACTACATGTATATACATTTTAACTGAGTCGTTAAGTCATCGTTAGTCGTTACATGTAAATGTTGTTTTGAAACCTTTAGGTTAACGATCTTGTTAAATGTTGTTAACCCAATGTTTATAATATCAAAAGAGATTTTAAATTATTATATTATCATGATATTATGATGTACGAATATCTCTTAATATGATATATATACATTAAATGTCGTTACAACGATAATCGTTACATATATGTCTCGTTTCAAAATCATTAAGTTAGTAGTCTTGTTTTTACATATGTAGTTCATTGTTAATATACTTAATGATATGTTTACATATCATAATATCATGTTAACTATATATATAACCATATATATGTCATCATATAGTTTTTACAAGTTTTAACGTTCGTGAATCACCGGTCAACTTGGGTGGTCAATTGTCTATATGAAACCTATTTCAATTAATCAAGTCTTAACAAGTTTGATTGCTTAACATATTGGAAACATTTAATCATGTAAATATCAATCTCAATTAATATATATAAACATGGAAAAGTTCGGGTCACTACATAATGTGGCATATTCCCTTTATTATGAAATCTTCCTACACTGTACCAAGTGTAGTAAAAATGAAGTACTATGCAACCGTTTACGATACGAGAGCGACTAGCCCGGTTGGGGTTGTCAAACCTGATAGATCTATCAATAGGATTCGCGCTTACATGTTCTAACAACATGTAAATATTAGTTACCAAGCTATTAGGGAAGATATGCAAGGTGGTACAACTTAACGTAGAATATATTTTAAGTACTTGTGTCCATGGCGTAAAACATAAAATGTATGTATTCTCATCCAAAGATATTTTTAGAGTTTAAAAATGGGACTATATACTCACGGTAGTAAAAGTATATTAATAATAAGTTTTCAGCTTATTAAAAATATGGCCGTCGTCCTTGGATTCACGAACCTATAACAATAATAATGATTCAGATAATAATACAACATGTGAATAAAATAAAACAAGTTCATAGAATTAATTTTTAACATTTTTATGTTAGTAGTCCTTTGTTAGTAGTCCAAAATAGTCTGAAATGTCCAACAGTCCAATAATCGGTATATATATAATCTTAGAATTACCCCACGACATATTGTATATGTATTGTCTTTGCATCAACCCAGAAACGTATTGTATACGTATTACCTTAGAATTAACTAAGACGTATTGTGTACGTATTGTCTTAGGATTTATCAAAACGCATTGTATACTTATTGTGTTAGGACGTACCAAGAATATTATTATACATATATACAATCACAGAATTTTAACCAAGATTATAATATTTTGTTATACTACTGATAACATGTCCAAATATATATAGGATATAGGAAAATTTAGCAAGGATATGGTTAATATAGTTTTTATAATATAAATTTTGTCCATACAACGTTAATTTTAGCAGATTTTATTTTGCTCGCCAAATATTCATTACCACTCCGTTTAAAGTGAACAAATTGCTATGGATTCCTTAAAAAGTAAATTTTACAAAACCAATTTGATAAGTTCATCCCAAGTAGTAATTTTTAGAGCTTTACCCTCTTTTTGTGTCGGTGGACAGATTTGGAAAAATCTCGGCATCCACCCAATAAATGATTTTTGATAAAATACTTCCACTTTGTCTAAAATCATGAAAAAAATACTGGAAGTCTTATTTACATATATTAATATATTTCCAAAGTCTTAGTCTCGAACACAAAGTCTAAGATAGGTTTTTAGTTCCCAACTCAAAACAGCCCGCTTTTTACCGAATAGAGATTAAACGATATATGTTAAGTTTCAAGGTGTTCTTCATATGTAAAAGTTATAAGTTCTTATATTAATTTAATATAACATCATAATATATATAAATAAGTGTTATTAGAGTTAAGTTAGAAGGATTAACTTAGTTTTCAAACAAGCTTGGTGTTCACCAAAACAAGTTCTAGTTTTTACAAGTTTTATAAGCATAATAAGATAGCAACTATTTAAGGAATTGAACAAGGATTTTGAGAAGTATTTTACCTTGATTATGAAGAGGAAAGTTTCTGAGATTGAAGTATGATATGAGAGCATTCAAGTATGTGTTTTTAGTTTAAGAAAATGTGGACTAAAAATGAGTTAAAATTGTCCTTATTTATAAGCTTATAATTTTGCCTTTTAGTGAAAATATCTAAGATAAGTTAAATTGTATTAAGTCATGCATGACATATTAAATTTATTAGGTCATGGATGACATATTACACAAATAATTGCAGATTTCTATTGGTATATACCAATAGTAAATACTTCTAGAAGCTGTGTATAATACGGGTAAAAATACCATATGAATACGAGTAGAATTCTTGAGAAAATTGAACGGAAATACGAGTGTAGCTATCATTTATATGTATTGGTATATTATAAAGTGTATTCAATACTTGTAAGGATGTATTTACACTCGTAATACATTATATGTAAATACATTTTAACATAAGTTAATTACGTAGTTTAAATAGTAACATATATATTGTTTGAAAACTCTTTAAATTAGTAGTATAAAAATATATATATAATACTTTGTTAATATACTTAATGAGATATTTAATTATCATATTTTCAAGTTAAATATATATAAATCCATATATATACACAATAATTAAACAATTAAACAATTAAATCAAGTTATGACGTTCGTGAATCGTCAGAATAAAAGGGTGACCAAAAGCTTGTGTAAAACTCTTTCCAGAGGTTCATGATTTATTAAAATTCATTGCTTATCAAGTCGGAATTATATAAAAATTAAGTTTAAATTTGGTTGAAAATTTCCGGGTCGTCACAGTACCTACCTGTTAAAGAAATTTCATCCCGAAATTTGATCGAGGTCGTCATGGCTAACAATAAGAATGTTATTATGACGAATATAAGTTGATTCATAGGGTTTTATCATGATTGAGAAATATGGATAAAATAATTCGATTACTCGAAACTTATGAGTGAAGCTATCGTAAAAGAGTGAAATGAGAAAATAGGGATTCGTCTTATCTTTTGACGTCATCACGGTTAATCTTCGGATTAAAGAAAATCTTTATAATCTATATAAGATTTGATTCTTCGGCGATTAAGGAAATTATGATCCTCTTCGATTTAATACAATAATTTGTCTCGATTTCTCTGTCGGATATTTTACTATAAATCAACCTCCTACGTTTCCTTATTTCCACATCTCCCATCTTTTATACTTTCTTCCTTTCTTCGTACTTCCAAAACATTCGTCAATATGCTTCATCCAGTTTTAATTCTTGATATATTCTTGACTATCACATCTGTCATTCTTCTTTTTCATCTTCCACCGGAGGAATCCGTTAATTTCTACTATGCTCTTGGGTTTATAGTGTTTTTAGTTTTCCCGTGTCTTTATATTGCTATACGCATCGATATACACGGTTTGTAATTTCTGCATTGTCTTCGTGCTTATATTTTTCCTTATATTTTGGAGTTTCATGCTTCCGTCTTCTTTTCCCGACTTCAAGTCAAGCGAATAATGGTCTAGAATTCATAGATATAGAATTCGGAATGAACATAGCTAATGCTATAAGAGAGAAATTGTAATAGCACAATTTGACTTGTGAAATTACCCGAATCTAAAGGAAAAGATAGAACTATCAATAGAATATGTTCTTGATATGTTTAGAGATTAGATTGAATGTAAGAGTCATGTAACATGGCACATGATGACGTTACGATCTGTGAATCATTATGTTCCATTTAGAAACTCAGCATGACTTACTGTAATATAATCACGTTGATCAAGTGTCATTATATTATACTAACTCATGCTTCAGTTCCTAACACTACTTCAAAACATTCATATTTTAAACTCGAAGGTTCCAGAATTTAGAAACTAAAATAGTTTCTTTTATGATGTAACATAGATAGCGCAAAAATATGAATTATTTCAGACAAGAATAGTTATGAAAATATCTTCAGAAATATGGAGGATATTTATAATGAAAGATACGATGATATCTTAGAATATCTAAGATCAGAGGATGATGAAGAATATTGTTCACAAGGGTTTAGAGTAAGGAGCAAGGTATTCGCTAAAGACTTCAGCAGACACTGAATCATTTGGATTCTTTGAAGGCAGATTTAGTCCTTGTGATTTGTCCACAAGCTCCTACAGGGTTTGCTCAATCCATTTTTCAGTTTCAAACCTTCTCTTTTTCTGTGCTTTGCTAACTCAATATTTTTTTTATCATCAACTTTTGACTATTACGGTTGTCTACAGTTTCTGCTGCTTCATTCAGCTTTTTCAAAACTTCATAGTACTGATTCGAAGGCTGAAGTGCTATTCAGGATTTTAGAATTATAATTCCAGGAGATAACGTTATATGTATATGCAGAAATGATGTGAGATTCAAGAATAATTATTGATGCTTCCTGGGATTTGGTATGGCAATTATTGTTACAAGATGTAGATGGGTACATGACAAGGTTTTATAGTGATCTTTCAGAGAGATTTAAGTCAAAGAGCAATAAAGTTGCTGGTAAGCTTACTACTAATGTGGTGGAGTATAAAAGGTTCCCCGATGGTGAAAAGACAACGTATATATCAAGGTTATAATAAGGCTACTCCGGATGAAAAGTCGAAGTTGTCTTTTTGGAGCTGTGACAAAATTTATTATTTTGAAAAGGGATTGTAAAGTTATTTTGGGTAATAATAATGCTAAAGGATCTGACACGGATACGTGTTGAACCTTTGCTTAGGTTCAAGTGTCCTCCAAATGCATATCTATATGCATATATTCTTCGTATGTATCATGTGATTGGTTCATTCCCCCGATTGTTTCTTAGTTGAGGTGTTTTCAAGAATTTTGAAGGGTTTAGACGTAGGTTGTCATCGTCAATATCCGTATAATGAATTCGTCGTGAATCTTGAACGATACGAATATCTTTATGAGTTCTGTGAATGAAAGTGATGTTCTAGTATAGTTTGAATTTAAAGTATGATTTTGAAGGATGTAGGAATTTAAGATTGATGGCACTTCTTAAATCTTGACTTGAATTTTGATCTGTCAAAATCAGAATATGTAATTGAATTGGTATGGAAAATGGTTGTCTTGAATTTTGTGAAATGATGTATATTGCTATGAAAGGGGAGAGTATAATTAATGATTGTCGAAACATCATTGAAAATGTACAGTGTAACATATTAATGTGAACTTAAGTATTTTTCAGGTATTACCTACCCGTTAAAATAAAATTTCACAAGTAATATTTTGTACAAAAGAATTTTTATTACAGTCTTTATGAAAATATATGTATGTATATTTTCTTCAGATGTAATATGGATTTAATGAGTTAATATTATATTAATCTCATTTGGTTTACGGTTGGAACTAGAAATGAATAATCCCTAAAACTTTAGAGATTACATAATCGCCACGGAATATTTCTTCAACGTAAATGAAATAATGAATTAATACTTCATCACTCATTATTGTTGGTATCCCTAAGTGCCTGCGGTGCGTATGATGTTGAAGCTCGTAATGCGGCTTGCGATGTTGAGGCTTGTGATGTTGTTGGTACTGCTGCTGCTGGTGCTGGTAGTGGTTTGATGTGAGTATAGATGATGAGAATTTGTTTTGTTTTGTATTGTGAAAGAAGATGTTTAAAGTTTCTTGAATAAAAAGAGAGGTCAAGAGCTTTATAAAGGGAATGAAATGATGTAGGATGCATTTGCTAATGAAGTTTTGCTTTTCATGACAGTAAATAATTCACCATGCAAGATACGGAGTAAAGGTCGGATAGCCTCAATAATATTAGTAATATTATACTCGTTGCGGCTTATCCTGGAAAGGAGAGAGAAAATGGTGTTACAAACGGGTTCACCGATAAGTGCCTCATGTTCTCCACCAAGAGGCGAATTAGATTCATGAAAGAGATCGCCTTCTTCTTGTCTAAATTGATTGATTCGTCCACGAACCCACCCCCAATTCATCCAAAAAAAGTGATGACTAATTGGTTGGTTCATTCCGGTTAAACTGCCCTCGGAGCTCAAATGAAATTCCATATCGGAATAGCTTTTAGAATCCGATGAACTCGAGCTTTGTGAAGCATCCGCCTTACACGATCAGAGAAATGATTGTTGATATTAAAAAAAAAAAAATTAGGACTTAGATTAATATTCTTAATACATAATTTACATATGTATATTTAATAACAAAATCCCATAAGTTACGAAGGAATTTACGAAAGATGTCAGGCAAAGTCTACCGTGATAGATATGATAAGATATGAATATGTCTATACACTATCTATGCAATAATTGCAGTAAAACGTGTCTAGATTAAAAATTGATAGGCAGGTAATTTCTGACAAAAATGATAAGAAAAATTTATAATATGCAGATACGGTCGAAGTCCAGACTCACTAATGCATCCTAACAACTACTGGTTAGACACACTAATGCAAATTCTAGTTCGCTAAGACCAACGCTCTGATACCAACTGAAACGACTCGTCCATATTACTATAAACGTGGTACGTTATTCTTTGGTCCCATAGCGAGGTATTTGACCTCTATATGATACATTTTAGAAATTATTGCATTCGTTTCATAAAAAGCACACCATTATTATACATAATACATGTTTTAAACAAGTGGGCGATTATTTAAGAAATAATCCTCATAATACATCGGTTTCTAAATACTACACACGTGACATAAAAGTTGAATATAATACATGATGAAGGTTTTATTGAATACAACACTTCATTTAAACAAAAACATGAGACTCCATGCACAGCTTGCTCATATAATGCAACAGCGGAAGACTTTCTTAAGGACCTGAGAATAAACATGCTTAAACAGTCAACACAAAGGTTGGTGAGATATATAGGTTTAGCATCGATATAAATATAGACCACAAGATTTCATAGTTATAAATATATGTACACTCGCAAGTGTATAAAAGTATTCTATAAGTTGTTGAGCGTTTCGGTAACCATACTTAACCATTAATGTGGCATATTCCATTTATTATGAAATCTCCCTACACTTTACCAAGTGTAGTAAAAATGAAGTACTATGCAACCATCTACGATACTAGAGCGATTAGCCCGGTTGGGGTTGTCAAACCCGATAGATCTATCAATAGGATTCGCTCTTACAAGTTCTTACAACATGTAAATATTAGTTACCAAGCTATTAGGGAATATATGCAATGTGGTACAACTCAACGTAGAATATATTTTTAGTACTTGTGTCCATGGCGTAAAACATAAAATGCATGTATTCTCATCCCAAGATATTTTTAGAGTTTAAAAATGTTACTATATACTCACGGTAGTAAAAGTATATTAATAATAAGTTTTCAGCTTATTAAAAATATGGTCGTCGTCCTTGGATTCACGAACCTATAACAATAATAATGATTCAGATAATAATACGACATCTGAATAAAATAAAACAAGTTCATAGAATTAATTTTTAACATTTTTATGTTAGTAGTCCTTTGTTAGTAGTCCAAAATAGTCCGAAATGTCCAACAGTCCAATAATCGGTATATATATAATCTTAGAATTACCCCACGACAAATTGTATACGTATTGTCTTTGCATCAACCCAGAGACGTATTGTAAACGTATTGTCTTAGAATTAACTAAGACGTGTTATGTACGTATTGTCTAAGGATTTATCAAAACGTATTGTATACTTATTGTGTTAGGACGTACCAAGAATATTATTATACATATATACAATCACAGAATTTTAACCAAGATTATAATACTTTGTTATACTACTGATAACATGTCCAAATATATATAGGATATAGGAAAAGTTAGCAAGGATATGGTTAATATAGTTTTTATAATATAAATTTCGTCCATACAACGTTAATTTAAGCAGATTTTATATTGCTCGCCAAATATTCATTACAACTCCGTTTAAAGTGAATAAAATTGCTATGGATTCCTTAAGAATGCAAAACCAATTCGAAAAGTTCATCCCAAGTAGTAATTTTTAGAGCTTTACCCTCTTTTTGTGTCGGTGGACAGATTTGGAAAAATCCCGGCATCCACCCAATATATGATTTTTGATAAAATACTTCCACTTTGTCTAAAATCATGAAAAAAATACTGGAAGTCTTATTTACATATATTAACATATTTCCAAAGTCTTAGCCTCGAACTCAAAGTCTAAGATAGGTTTTTAATTCCCAACCCAAAACAGCCTGCTTTTTATCGAATAGAGATTAAACGATATATGTTAAGTTTCAAGGTGTTCTTCATATGTAAAAGTTATAAGTTTTTATATTAACTTAATATAACATCATAATACATATAAATAAGTTTTATTAGAGTTAAGTTAGAAGGATTAACTTGGTTTTCAAACAAGCTTGGTGTTCACCAAAACAAGTTCTAGTTTTTACAAGTTTTATAAGCATAATAAGATAGCAACTATATAAGGAATTGAACAAGGATTTTGAGAAGTATTTTACCTTGATTATGAAGAGAAAAGTTGCTGAGATTGAAGTATGATATGAGAGCATTCAAGTGTGTGTTTTTAGTTTAAGAAAATGTGGAGTAAATATGAGTTAAAATGATCCTTATTTATAAGCTAATAATTTTGACTTTTAGTGAAAATATCTAAGATAAGTTAAACTGTATTAAGTCATGCATGACATATTAAATTTATTAGGTCATGGATGATATATTACACAAATAATTGCAGATTTCTATTGGTATATACCAATAGTAAATACTTCTAGAAGCTGTGTATAATACGGGTAAAAATACCATATGAATACGAGTAGAATTCTTGAGAAAATTGAACGGAAATACGAGTGTAGCTATCATTTATATGTATTGGTATATTATAAAGTGTATTCAATACTTGTAAGGATGTATTTACACTCGTAATACATTATATGTAAATACATTTTAACATAAGTTAATTACGTAGTTTAAATAGTAACATATATATTGTTTGAAAACTCTTTAAATTAGTAGTATAAAAATATATATATAATACTTTGTTAATATACTTAATGAGATATTTAATTATCATATTTTCAAGTTAAATATATATAAATCCATATATATACACAATAATTAAACAATTAAATCAAGTTATGACGTTCGTTCGTCGGAATAAAAGGGTGACTAAAAGCTTGTGTAAAACTCTTTCCGGAGGTTCAAGATTTATTAAAATTCATTGCTTATCAAGTTAGAATTATATAAAGATTAAGTTTAAATTTGGTCGGAAATTTTCGGGTCGTCACAAGGAGTGCCGCAATCGCGGTACTTGTGTGTACAAAACCTCCGCAATCGCGGAGCTTGTGGATCCCAGGTTGGTGTATAAAGCTCGATCACTTTGGCCGAATGAATTCACAATTCAATATCCTTCTATCTCTCTCGATATATATATATTTATATATTATTATTATTATTATTATTATTATTATTATTATTAAGATTAATATTATTATTAATCGTATTATTATTAGTAGTATTATTATTAGTATATACATAAAATACTACAACGAGGTCATGAGCGAGTTATTTCAAAACAAGTTTTTCGAGTGGGATAAAGCTAAGGAAATTATGGGTTATAGCTACGGAGGTTATGGGTATTATTCGGGGGTATGCTCTTGAGTCAAATCTAGTGTTTATAATCTCCGTTGTGTCTACGTACTTTCCTGCAATATTGAATCTCAATATTGATACGTGAGCATTCATATCTTATCTTTTATATATTAATAGTGTATCCCTGACTAGTGCTCGAGTATATATGTTTATGCATGCTTGTATGCTTAATTTCGTCGTTAGATAGTTTTGATGAATCATGAATTTAATACATATACTACTGAGATAAGGTATAAGATATGCATGTCGTTGGAAAGCTGGAGAAAAATTAAGAACTTTTCATTTAGAATTCGTGTGATTTCGATGAACGGATTAAAAGATATGGCCAACTGAATTTTAGTATTATTATTAAAATGATTATTATTATTACTATCGTCGTTATTATCGTCGTTATTATTATTATTATTATTATTATTATTATTATTATTATTATTATTATTATTATTATTATTATTATTATTATTATTATTATTATTATTATTATTATTATTATTAATATTATTATTATCATTATCGCTATTAATATAAGTATTATCATTAAAAATCGTTATTGTTGTTATTATTACTATCGATATTATCATTAAGGATATTATTAATATTATTATTATTATTATTATTGTTAAGTATTATCATTAATATTATTTTAATAATTATTAGTAGTATTATTATCATTAAAACTAATATTAGTATCATCTAATTAATATGATTACTATTATTATCATTATTATGAATGCGTTATAAAAGAGGACTAAAAGCTATTAAACAAATCGATTAGGAAATAAAGAGTATATGTATCATGATGAAATATTGTAATATATTGATTTAGATAAAAATATCGTTTTCATTATTATTATTATTAAAAGTATCATTAATATTAAAACTATCATTTTTATTAGAATTATCATTTTTAATAGAAATATTATTGTTATTATAAAATATCATTATTATTATCATTTTAGTATTATTATTATTAAAAATTATCATTTTTAAATAGAATTATTATTTTTATTATTATTAAGGTTATTAATAAAAAGTATCATTATTATTAAAATTACCATGTTTAGAATTATCATCATCAATAGTAAATATAAATATTGTTATTATTATTATTAGTAGAATAATAATAATTATTATTATTATTATTACAAAATAATACAACTTTTATTCATTATTATTATTATCAATATTATTTTATCAAATAAATACGTGATACAAAGATTTTTTTACCACACGTAATATAAATACATTAATAATACATACCACTATATTTTATGATATTAAGTAAACTTTACTAATTTTACTACTTAAGATATATAAATGTATATTTTTATTATATATAAATTTTAATATAAATTTTTATTAATAAATGACTTGTATTATTTCCTCTAATAAAATCTGATAAATATATTCAAATAAATATATTCAAATATGTAAAATGACTATATTTAAGTTATATAATAAACATAAATAGATTTTGGAAGTCAATTTCGGATTAGATGACTTTTGTTGACTTTTGTTGACTTTTGCATGATAATCTCGAGCATTAGGATTGTGATACACTATGACTTGACCTAAATTGTTAGACAGATATTAACCAACATATGAATATATATACTTAATATAGGTTCGTGAATTCGAGGCCAACCTTGCACTTGTTTAGTGTCATCATATGCGTAATGACTACGAAATACAGCATAGTGAGTTTCATTTGCTCCCTTTTTAAATGCTTTTGCAATATATATTTTTGGGACTGAGAATACATGCGTTGCTTTTATAAATATTTTACGAAATAGACACAAGTAATTGAACCTACATTCTATGGCTGGATTATTAAACCGAATATGCCCCTTTTTAGCCTGGTAATCTAAGAATTAGGGAACATACACCCTAATTGACGCGAATCCTAAAGATAGATCTATCGGGCCCAACAAACCCCATCCAAAGTACCGGATGCTTTAGTACTTCAAATTTATCATGTTCGAAGCGAGTCCCAGAATGATGGGGATATTCTATATGCATATTGTTAAGGTCGGTTACTAGGTGTTCACCATATGAATGATTTTTATCTCTATGCAGTGTGCGAAATGCCTAATATGAGATGTTTATTTATGAGAAATGGAAATGAAAATCTTGTGGTCTATTAAATTAATAGAAATAATTATTTAAGACAAACTAATGAACTCACCAACTGTAACGACCCGCACTTTTTCGATCGTTCTATATTTATAAGATTAATATTTACATAAATTAAACCTTACCAACATGACAAGCAATCCAAATTGTTGAGACTTATGTCTTTGAAAAGAGTTTTACACAACGTTTGACCTTTCAATTTGACCGATGATATCACGAACTATATAACATACGATAATTATACGCTTATGTATATATATGTATTTATATATATTTAACATGATCTAAGGATGTTTAACATCTCATTGGGTACTAATAACAATGAGTTATAAGTATATTTTGAAACTACTAACTTAAGTTTTCAAAACGATAACTATACGTAACGTTCTTCGACATAAATACTTATAACCTATAATACTTATACATGCATCGTATAGATATGTATTTTATCACTTTTAAAGGGCTTACATACATAAAATAATATAAGTATATTTACAAAAGATAGCTATATTTGAATCCTCGTTCCGTTTTCTCAAAGATTTCTACACGTATATCTAGGGTATATGTACCCGTATCATACGCAGCTTCTAGATGTATTTACTATTGGTATATACCAATAAAAATCTGCTCCTTAGCAGCCTTAAAAGATTAAGAAACATGTGGAACCAACCATTTGTCAAGTAGCATGAATTATTTAGCAAGAAAACAAAGTTAGGTATCTTTTTTTTCCTTTATAACCTAAAAACGTTTTTATGCATGCACACCATTTCTTCACCCCATTTTCTCATACTTACACTCCCATTTCTCTCTCAAAATACTCTTAACTTCATACTTGATCATCTCCAAGCATTTTCCCCATCATTTAGCTTCAAAAACATCACTTAATCACCATAAGAAAACCCTTACAAAAACACTTCAAGAATCCTTCCAAGAACACAAACTTACTTCCAATCTTTCATCCAATTCCATCACCCTTTTAGTTCTAGGTTCTTACTCCTCTTTTACAGCAACCTTGTCCAAGGAACTTGAGGTAGTAACTATGTTCATAACCTTATTCGATTCATATATATATATATAGCTATCTTATTTTGTGGTATAAAATTTTAACAACAAGAACATAGTTTGAAAGTTTTCAAACTTGTTTGCAAACTAAATAGATCCTTCTAACTTAACTTTTAAGATACTTCAAGACCTGTAATATAACTTAATTACATGCTAATTTAACAAGGTATAACTTGGTTTTTCAAAGAACACCTTAAAAACTGTTTTTACGACGTCGGAGTGCAACCGGGGACTGTTTTGGGTTGGATAATTAAAAACCATCTTAAACTTTGAATTGGAAGTTTATCTTCTGGAAAAATGATTTTTAATATGAATATGATAACACATAAAAATTTCATGATTTAATTCAAAGTATAAGTATTTTTAGAAAAATAATCATTTAAGGTTGTTTACATAAAGGAAAATGTTTAACTTCATAAGTTTCACTAAAGTTTCACCTATGCCGTGTGATTTTGAATACAAACCAAGGTATTTTCAGTTCATAGTCTTAAAGAGGAACTCGATCCAAGGAGATGGCAAGTTGAATCAACGAAAACGGATTTGTAACGAAGAAACTATGACCGAAACAAAATTGGTTATCCAAGACTTGTTTAACTTCGGGATTAATTGGGAAAAATTAAAGAAAATCACATCTTTCTAAGATAACATGATATTTTATATATATGTACTTATAATTCAATTTTATATGGTTCAGGATCACCCATAAACAATACGAGAAGATTAATCATAAGATCCCATGTTTGTACGCAACACGTCATTTGACAACACCGGTACTTTATGTACGCAACACGTCATTTGACAACACCGGTACCGTGGGTCAAGATTAATCTCGACCAATACATATACGATGGGGTTTTATTTATTTCGTTGGGGGTTTTATTTATTTCATTGCGGGTTTATTAAACATCTAAATATGAACCATTAAAATTGAATTACTAACATCAAACTGCTAACTACGGACTAAGGAATTATTAAAAGTATTAAAAGTATAACAAGTATATATATGAAACGTTTGTTTAAAAAGAAAAGGTATTGATATATTATATATGGATAGGTTCGTGATATCAACCGGAGACCAAGTCAAATTATATATATCTTCAAGACGAAAGTGAGTATATAGTCCCACTTTTAAACTCTAAATATTTCGGGATGAGAATACATGTATTTTATGTTTTACGATATGGACACAAGTAACTGAAAAATATATTCTACGTTGAGTTGTACCACTGGCATACTTCCCTGTAGCTTGGTAACTGTTATTTACAGCGGTATTGTAAACGCGAATCCTGTTGATAGATCTATCGGGCCTGACAACCCCAACCGGACTGGACGACCAGTATTCAACGGTTGCACAGTACTTCATTTCGTGACTACACTTGGTACGGTGTAGTAAGATTTCATAATAAAGGGAATATGCGACGTGATTAAATGTTAAGTATGGTTACCAAGTGCTCAACCACTTATAATATTTTTATTAAAATGTTTATATATGAAATCTTGTGGTCTATATTTATATCGCTGCCGGCATTAAACCTATATCTCACCAACTTTATGTTGACGTTTTAAACATGTCTATTCTCAGGTGATAATTAGAAGCTTCCGCTGCATCATGTTGAATCTAAGCAGGATCTTGCGTACGCATATTTGTGTCAAAAATAAGACTGCATATCCAAGAACTTGTGTTGTAAAATATGCTAGAAATTGGGTTGTTATTATCATTTGTAAAGTTTGTAAGTCGAAGATTATCGCTAAACGATAATCATCTTTATTTTGTCCAAAGCTTGTATCAAAAATAAGGATCATGGTTTGTAATGTATAATATATGCAGTTTTTCTTTTAAAAATGTCGCATATAGAGGTCAATACCTCGCAATGAAATCATACGTTATCTAACACGTTCTTATGGTTAAGGACGGGTTATGACATGTGGTATCAGAGTGGTGGTCTTAGCGAACCAGGTTTGCATTAGTGTGTCTAACTGATAAGTCGTTAGGATACATTAGTAAGTCTGGACTTTGACCGGGTCTGATTTAAAAACCATTGCTTATCATTGTTGGTTAAAATTTATATGTAAATATTATGTAGTACTAATGGGTTAGTTGTTGTGTGATAGATGTCGGGCTCAAAACTTGTCATCACGTTCAGCGACTCCGAACCAGAATCTTCAGATGGTGTTCCAGTCATTAACCTATCCGATGACGAAAATAATATCTTTGGGGAAGACTCACAAATTCCGGATGAACCGACTATAGAGAACCCGGAAAGTGAACCCGAGGAGGAAAGTGAACCCGAGGAGGAAAGTGAACCCGAGGAAGAAATACAGGAAATTACAAAAGACGAGTTCGAACTAGGAAAGAAACGAAAGGCTAATGAATTAGAAAATTCAAATCCCGAGTTTAGTAAGGATGATGTGGCACCAACTCCACTAGACACTACCACCCCTATTCCCGCTATTCCTATTCGTTCTATCCCGGCATCCAGTTCTTCAGTCCCACAGCCAAAATATAGGCAGACAGCCAGGATAAGCGTTAAGCGATTCTTTGAACCTAAACGTCCTAGAAAATAGACCAAACGATGCGCTGCCGTATTAAACCATGGGATCATATAATGTTTTGTATAATATTATTAGTGTGGTTTGCTTAATGTTCGATGTAAGATAAGCATATGTAAAATAGTGAAGTGTGAAATGCAATAATTTTCCATGGTTAAGTATTATTTAGATGGTAGTAATTGATTCTGTACTAAGCTATTAAGTATGGACATTAACGGGTAGGTACTACCCTAGATATAATTATAAAACGCTAATAAGAAGAAAAGGCTTTTATAATAATACCTGGTTCATATTATTAATAAGCTATAATGTACTGTAAATATACACTACATCTATAATATTCCATGTGAATAATTATTTTCTTTTCATTCTTATAGAAGAATATGGCGCGATTGAACCGAATGACGGAACAAGAAATCCAGGAACTCATCAATCAACTAGTGAACGACAGAATGTTATGGGTCGAGGCTGCAAGAGGTGCTGCAGTTAACCCAAATCCTCGTGTGGGGTGCACTTACAAAACTTTTCAAGCTTGCAAGCCCTCATCATTCAGTGGAACAGAAGGACCGATCGGTTTAACCCGATGGATAGAAAAGATGGAGACTGTGTTTAAAATCAGTGGTTGTGTTGAAAAGGACATGACCAAGTATGCATCATGCACTTTACAAGATAGTGCACTCACGTGGTGGAAAAATTATGTGAAGGCTGTAGGAGGAGATGTAGCTTATGATACTCCATGGGAAGAATTCAAAACAATGTTAATCAACGAATATTGTCCAAGGAACGAGGTTAGGAAGTTGGAAGATGAATTACGAAGTCTGAAGGTTGTTGGTACTGAAATCACCAACTACAATCAGCGATTCATGGAATTAGTTTTGCTATGTCCTGAATTGGTTCCAACCGAAGAACGGAAGATTGAAATGTACAAAGATGGTTTGCCCAAAAAGGTCAAGGCAAACGTTACAGCATCGAAACCTAAGACAATTCATGAAGCTATAACCATGGCAAACGAGCTAATGGATCAGGTCATCATGGATAAGAAAGTATCCAATACTGATGTGAAGGTATCAGGTAACAAAAGAAAGTGGAATGGAAATTATGATCGAGGTAACCAACAACAATCTTTTAAGAAACAAGAAATCACGCAAGGTGCGGGTAGTGGTTTAAGCTTTGGTTATAAAGGACAAAATCCTTTATGCAACCGATGCCACAAACATCACTCTGGTTACTGTAATGTGGTATGCAACAAATGTAATCGAAAGGGTCATCTTGCTGAAGATTGTAGGGCTCTCGTTATAAATACAAATGGTACCAAGACTCCTGCCACCAATGCAAATAGAACTGCTTTGGCTACCATTACTTGTTATGGGTGTGGAAAAAAAGGTCACTATAAGAGCCAGTGCCCGAATCCAGAGAAAAATATCGGACCTGCACGAGGGAGAGCATTTGTTATTAATGCTAGAGAGGCGTGTGAAGACCCGGAGCTTGTTACGGGTACGTTTACCATTAATAACTTATCCGCATCTATTATATTTGATACTGGTGCTGATAGAAGTTACGTGTGTAGAGACTTTCACGCTAAATTGAATTGTTCATCATTACCTCTAGATGCTAAGTACATGATTGAGTTAGCTAATGGTAAACTAATTAAAGCCGATAAAATTTGCCGTGATTGTAAAATAAATTTAGCCGGAGAAACATTTAAGATTGATTTGATACCCGTAGAATTAGGAAGTTTTGATGTAATAATCGGCATGGACTGGATGTCCAAAATAGGAGCTGAAGTTGTGTGCGCCAAGAAGGCAATTTGCATTCCTCGTAAGGATAAAACGCCAGTAAAGATTTATGGAGAGAAGGGTAACTCAAAGCTAAAACTCATTAGTTATTTGAAAGCTCAAAAGTGCTTGAAGAAAGGGTGCTATGCTATCTTAGCACATGTTAATAAAGTCGAAAAGAAAGAAAAAGAGAAGTGCATCAATGATGTGCCTGTGGCAAGAGATTTTCCTGAAGTATTTCCGGAAGAGTTGCCGGGATTACCTCCATTTAGATCTGTAGAATTTCAAATAGATCTTGTACCAGGAGCTGCACCGGTTGCCCGTGCTCCATATAGACTTGCACCGTCCGAGTTAAAAGAACTTCAGAGTCAGTTAAAAGAATTACTGGATCGTGGATTCATACGACCAAGTACTTCACCGTGGGGAGCTCCAATTTTATTCGTCAAGAAGAAAGACGGATCTTTCCGAATGTGTATAGATTATCGTGAATTAAATAAGTTAACTATCAAGAATCGGTATCCACTACCGAGAATTGACGACTTATTTGATCAACTCCAAGGATCATGTGTGTACTCGAAAATTGACCTAAGATCGGGCTATCATCAATTACGTGTCAAAGAAGAAGATATACCGAAAACTGCTTTTCGGACACGCTACGGTCATTACGAATTTTTGGTCATGCCGTTTGGATTGACGAATGCGCCAACTGTATTCATGGACCTCATGAATCGAGTTTGTAGTCCATATTTAGATAAGTTTGTTATCGTTTTCATTGATGATATTCTTATCTATTCCAAGAGTGAGCAAGAGCATGAGCAGCATTTAAGGTTGATATTAGAGTTGTTAAGAAAAGAACAGCTATATGCTAAATTTTCTAAATGTGCTTTCTGGTTGAAAGAAGTGCAATTTATTGGCCACGTTGTTAGTAGCAAAGGAATTTAGGTTGATCCAGCAAAAATTGAAGCCATTGAAAAATGGGAGACTCCTAAGACACCAATGCAGATACGCCAATTTTTGGGTTTAGCCGGTTATTATAGAAGGTTTATTCAAGATTTTTCCTGAATAGCTAAGCCGTTGACAGCGTTAACACAAAAAGGGAAGAAATATGAATGGACTTCTGAGCAGGAGAGTGCATTTCAATTACTAAAGAAGAAGTTAACTACGGCGCCTATTTTATCGTTACCTGAAGGGAACGATGATTTTGAAATATATTGTGACGCTTCGCGACAAGGTTTTGGTTGTGTTCTTATGCAACGAAAGAAAGTTATTGCATACGCATCTCGACAATTGAAGATTCACGAGCGGAATTATACGACGCATGATCTAGAACTGGGAGCAGTCGTGTTTGCGTTAAAGATATGGAGACACTACTTATATGGGGTTAGATGCACTGTGTTTACTGATCATAAAAGTCTTCAACATATTTTCGATCAGAAACAGCTGAACATGAGGCAACGTAGGTGGGTCGAGCTGATAAACGACTACGATTGTGAGATTCGCTATCATCCCGGGAAAGCGAATGTAGTGGCTGACGCATTAAGCAGAAAGGAACGAGAACCAATTCGAGTACGAGCGATGAACATAAAAATTCGCATGAATCTCAACTCACAAATCAAAGAAGTTCAACGAGAAGCACTTACTAAAGAAAATATAGGAAATGAAATAATGAAGAAGTATGAGAAGCAACTCATTATGCGGGAAGATGGAATTCGATATTTTGCAAATCGTATTTGGGTACCGAAGTTGGGTGGATTAAGGAAGTTGATATTGAACGAGGCACATAAGACAAGATATTTGATACATCCTGGAGTTGGAAAGATGTACCAAGATCTTAAGACGCATTATTGGTGGCCTAATTTGAAGACAGATGTTGCAACATATGTTGGGGAATGTTTAACTTGTTCCAAAGTCAAAGCAGAACACCAGAAGCCGTCAGGGTTACTTCAACAACCAGAAATTCCAGAATGGAAATGGGACGGTATTACCATGGATTTCATCACGAAGTTACCAAAGACTGCCTGGGGATACGACACCATTTGGGTAATTGTTGATCGTCTTACCAAATCTGCACATTTCTTGCCTATAAAGGAAACAGATAGAATGGAGAAATTATTACGATTATATATAAAGGAAATAGTTTCAAGGCATGGAATACCTATTTCCATTATATTTGATCGTGATAATAGATTTACCTCAAAGTTCTGGCAATCACTACAGGAGGCACTAGGAACTCGTTTGGATATGAGTACCGCATATCATCCGCAAACCGACGGGCAGAGTGAAAGAACAATTCAGACTCTTGAAGACATGCTCAGGGCATGTGTGATCGATTTTGGAAACGGATGGGATAAGTATTTACCGTTAGCAGAATTCTCGTATAATAATAGTTATCATGCGAGCATTAAAGCTGCACCATTCGAAGCATTGTATGGAAGGAAGTGTAGATCTCCTATCTGTTGGAATGAAGTAGGAGATCGACATTTAACTGGTCCCGAGATCATACACGAAACGACTGAGAAGATAGTACAAATCAAGGAGAGATTGAAAACAGCCCGTAGTCGCCAAAAGAGCTACGCCGATGTCCGAAGGAAACCATTAGAGTTTCAGATCGGTGACATGGTTATGCTAAAGGTGTCACCTTGGAAAGGTGTGATACGTTTTGGAAAAAGGGGTAAACTGAACCCAAGATATGTAGGCCCGTTCAAGATCATCGAACGCATTGGACCGGTAGCTTATCGACTCGAGTTACCGCAACAACTCGCCGGAATACATAATACCTTTCACGTCTCGAACCTTAAGGAGTGTCTTGCAAAGGAAGACCTCACCATTCCTCTTGAAGAAATCCATGTCGACGAGAAACTACAATTCGTCGAAGAACCAATCGAAATCATGGACCGTGAAGTTAAACAGCTCAAGCAGAGCAACATACCGATCGTTAAGGTTCGTTGGAATGCTCGAAGAGGTCCCGAGTTTACGTGGGAACGGGAGGATCAGATGAAACAAAAGTATCCACACTTGTTTCTCGATGACGCAAAATAGGTACAATTTTAAAATTTCGGGACGAAATTTATTTAACGGGGAGGTAATGTAACGACCCGCACTTTTTCGATCGTTCTATATTTATAAGATTAATATTTACATAAATTAAACCTTACCAACATGACAAGCAATCCAAATTGTTGAGACTTATGTCTTTGAAAAGAGTTTTACACAACGTTTGACCGTTCAATTTGACCGATGATATCACGAACTATATAACATACGATAATTATACGTTTATGTATATATATGTATTTATATATATTTAACATGATCTAAGGATGTTTAACATCTCATTGGGTACTAATAACAATGAGTTATAAGTATATTTTGAAACTACTAACTTAAGTTTTCAAAACGATAACTATACGTAACGTTCTTCGACATAAATACTTATAACCTATAATACTTATACATGTATCGTATAGATATGTATTTTATCACTTTTAAAGGGCTTACATACATAAAACAATATAAGTATATTTACAAAAGATAGCTATATTTGAATCCTCGTTCCGTTTTCTCAAAGATTTCTACACGTATATCTAGGGTATATGTACCCGTATCATACGCAGCTTCTAGATGTATTTACTATTGGTATATACCAATAAAAATCTGCTCCTTAGCAGCCTTAAATGATTAAGAAACATGTGGAACCAACCATTTGTCAAGTAGCATGAATTATTTAGCAAGAAAACAAAGTTAGGTATCTTTTTTTTCCTTTATAACCTAAAAACGTTTTTATGCATGCACACCATTTCTTCACCCCATTTTCTCATACTTACACTCCCATTTCTCTCTCAAAATACTCTTAACTTCATACTTGATCATCTCCAAGCATTTTCCCCATCATTTAGCTTCAAAAACATCACTTAATCACCATAAGAAAACCCTTACAAAAACACTTCAAGAATCCTTCCAAGAACACAAACTTACTTCCAATCTTTCATCCAATTCCATCACCCTTTTAGTTCTAGGTTCTTACTCCTCTTTTACAGCAACCTTGTCCAAGGAAATTGAGGTAGTAACTATGTTCATAACCTTATTCGATTCATATATATATATATATAGCTATCTTATTTTGTGGTATAAAATTTTAACAACAAGAACATAGTTTGAAAGTTTTCAAACTTGTTTGCAAACTAAATAGATCCTTCTAACTTAACTTTTAAGATACTTCAAGACCTGTAATATAACTTAATTACATGCTAATTTAACAAGGTATAACTTGGTTTTTCAAAGAACACCTTAAAAACTGTTTTTACGACGTCGGAGTGCAACCGGGGACTGTTTTGGGTTGGATAATTAAAAACCATCTTAAACTTTGAATTGGAAGTTTATCTTCTGGAAAAATGATTTTTAATATGAATATGATAACACATAAAAATTTCATGATTTAATTCAAAGTATAAGTATTTTTAGAAAAATAATCATTTAAGGTTGTTTACATAAAGGAAAATGTTTAACTTCATAAGTTTCACTAAAGTTTCACCTATGCCGTGTGATTTTGAATACAAACCAAGGTATTTTCAGTTCATAGTCTTAAAGAGGAACTCGATCCAAGGAGATGGCAAGTTGAATCAACGAAAACGGATTTGTAACGAAGAAACTATGACCGAAACAAAATTGGTTATCCAAGACTTGTTTAACTTCGGGATTAATTGGGAAAAATTAAATAAAATCACATCTTTCTAAGATAACATGATATTTTATATATATGTACTTATAATTCAATTTTATATGGTTCAGGATCACCCATAAACAATACGAGAAGATTAATCATAAGATCCCATGTTTGTACGCAACACGTCATTTGACAACACCGGTACTTTATGTACGCAACACGTCATTTGACAACACCGGTACCGTGGGTCAAGATTAATCTCGACCAATACATATACGATGGGGTTTTATTTATTTCGTTGGGAGTTTTATTTATTTCATTGCGGGTTTATTAAACATCTAAATATGAACCATTAAAATTGAATTACTAACATCAAACTGCTAACTACGGACTAAGGAATTATTAAAAGTATAACAAGTATATATATGAAACGTTTGTTTAAAAAGAAAAGGTATTGATATATTATATATGGATAGGTTCGTGATATCAACCGGAGACCAAGTCAAATTATATATATCTTCAAGACGAAAGTGAGTATATAGTCCCACTTTTAAACTCTAAATATTTCGGGATGAGAATACATGTATTTTATGTTTTACGATATGGACACAAGTAACTGAAAAATATATTCTACGTTGAGTTGTACCACTGGCATACTTCCCTGTAGCTTGGTAACTGTTATTTACAGCGGTATTGTAAACGCGAATCCTGTTGATAGATCTATCGGGCCTGACAACCCCAACCGGACTGGACGACCAGTATTCAACGGTTGCACAGTACTTCGTTTCGTGACTACACTTGGTACGGTGTAGTAAGATTTCATAATAAAGGGAATATGCGACGTGATTAAATGTTAAGTATGGTTACCAAGTGCTCAACCACTTAGAATATTTTTATTAAAATGTTTATATATGAAATCTTGTGGTCTATATTTATATCGCTGCCGGCATTAAACCTATATCTCACCAACTTTATGTTGACGTTTTAAACATGTCTATTCTCAGGTGATAATTAGAAGCTTCCGCTGCATCATGTTGAATCTAAGCAGGATCTTGCGTACGCATATTTGTGTCAAAAATAAGACTGCATATCCAAGAACTTGTGTTGTAAAATATGCTAGAAATTGGGTTGTTATTATCATTTGTAAAGTTTGTAAGTCGAAGATTATCGCTAAACGATAATCATCTTTATTTTGTCCAAAGCTTGTATCAAAAATAAGGATCATGGTTTGTAATGTATAATATATGCAGTTTTTCTTTTAAAAATGTCGCATATAGAGGTCAATACCTCGCAATGAAATCATACGTTATCTAACACGCTCTTATGGTTAAGGACGGGTTATGACACCAACCTTTTGGTTGACACTTGAAAGCATGTTTATTCTCAGGTTTGAAAGAAATCTTCCATTTTGCATTTGCTCATTTTAAAAATATTATTTGGAGTTATTCATGGCATATTTCAAAAGAGGTTGCATTCAAGTCATTGAGTTCAATAAGGATTACTATTAAGTAAATGACAGATTAGGTCATTTATAGTTTGGATATTATGAAATGGTATGCATGCCTGTCAACTTTCGATGTAATGAAAGTTTATCTTTTAAAAACGAATGCAATGTTTGTAAAATGTATCATATAGAGGTCAAATACCTCGCAATGTAACCATATGTTATTGTATTCATTATTATAGATTGGGACGGGTCGCTTAATGTGGTATCAGAGCGGTGGTCTTAGCGAATCAGGTCTTGCATTAGTGTGTCTAACTGATAGTTGTTAGGATGCATTAGCGTGTTTAATGAAGTGACATTAGATTCAAAATTATATGTGTTATACATAATTACATTGTGAGTGATATAATAGGCCTTAAAACTATATGTACCATGCAAAGTCATGCATACACAAAAGGAATAATATGAAAGGAATTGAAAACGTTCAAAAGAGCGTTAAAAAGGCAAAATTGAAGGCTTTAGAGGTCTCGTTTTGAAAAATATTTGGGACAAACTGCCTACGGAGTTTGCCAACGAATACATCTCGAAAAAATACACGATTTAAAAAAAATAGTGCCTAAATCAGAGCTACGAGTCAAAAGATACGATAGATCTAATATTTTGGCCAAAGACACAAAACACCAAGCACCACGAACCGTCGTTGGTGTTTGGTGCGTGGTGAAAATTTGCAAGGAAAGATGTCTTTTTTGGAATCTATACGACCTCCAATGGCAAGAACGTTCAGAGAGTCTTGCTCGTTCGGTCGTTCTAGGGTGATCTTGAGAATTTCAGCACAATCTGAACCCGAAGGTTATGCGCTGCCAAATGCTACTCCATCTGGCGGCGTATATTAATGTTTTAAAAAGCATGTTTATAGAAGTGACTTTAGATTCGAAATTATATGTGTAATGCATAATTACATTGCGAGGGAAATAATAGGCCTTAAAACTATATATACCATGCTAAATCATGCGTACGCAAAACTAATAATACGATATAAATTGAAAACGTTCAAAGAGAACATTAAAAATAAGTAAAATGTCTTTTTTCGGTATCCTGACGAGCACGAAAGGCAAGACATTTTCCGAGATTCTTGATGTTAGGGTCTTTTTAGGGTGGTTTGGAGAATTTCAGCACAAACTGAAACCAAAGGTGATGTGCCGCCAAATGTTACTCCATTTGGCGGCGCATCTTTGTGATTTAAAAAGCGCGTTTAATGAAGTGACATTAGATTCAAAATTATATGTGTCATACATAATTACATTTTTAGAGAAATAATAGGCCTTAAAACTATATGTACCATGAAAAGTCATGCATACACAAAAGGAATAATATGAAAGAAATTTAAAACGGTCAAAAGAGTGTCAAAAAGGCAAAATTGAAGGCTTTAGAGATCTCGTTTTGAAAAATATTTGGGACAAACTGTCATAACCCGTCCTTAACCATAAGAACGTGTTAGATAACGTATGATTTCATTGCGAGGTATTGACCTCTATATGCGACATTTTTAAAAAGGAAAACTGCATATATTATACATTACAAACCAAACCATTATTTTTGTTACAAGCTTTAGACAATAAAAAGATGATTATCGTTTAACGATAATCTTCGACTTACAAACTTTACAAATGATAATAACAACACGATTTCTAGCATATTTTACAACACACGTCCTCGGATATGCAGTTTTATTTTTGACACAAATATGAGTACGCATGATCCTGCTTAGATTCAACATAATGCAGCGGAAGCTTTAATTATCACCTGAGAATAAACATGTTTAAAAACGTCAACATAAAGTTGGTGAGATATAGGTTTAGTGCGCAGCAATATATATTTATAGACCACAAGATTTCGTATATAAACATTTCAATAAAAACATTCTAAGTGGTTGAGCACTTGGTAACCATACTTAACATTCAATGTCGCATATTCCCTTTAATATGAAATCTTACTACACCGTACCAAGGTGTAGTCACAAAACGAAGTACTGTGCAACCGTTGAATACTGGTCGTCCAGTCCGGTTGGGGTTGTCAGGCCCGATAGATCTATCAACAGGATTCGCGTTTACAATACCGCTGTAAATATTAGTTACCAAGCTACAGGGAAGTATGTCAGTGGTACAACTCAACGTAGAACATATTTTTCAGTTACTTGTGTCCATATCGTAAAACATAAAATACATGTATTCTCATCCCGAAATATTTAGAGTTTAAAAGTGGGACTATATACTCACTCTTGTCTTGATGATATAAATAATTTGACTCGGTCTTCCGGTTGATATCACGAACCTATCCATATATAATATATCAATATGTTTTCATTTTAAAACAAACGTTATAAATATATACTTGTTATACTTTTAATACTTTGAATAATTCCTTAGTCCGTAGTTAGCAGTCCGATGTTAGTAATTCAATTTTAATGGTTCATTTTTAGATGTTTAATATACCCGCAATGAAATAAATAAAACCCCCAACGAAATAAATAAAAACCCATCGTATATGTATTGGTCGAGATTAATCTTGACCCATGGTACCGGTGTTGTCAAATGACGTGTTGCGTACATAAAGTACCGGTGTTGTCAAATGACGTGTTGCGTACAAACATGGGATCTTATGATTAATCTTCTCGTATTGTTTACGGGTGATCCTGAACCATATAAAATTGAATTATAAGTACATATATATAAAATATCATGTTATCTTAGAAATATGTGATTTATATCATTTTTTCCAATTGATCCCGTAGTTGAAATGATCTAGGATAACCAATTTTGTTTCGGTCATAGTTTCTTTGTT
Source organism: Rutidosis leptorrhynchoides (assembly GCF_046630445.1). Lineage (NCBI taxonomy): Eukaryota > Viridiplantae > Streptophyta > Magnoliopsida > Asterales > Asteraceae > Rutidosis > Rutidosis leptorrhynchoides. The sequence continues at coordinate 38,480,944 of NC_092337.1, read as the reverse complement.
ACAAATCCGTTTTCGTTGATTCAAATTGCCATCTTCTTGGATCGAGTTCTTCTTTAAGACTATGAACTGTAAATACCTTGGTTTGTATTCAAAATCATACGGCATAAGTGAAACATTAGTGAAACATATGAAGTTAAACATTTTTGTTACAACAAATTCATTTAATGACCATTTTTCTAAAAATACTTATACTTTGAAAAACCAAGTTTTACCTTGTTAAATTAGCATATACATAAGTTATATTACAGGTCTTGAAGTATTTTAAAAGTTAAGTTAGAAGGATCTATTTAGTTTGCAAACAAGTTTGAAAACATTCAAACTATGTTCTTGTTGTTAAACTTTTGTACCACAAAATAAGATAGCTATATATATATGAATTGAATAAGGTTATGAACATAGATTCTACCTCAAGTTCCTTGGATAAGTTTGCTGTAAAAGAGGAGTAAGAAGCTAGAATCAAAAGGGTGATAGAAGTGGATGAAAGATTGGAAGTAAGTTGGTGTTCTTGGAGGGGTTTCTTGAAGTGTTTTTGTATGGTTTTCTTATGGTGTTTTAGTATGGTTTTTTGAAGCTAGATCTTTATGGAACTTTGCTGGATTGTTATGGAGTTTAGAGAGTAAGAAAGAGTGTGTGTTTTTAGTTAAGAGATTGAAGTAAAAATGAATCAAAAATGATGATACATATATACTCCTAAAAATGTGATCTTTAAGGATAACATGACAAAATTTTAGTTTGTATTTTTGTAATTAGTCTTGCAATGATTCAAAAGTAATTACCTTATACATAAGGCATGAATAAGGGCTGGTTAGGTGGTGATTTGATGTGTATATACCAATAGTAAATACGTATAGAAGCTTGGTATGATACGAGTACAAATACTCTAGGTATACGTATAGAAATTTTGTGAAAAATGGAATGAGGATTCAAATATAGCTATCTTTTGTGAATACACTTATATGATTTTATGTATTTAAGTTCTTAAAAGTGATTAAATACATTACTTATACAATATATGTATAAACATTATATGTCTTAAGTATTTATGTCAAATAACGTTACGTATAGTTATCGTTTTGAAAACTTAAGTTAGTAGTTTCAAAATACACATATAACTTGTTGTTATTAATATAAAATGAGGTATTAAAACATTCCTTAATCATGTTAAATATGTATATATACATATATATACACAAACGTATAATTATCATATATTGTATAGTTCGTGATATCATCGGTCAAACTAGACGGTCAAACGTTGTGTAAAACTCTTTTCGGAATTATAAATCTCGACAATTTGGATTGCTTATCAAGTTGGTAATGTTTAATTTATGTAAATATCAATCTTATAAGTATAGAACGATCGAAAAAGTGCGGGTCGTTACATTACCTCCCCGTTAAATAAATTTCGTCCCGAAATTTTAAAATTGTACCTATTTTGCGTCATCGAGAAACAAGTGTGGATACTTTTGCTTCATCTGATCCTCTCGTTCCCAAGTAAACTCGGGACCTCTTCTAGCATTCCAACGAACCTTAACAATCGGTATATTGCTCTGTTTGAGCTTTTTAACTTCACGGTCCATGATTTCGATTGGTTCTTCGACGAATTGTAGTTTCTCGTCGACATGGATTTCTTCAAGAGGAATGGTAAGGTCTTCCTTTGTAAGACACTTCTTAAGGTTCGAGATGTGAAAGGTATTATGTACTCCGGCGAGTTGTTGCGGTAACTCGAGTCGATAAGCTACCGGTCCAATGCGTTCGATGATCTTGAACGGGCCTACGTACCTTGGGTTCAGTTTACCCCTTTTTCCAAAACGTATCACACCTTTCCAAGGTGACACCTTTAGCATAACCATGTCCCCGACCTGAAACTCTAATGGTTTCCTTCGGACATCGGCGTAGCTCTTTTGGCGACTGCGGGCTGTTTTTAATCTCTCCTTGATTTGCACTATCTTCTCAGTCGTTTCATGTATGATCTCGGGACCAGTTAATTGTCGATCTCCTACTTCATTCCAACAGATAGGAGATCTACACTTCCTTCCATACAATGCTTCGAATGGTGCAGCTTTAATGCTTGCATGATAACTATTATTATACGAAAATTCTGCTAACGGTAGATACTTATCCCATCCGTTTCCAAAATCGATCACACATGCCCTGAGCATGTCTTCGAGAGTCTGAATCGTTCTTTCACTCTGTCCATCGGTTTGCGGATGATATGCGGTACTCATATCCAACCGAGTTCCTAGTGCCTCCTGTAGTGATTGCCAGAATTTTGAGGTAAATCTACTATCACGATCGGATATAATGGAAATAGGTATTCCATGCCTTGAAACAACTTCCTTTATATACAATCGTAATAGTTTCTCCATTCTATCTGTTTCCTTTATAGGCAAGAAATGTGCAGACTTGGTGAGACGATCAACAATCACCCAAATGGTGTCGTATCCCCAGGCAGTCTTTGGTAACTTCGTGATGAAATCCATGGTAATACCGTCCCATTTCCATTCTGGAATTTCTGGTTGTTGAAGTAACCCTGACGGCTTCTGGTGTTCTGCTTTGACTTTGGAACAAGTTAAACATTCCCCAACATATGTTGCAACGTCTGTCTTCAAATTAGGCCACCAATAATGCGTCTTAAGATCTTGGTACATCTTTCCAACTCCAGGATGTATCGAATATCTTGTCTTATGTGCCTCGTTCAATATCAATTTCCTTAATCCACCCAACTTCGGTACCCAAATACGATTTGCAAAATATCGAATTCCATCTTCCCGCATAACGAGTTGCTTCGCATACTTCTTCATTATTTCATTTCCTATATTTTCTTTAGTAAGTGCTTCTCGTTGAACTTCTTTGATTTGTGAGTTGAGATTCATGTGAATTTTTATGTTCATCGCTCGTACTCGAATTGGTTCTCGTTCCTTTCTGCTTAGTGCGTCAGCCACCACATTCGCTTTCCCGGGATGATAACGAATTTCACAATCATAGTCGTTTATTAACTCGACCCACCTACGTTGCCTCATGTTCAATTGTTTCTGATCAAAAATATGTTGAAGGCTTTTATGATCAGTAAACACAGTGAATTTAACCCCATACAAGTAGTGTCTCCACATCTTCAATGCAAACACGACTGCTCCCAATTCTAGATCATGCGTCGTATAATTTCGCTCGTGAATCTTCAATTGTCGGGATGCGAATGCAATAACTTTCTTCCGTTGCATAAGAACACAACCAAAACCTTGTCGCGAAGCGTCACAATATATTTCAAAATCATCGTTCCCTTCAGGTAACGATAAAATAGGCGCCGTAGTTAACTTCTTCTTCAATAATTGAAATGCGTTCTCCTGCTCCGAGGTCCATTCGTATTTCTTCCCTTTTTGCGTTAATGCTGTCAACGGCTTAGCTATTCGAGAAAAATCTTGAATAAACCTTCTATAATAACCGGCTAAACCCAAAAATTGGCGTATCTGCATTGGTGTCTTAGGAGTCTCCCATTTTTCAATGGCTTCAATTTTTGCTGGATCAACCTGAATTCCTTTGCTACTAACAACGTGGCCAAGAAATTGTACTTCTTTCAACCAGAAAGCACACTTAGAAAATTTAGCATAAAGTTGTTCTTTTCTCAACAACTCCAGTATCAACCTTAAATGCTCTTCATGCTCTTGCTCACTCTTGGAATAGATAAGAATATCATCAATGAAAACGATAACAAACTTATCTAAATACGGACTACAAACTCGATTCATGAGGTCCATGAATACAGCTGGCGCATTCGTCAATCCAAACGGCATAACCAAAAATTCGTAATGACCATAACGTGTCCGAAAAGCAGTTTTCGGAATGTCCTCTTCTTTGACGCGTAGTTGATGATAGCCCGATCTTAAGTCAATTTTCGAATAAACACATGATCCTTGCAATTGATCAAATAAGTCATCAATTCTCGGTAGTGGATACCGATTCTTGATAGTTAACTTATTTAATTCACGATAGTCTATACACATCCTAAAAGATCCATCTTTTTTTCTTAACAAACAAAATTGGAGCTCCCCACGGTGAAGTACTCGGTCGTATGAATCCACGGTCCAGTAATTCTTTTAACTGACTTTGAAGTTCTTTTAACTCGGACGGTGCAAGTCTATATGGAGCACGAGCCACTGGTGCAGCTCCTGGTACTAAATCTATTTGAAATTCTACCGATCTAAATGGAGGTAATCCCGGCAATTCTTCCGGAAAAACTTCGGGAAAATCTCTTGCCACAGGCACGTCATTGATGCACTTCTCTTTCTTTTCGACTTTATTAACATGTGCTAAAATAGCGTAACATCCCTTTTCTAAACACTTTTTGGCTTTCAAACAGCTAATGAGTTTTAGCTTTGAATTACCCTTCTCTCCATAAATCATCACCGGTATTTTATCCTTACCAGGAATACGAATTGCCTTCTTAGCACAAACAACTTCCGCTCCTATTTTGGACATCCAGTCCATGCCGACTATTACATCAAAACCTCCTAATTCTACGGGTATTAAGTCGATTTTAAACGTTTCTCCGGCTAGATTTATTTCACAACCACGACAAATTTTATCGGCTTTAATTAGTTTACCATTGGCTAACTCAATCAAGTACTTAGCATCTAGAGGTAATGATGAACAATTCAATTTAGTGTAAAAATTTCTACACACATAACTTCTATCGGCGCCAGTATCAAATAAAATAGATGCTGATAAGTTATTAATGGTAAACGTACCCGTAACAAGCTCCGGGTCTTCTCGTGCCTCTCTAGCATTAATAACAAACGCTCTTCCACGTGCAGGTCCGCCATTCTGATTCGGGCACTGACTCTTATAGTGACCTTGTTTTCCACAACCAAAACAAGTAATGGTAGCCAAAGCAGTTCTATTTGCGTTGGTGGCAGGAGTCTTGTTGCCATTTGTAACGAGAGCCTTACAATCTTCCGCAAGATGACCTTGTCGATTACACTTGGTGCATAACACACTACAGTAACCAAAGTGATGTTTGTGGCAACGGTTGCATAAAGGATTTTGTCCTTTATAACCAAAGCTTAAACCACTACCCGCACCTTGCGTGTTTTCTTGTTTCTTAAAAGATTGTTGTTGGTTACCTCGATCATAATTTCCATTCCACTTTCTTTTGTTACCTGATACCTTCACATCAGTATTGGATACTTTCTTATCCATGATGACCTGATCCATTAGCTCGTTTGCCATGGTTATAGCTTCATGAATTGTCTTAGGTTTCGATGCTGTAACATTTGCCTTGACCTTTTTGGGCAAACCAGCTTTGTACATTTCAATCTTCCGTTCTTCGGTTGGAACCAATTCAGGACATAGCAAAACTAATTCCATGAATCGCTGGTTGTAGTTGGTGATTTCAGTACCAACCACCTTCAAACTTCGTAACTCATCTTCTAACTTAATAACCTCATTCCTTGGACAATACTCGGTGATTATCATCGCTTTGAATTCTTCCCATGGAGTATCATAAGCTACATCTCCTCCTACCGCCTTCACATAATTCTTCCACCATGTGAGTGCACTATCTTGTAAAGTGCACGATGCAAACTTGGTCATGTCTTTTTCATCACAACCGCTGATTTTGAACACCGTCTCCATCTTTTCTATCCATCGGGTTAAACCGATAGGTCCTTCCGTTCCACTGAATGATGAAGGCTTGCAAGCTTGGAACGTCTTGTAGGAGCATCCTACACGAGGATTTGGATTAACTGCAGCAGCTCTTGCAGCCTCAACCCATAACATTCTGTCGTTCACTCGCTGGTTGATGAGTTCCTCGAGTTCTTGTTCCGTCATTCGATTCAATCGCGCCATTTCCTAATGAAAGAAAATAATTATTCACATGGATTATTATAGATGTAGTGTGTATTTATAGTACATTATAGCTTATTAATAATATGAACTAGGTATTATTATAAAAGCCTTTTCTTCTTATTAGCGTTTTATAATTATATCTTGGGTAGTACCTACCCGTTAATGTTCATACTTAATAGCTTAGTACAGAATCAATTACTACAATCTAAATAATACTTAACCATGGAAAATTATTGCATTTCATACTTCAATATTTTACATATGCTTATCTTACATCGAACATTAAGCAAACCACACTATTAATATTATACAAAACATTATTCGGTTCCATGGTTTGACACAGCAGCGCATCGTTTGATCTATTTTCTAGGACGTTTAGACACAAAGATTTGCTTAACGCTTATCCTAACTGTCTGCCTATATTTTGGCTGTGGGACTGAAGAACTGGATGCCGGGACAGAACGAATAGGAATAGCGGGGATAGGGGTGGTAGTGTTGAGTGGAATTGGTGCCACATCATTCTCATTAAACTCGGGATTTGGATTTTCTAATTCATTAGCCTTTCGTTTCTTTCCTAGCTCAAACTCGTCTTTTGTAATTTCCTGTATTTCTTCCTCGGGTTCACTTTCCTCCTCGGGTTCACTTTCCTCCTCGGGTTCACTTTCCGATATTTCTATAGTTGGTTCATCCGGAAATTGTGAGTCTTCCCCAAAAATACCACTTTCGTCATCGGATATGTTAATGACTGGAACGCCATCTGAAGATTCTGATTCGGAGTCGTTGATTGTGATAACAATTTTTGAGTTCGACATCTATCACACAACAACTAACCCATTAATACTTATATAATATTTACATATAAATTTTAACCAACAGTGATAAGCAATGGTTTTTTTTTTTTTAAATCAGACCCGGTCAAAGTCCAGACTTACTAATGTATCCTAATGGCTTCTCGGTTAGACACACTAATGCAGACCTGGTTCGCTAAGACCAACGCTCTGATACCACATGTCATAACCCGTCCTTAACCATAAGAACGTGTTAGATAACGTATGATTTCATTGCGAGGTATTGACCTCTATATGCGACATTTTTAAAAAGGAAAACTGCATATATTATACATTACAAACCAAACCATTATTTTTGTTACAAGCTTTAGACAATAAAAAGATGATTATCGTTTAACGATAATCTTCGACTTACAAACTTTACAAATGATAATAACAACACGATTTCTAGCATATTTTACAACACACGTCCTCGGATATGCAGTTTTATTTTTGACACAAATATGAGTACGCATGATCCTGCTTAGATTCAACATAATGCAGTGGAAGCTTTAATTATCACCTGAGAATAAACATGTTTAAAAACGTCAACATAAAGTTGGTGAGATATAGGTTTAGTGCGCAGCAATATATATTTATAGACCACAAGATTTCGTATATAAACATTTCAATAAAAACATTCTAAGTGGTTGAGCACTTGGTAACCATACTTAACATTCAATGTCGCATATTCCCTTTAATATGAAATCTTACTACACCGTACCAAGGTGTAGTCACAAAACGAAGTACTGTGCAACCGTTGAATACTGGTCGTCCAGTCCGGTTGGGGTTGTCAGGCCCGATAGATCTATCAACAGGATTCGCGTTTACAATACCGCTGTAAATATTAGTTACCAAGCTACAGGGAAGTATGCCAGTGGTACAACTCAACGTAGAACATATTTTTCAGTTACTTGTGTCCATATCGTAAAACATAAAATACATGTATTCTCATCCCGAAATATTTAGAGTTTAAAAGTGGGACTATATACTCACTCTTGTCTTGATGATATAAATAATTTGACTCGGTCTTCCGGTTGATATCACGAACCTATCCATATATAATATATCAATATGTTTTCATTTTAAAACAAACGTTATAAATATATACTTGTTATACTTTTAATACTTTGAATAATTCCTTAGTCCGTAGTTAGCAGTCCGATGTTAGTAATTCAATTTTAATGGTTCATTTTTAGATGTTTAATATACCCGCAATGAAATAAATAAAACCCCCAACGAAATAAATAAAAACCCATCGTATATGTATTGGTCGAGATTAATCTTGACCCATGGTACCGGTGTTGTCAAATGACGTGTTGCGTACATAAAGTACCGGTGTTGTCAAATGACGTGTTGCGTACAAACATGGGATCTTATGATTAATCTTCTCGTATTGTTTACGGGTGATCCTGAACCATATAAAATTGAATTATAAGTACATATATATAAAATATCATGTTATCTTAGAAATATGTGATTTATATCATTTTTTCCAATTGATCCCGTAGTTGAAATGATCTAGGATAACCAATTTTGTTTCGGTCATAGTTTCTTCGTTACAAATCCGTTTTCGTTGATTCAAATTGCCATCTTCTTGGATCGAGTTCTTCTTTAAGACTATGAACTGTAAATACCTTGGTTTGTATTCAAAATCATACGGCATAAGTGAAACATTAGTGAAACATATGAAGTTAAACATTTTTGTTACAACAAAATCATTTAATGACCATTTTTCTAAAAATACTTATACTTTGAAAAACCAAGTTTTACCTTGTTAAATTAGCATATACATAAGTTATATTACAGGTCTTGAAGTATTTTAAAAGTTAAGTTAGAAGGATCTATTTAGTTTGCAAACAAGTTTGAAAACATTCAAACTATGTTCTTGTTGTTAAACTTTTGTACCACAAAATAAGATAGCTATATATATATGAATTGAATAAGGTTATGAACATAGATTCTACCTCAAGTTCCTTGGATAAGTTTGCTGTAAAAGAGGAGTAAGAAGCTAGAATCAAAAGGGTGATAGAAGTGGATGAAAGATTGGAAGTAAGTTGGTGTTCTTGGAGGGTTTTCTTGAAGTGTTTTTGTATGGTTTTCTTATGGTGTTTTAGTATGGTTTTTTGAAGCTAGATCTTTATGGAACTTTGCTGGATTGTTATGGAGTTTAGAGAGTAAGAAAGAGTGTATGTTTTTAGTTAAGAGATTGAAGTAAAAATGAATCAAAAATGATGATACATATATACTCCTAAAAATGTGATCTTTAAGGATAACATGACAAAATTTTAGTTTGTATTTTTGTAATTAGTCTTGCAATGATTCAAAAGTAATTACCTTATACATAAGGCATGAATAAGGGCTGGTTAGGTGGTGATTTGATGTGTATATACCAATAGTAAATACGTATAGAAGCTTGGTATGATACGAGTACAAATACTCTAGGTATACGTATAGAAATTTTGTGAAAAATGGAATGAGGATTCAAATATAGCTATCTTTTGTGAATACACTTATATGATTTTATGTATTTAAGTTCTTAAAAGTGATTAAATACATTACTTATACAATATATGTATAAACATTATATGTCTTAAGTATTTATGTCAAATAACGTTACGTATAGTTATCGTTTTGAAAACTTAAGTTAGTAGTTTCAAAATACACATATAACTTGTTGTTATTAATATAAAATGAGGTATTAAAACATTCCTTAATCATGTTAAATATGTATATATACATATATATACACAAACGTATAATTATCATATATTGTATAGTTCGTGATATCATCGGTCAAACTAGACGGTCAAACGTTGTGTAAAACTCTTTTCGGAATTATAAATCTCGACAATTTGGATTGCTTATCAAGTTGGTAATGTTTAATTTATGTAAATATCAATCTTATAAGTATAGAACGATCGAAAAAGTGTGGGTCGTTACACAAACTGCCTACGGCCATTTGCCAACGGATAGATCTCGAAAAAATACACGATTTAAAAAAAAACAATGACTAAATTGGAGCTACGAGTCAAAAGATACGATAGATCTGACATATGGCCAATGACACAAAACACCAACCACCACGAACCGTCGGTGGTGTTTGGTGTGTATTGCAACTTTGCAAGGAAAGATGTATTTTTTGGAATCTATATGACCTCGAATGGCAAGCACGTTCAGAGAGTCTTGCTCGTTCGGCCGTTTTAGGGTGATCTTGAGAATTTCAGCACAATCTGAAACTAAAGGTTATGCGCCGCCAAATGCTACTCCATCTGGAGGCGCATATTAATGATTTAAAAAGCATGATTAATGAAGTGACATTAGATTCAAAATTATGTGCGTTATACATAATTACATTGCGAGTGAAATAGTAGGCCTTAAAACTATATATACCATACTAAGTCATGCGTACACAAAACTAAAAATACGATATAAATTGAAAACATTCAAAGAGAACATTAAAAATGAGTAAAATATCTTTTTCCAGTATCCTGACGAGCTCGAATGGCAAGACACTTTTCGAGATTCTTGATGTTAGGGTCTTCTTAGGGTGAGCTGGAGAATTTCAGCACAAACTGAAACCAAAGGTGATGCGCCGCCAAATGTTACTCCATTTGGCGGCGCATCTTTGTGATTTAAAAAGCGTGTTTAATGAAGTGACTAGATTCAAAATTATATGTATTATACATAATTACATTGTGAGTGAAATAATAGGCCTTAAAACTATATGTACCATGCAAATTCATGCATACACAAAAGGAATAATATGAAAGAAATTGAAAACGTTCAAAAGTGCGTCAAAAAGACAAAATTGAAGGCTTAAGAGGCCTCGTTTCGAAAAATATTTCGGAAAAACCGCCTACGGCAGTTTCCAATGGATAGATCTCGAAAAAATACACGATTCAAAAAAACGGTGACTAAATCGGAGCTACGAGTCAAAAGATACGATAGATCTAACATTTTTGAAATGTCTCGTTCTTATTGATTAAAAACGTTCCATATTAATTGATTTCGTTGCGAGGTTTTGACCTCTATATGAGACGTTTTTCAAAGACTGCATTCATTTTTAAAACAAACCATAACCTTTATTTCATAAATAAAGGTTTAAAAAGCTTTACGTAGATTATCAAATAATGATAATCTAAAATATCCTGTTTACACACGACCATTACATAATGGTTTACAATACAAATATGTTACATCGAAATCAGTTTCTTGAATGCAGTTTTTACACAATATCATACAAACATGGACTCTAAATCTTGTCCTTATTTTAGTATGCAACAGCGGAAGCTCTTAGTATTCACCTGAGAATAAACATGCTTTAGACGTCAAAAAAAATGCTGGTGAGTTATAGGTTTAACCTATATATATCAAATCGTAATAATAGGCCACAAGATTTCATATTTCAATACACATCCCATACATAGAGATAAAAATCATTCATATGGTGAACACCTGGTAACCGACATTAACAAGACGCATATATAAGAATATCCCCATCATTCCGGGACACCCTTCGGATATGATATAAATTTCGAAGTACTAAAGCATCCAGTACTTTGATGGGGTTTGTTAGGCCCAATTGATCTATCTTTAGGATTCGCGTCAATTAGGGTGTCTGTTCCCTAATTCTTAGATTACCAGACTTAATAAAAAGGGGCATATTCGATTTCGATAATTCAACCATAGAATGTAGTTTCACGTACTTGTGTCTATTTTGTAAATCATTTATAAAACCTGCATGTATTCTCATCCCAAAAATATTAGATTTTAAAAGTGGGACTATAACTCACTTTCACAGATTTTTACTTCGTCGGGAAGTAAGACTTGGCCACTGGTTGATTCACGAACCTATAACAATATATACATATATATCAAAGTATGTTCAAAATATATTTACAACACTCTTAATATATTATGATGTTTTATGTTTATTAAGTCAGCTGTCCTCGTTAGTAACCTACAACTAGTTGTCCACAGTTAGATGTACAGAAATAAATCGATAAATATTATCTTGAATCAATCCACGACCCAGTGTATACGTATTTCAGTATTGATCACAACTCAAACTATATATATTTTGGAATCAACCTCAACCCTATATAGCTAACTCCAACATTCACATATAGAGTGTCTATGGTTGTTCCGAAATATATATAGATGTGTCGACATGATAGGTCGAAATATTGTATACGTGTCTATGGTATCTCAAGATTACATAATATACAATACAAGTTGATTAAGTTATGGTTGGAATAGATTTGTTACCAATTTTCACGTAGCTAAAATGAGAAAAATTATCCAATCTTGTTTTACCCATAACTTCTTCATTTTAAATCCGTTTTGAGTGAATCAAATTGCTATGGTTTCATATTGAACTCTATTATATGAATCTAAACAGAAAAATTATAGGTTTATAGTCGGAAAAATAAGTTAAAAGTCATTTTTGTAAAGGTAGTCATTTCAGTCGAAAGAACGACGTCTAGATGACCATTTTAGAAAACATACTTCCACTTTGAGTTTAACCATAATTTTTGGATATAGTTTCAAGTTCATAATAAAAATAATTTTCCCAGAATAACAACTTTTAAATCAAAGTTTATCATAGTTTTTAATTAACTAACCCAAAACAGCCCGCGGTGTTACTACGACGGCGTAAATCCGGTTTTACGGTGTTTTTCGTGTTTCCGGGTTTTAAATCATTAAGTTAGCATATCATATAGATATAGAACATGTGTTTAGTTGATTTTAAAAGTCAAGTTAGAAGGATTAACTTTTATTTGCGAACAAGTTTAGAATTAACTAAACTATGTTCTAGTGATTACAATTTTAAACCTTCGAATAAGATAGCTTTATATGTATGAATAGAATGATCTTTTGAACATAATTACTACCTCAAGTTCCTTGGATAAACCTACTAGAAATGAGAAAAATAGATCTAGCTTCAAAGGATCCTTGGATGGCTTGAAAGTTCTTGAAGCAGAATCATGACACGAAAACAATTTCAAGTAAGATTTCCACTCGAAATAAGATTGTTATAGTTATAGAAATTGAATTAAAGTTTGAATATGATTATTATCTTATATTAGAAAGATAACCTACTGTAAGTAACAAAGGTTTCTTGATCTTGAATGATTACTTGGAATGGATTTTGAAAACTTGGAAGTAAACTTGCAATCTTGGAAGTATTCTTGATTTTATGAAACTAGAACTTTTGGAATTTATGAAGAACACTTAGAACTTGAAGATAGAACTAGAGAGAGATCAATTAGATGAAGAAAATTGAAGAATGAAAGTGTTTGTAGGTGTTTTTGGTCGTTGGTGTATGGATTAGATATAAAGGATATGTAATTTTGTTTTCATGTAAATAAGTCATGAATGATTACTCATATTTTTGTAATTTTATGAGATATTTTATGCTAGTTGCCAAATGATGGTTCCCACATATGTTATATGACTCACATGGGCGGCTAAGAGCTGATTATTGGAGTGTATATACCAATAGTACATACATCTAAAAGCTGTGTATTGTACGAGTACGAATACGGGTGCATACGAGTAGAATTGTTGATGAAACTGAACGAGGGTGTAATTGTAAGCATTTTTGTTAAGTAGAAGTATTTTGATAAGTGTCTTGAAGTCTTTCAAAAGTGTATGAATACATATTAAAACACTACATGTATATACATTTTAACTGAGTCGTTAAGTCATCGTTAGTCGTTACATGTAAATGTTGTTTTGAAACCTTTAGGTTAACGATCTTGTTGAATGTTGTTAACCCATTATTTATTATAACAAATGAGATGTTAAATTATTATATTATCATGATATTATGATATATAATATATCTTAGTATGATATATATACAGTTAAATGTCGTTACAACGATAATCGTTACATATATGTCTCGTTTCGAAATCATTAAGTTAGTAGTCTTATTTTTACATATGTATTTCATTGTTAATACACTTAATAATATATTTACTTATCATTTAACATAATTAACCAAGTGTATCAATATCTTAATATGATTCATATGTACCTAGTAAGACGTTGTTATAACGATAATCGTTATATATATCGTTTTCGAGTTTCTTAAATTAATAGTCTCATTTTTATGTATATAACTCATTGTTAAAATACCTAATGAGATACATACTTATAATAAAATCATGTTAACTATATATATAACCATATATATGTCATCGTATAGTTTTTACAAGTTTTAACGTTCGTGAATCACCGGTCAACTTGGGTGGTCAATTGTCTATATGAAACCTATTTCAATTAATCAAGTCTTAACAAGTTTGATTGCTTAACATGTTGGAAACACTTAATCATGTAAATAACAATTTCATTTAATATATATATAAACATGGAAAAGTTCGGGTCACTACAGTACCTACCCGTTAAATAAATTTCGTCCCGAAATTTTAAGTAGTTGGAGGTGTTGACGTATCTTCTGGAAATAAATGCGGGTATTTCTTCTTCATCTGATCTTCATGCTCCCAGGTGAACTCGGGTCCTCTACGAGCATTCCATCGAACCTTAACAATCGGTATCTTGTTTTGTTTAAGTCTCTTAACCTCACTATCCATTATTTCGACGGGTTCTTCAATGAATTGAAGTTTTTCATTGATTTGGATTTCGTCCAACGGAATAGTGAGATCTTCTTTAGTAAAACATTTCTTCAAATTTGAGACGTGGAAAGTGTTATGTACAGCTGCGAGTTGTTGAGGTAGCTCCAGTTGGTAAGCTACTGGTCCGACACGATCTATAATCTTGAATGGTCCAATGTACCTTGGATTTAGTTTCCCCCGTTTACCAAATCGAACAACGCCTTTCCAAGGTGAAACCTTAAGCATGACCATTTCTCCAATTTCAAACTCTATATTTTTTCTTTTACTGTCCGCGTAGCTCTTTTGTCGACTCTGGGCGTTTTCAATCTTTGTTGAATTTGGATGATTTTCTCGGTAGTTTCTTGTATTATCTCCGGACCCGTAATCTGTCTATCCCCCACTTCACTCCAACAAATCGGAGACCTGCACTTTCTACCATAAAGTGCTTCAAACGGCGCCATCTCAATGCTTGAATGGTAGCTGTTGTTGTAGGAAAATTCTGCTAACGGTAGATGTCGATCCCAACTGTTTCCGAAATCAATAACACAAGCTCGTAGCATGTCTTCAAGCGTTTGTATCGTTCTTTCACTCTGACCATTAGTTTGTGGATGATAGGCAGTACTCATATCTAAACGAGTTCCCAATGCTTGCTGTAATGTCTGCCAGAATCTTGAAATAAATCTGCCATCCCTATCAGAGATAATAGAGATTGGTATTCCATGTCTGGAGACGACTTCCTTCAAATATAGTCGTGCTAACTTCTCCATATTGTCATCTTCTCTTATTGGCAGGAAGTGTGCTGACTTGGTGAGACGATCAACTATTACCCAAATAGTATCATAACCACTTGCAGTTCTTGGCAATTTAGTAATGAAATCTATGGTAATGTTTTCCCATTTCTATTCCGGGATTTCAGGTTGTTGTAGTAGACCTGATGGTTTCTGATGTTCAGCTTTGACCTTAGAACACATCAAACATTCTCCTACATATTTAGCAATATCGGCTTTCATACCTGGCCACCAAAAATGTTTCTTAAGATCCTTGTACATCTTCCCCGTTCCAGGATGTATTGAGTATCTGGTTTTATGAGCTTCTCTAAGTACCATTTCTCTCATATCTCCAAATTTTGGTACCCAAATTCTTTCAGCCCTATACCGGGTTCCGTCTTCCCGAATATTAAGATGCTTCTCCGATCCTTTGGGTATTTCATCCTTTAAATTTCCCTCTTTTAAAACTCCTTGTTACACCTCCTTTATTTGAGTAGTAAGGTTAGTGTGAATCATTATATTCATAGATTTTACTCGAATGGGTTCTCTGTCCTTTCTGCTCAAGGCGTCGGCTACCACATTTGCCTTCCCCGGGTGGTAACGAATCTCAAAGTCGTAATCATTCAACAATTCAATCCACCTACGCTGCCTCATATTCAGTTGTTTCTGATTAAATATGTGTTGAAGACTTTTGTGGTCGGTATATATAATACTTTTGACCCCATATAAGTAGTGCCTCCAAGTCTTTAATGCAAAAACAACCGCGCCTAATTCCAAATCATGCGTCGTATAATTTTGCTCATGAATCTTCAATTGTCTAGACGCATAAGCAATCACCTTCGTCCGTTGCATTAATGCACACCCGAGACCTTGCTTTGATGCGTCACAATAAATCACAAAATCATCATTCCCTTCAGGCAATGACAATATAGGTGCCTTAGTTAGCTTTTTCTTCAATAATTGAAACACCTTCTCTTGTTCGTCCTTCCATTCAAATTTCTTCCCTTTATGCGTTAATGTAGTCAAGGGTTTTGCTATTTTGGAGAAATCTTGGATGAATCTTCTGTAGTAACCAGCCAATCCTAAAAATTGACGTATATGCTTCGGAGTTTTTGGGGTTTCCCACTTTTCAATGGTTTCGATCTTTGCCGGGTCCACCTGGATACCTTCTTTGTTCACTATGTGACCGAGGAATTGAACTTCTTCCAACCAAAATGCACACTTTGAAAACTTAGCGTACAATTTTTCTTTCCTCAATAATGCTAGCACTTTTCTCAAATGTTCTTCGTTCTCTTGATCATTCTTTGAGTAAATAAGTATGTCATCGATTAAAACAATGACAAACTTGTCAAGATATGGCCCACACACTCGGTTCATAAGGTCCATGAACACAGCTGGTGTGTTAGTCAATCCAAAAGGCATAACCATAAACTCGTAATGACCATAACGCGTCCTAAAAGCAGTCTTTGGAATATCATCCTCCTTTACTCGCATTTGATGATATCCAGAACGTAAATCGATCTTCGAATAAACCGACGAGCCTTGTAGTTGATCAAATAAGTCGTCAATTCTCGGCAGTGGATAACGGTTTTTGATGGTAAGTTTGTTCAACTCTTTGTAGTCAATACACAACCTAAATGTACCATCCTTCTTCTTGACAAACAAAACAGGAGCTCCCCATGGTGATGTGCTTGGTCGAATGAAACCATGTTCTAATAGTTCTTGCAGTTGGCTTTGCAGTTCTTTCATCTCGCTGGGTGCGAGTCTATAAGGAGCACGAGCTATTGGTGCAGCTCCTGGTACAAGATCTATTTGAAATTCAACAGATCGATGTGGAGGTAGTCCCGGTAATTCTTTCGGAAATACATCGGGAAATTCTTTTGCGACGGGAACATCGTTGATGCTCTTTTCTTCAGTTTGTACTTTCTCGACATGTGCTAGAACAACATAGCAACCTTTTCTTATTAGTTTTTGTTCCTTCAAATTACTAATAAGAAGTAGCTTCATGTTGCCCTTTTCTCCGTACACCATTAATGGTTCTCCTTCTTCTCGTACAATGCGAATTGCATTTTTATAACATACGATCTTTGCTTTCACCTTCTTCAGCCAGTCCATGCCAACTATTACATCAAAACTCCCTAACTCTACTGGTATCAAATCAATCTTAAATATTTCGCTACCCAGTTTAATTTCCCGATTCCGACATATATTATCTGCTGAAATTAATTTACCGTTTGCTAATTCGAGTAAAAATTTACTATCCAACGGCGTCAATGGACAACTTAATTTAGCACAAAAATCTCTACTCATATAGCTTCTATCCGCACCCGAATCAAATAAAACGTAAGTTGATTTATTGTCAATAAGAAACGTACCCGTAACAAGCTCCGGGTCTTCCTGTGCCTCTGCCGCATTAATATTGAAAATTCTTCCGCGGCCTTGTCCATTCGTGTTCTCCTGGTTCGGGCAATTTCTAATAATGTGGTCCGGTTTTCCACATTTATAACAAACTACATTGGCATAACTTGCTCCGACACTACTTGCTCCGCCATTACTCGTTTCGACACCATTTGTTCCTTTCGTTCTGTTAACCCCTGGTCCGTAGACCTCACACTTCGCCGCGCTATGACCATTCCTTTTACACTTGTTGTAAAATTTGGTGCAGAACCCCGAGTGATACTTTTCACACCTTTAGCATAGCTGCTTCTGATTGTTGTTGTTGTTGCGGTTGTTATTGTTGTTGGGATGATTGTTGTAGTTGCTGTTATTGTTGTTGTTGTTGTTGTTGTTGTTGTTGTTGTTGTTGGGCCGTTTGTTGTAGTTGCGATTGATGTTGCGATTGTTGGGATAATTGTTGCGATTATTATTGTAATTGCTGTTGTTGTTGTATTGGTGATTCTTATCACCGTTTTCCTCCCACTTTCTTTTGACTTGCTTCACATTGGCCTCTTCAGCCGTCTGTTCTTTAATTCTTTCCTCAATCTGGTTCACTAGTTTGTGAGCCATTCTACATGCCTGTTGTATGGAGGAGGGCTCGTATGAACTTATATCTTCTTGGATTCTTTCCGGTAATCCTTTCACAAACGCGTCGATCTTCTCTTCCTCATCTTCGAACGCTCCCGGACACAATAGGCAAAATTCTGTGAATCGTCTTTCGTACGTGGTAATATAAAATCCTTGGGTTCGTAACCCTCTAAGTTCTGTCTTGAGCTTATTGACCTCGGTTCTGGGACGGTACTTCTCGTTCATCAAGTGCTTGAATGCTGACCACGGTAGTGCGTACGCATCATCTTGTCCCACTTGCTCTAGATAGGTATTCCACCATGTTAACGCAGAACCTATGAAGGTATGCGTAGCGTACTTCACTTTGTCCTCTTCAGTACACTTACTTATGGCAAACACCGATTTGACCTTCTCGGTCCATCGTTTCAATCTGATCGGTCCTTCGGTTCCATCAAATTCCAAAGGTTTGCAGGCAGTGAATTCTTTGTAGGTGCATCCTACACGATTTCCTGTACTGCTAGATCCATGGTTATTGTTGGTATGTAGCGCAGCCTGTACTGCGGCTATGTTTGAAGCTAGAAAAGTACGGAATTCCTCTTCATTCATATTCACGGTGTGTCGAGTAGTCGGTGCCATTTCCTTCAAAATAGTCAAATGGAACAAGTTAATCATACAGAATATTAAGAGTAGTTAATAGTATTTCGTAGCATAATATGAACTCATTTATAAAAGCTTTTTCTTCATATTAGCGTTTTATAAGTTTAAATTCGGGTAGTACCTACCCGTTAAGTTCATACTTAGTAGCTAATATACAATTCAACTACTACAATTCTATATGAAAAACTGATTATAATAATATTTCGCGTTCAAACTTTTATACAATATTTTACAAACTTACAATACCGCTTATTTTACATAAAGCATGAAATATAGCACACAATAACTTTGATACAAGATAGTTGTGAAGATAATTCTAGCTAGTACACAAGTCGTTCAGCAAAGGCAATAAAGACACGTAATTCATACATCCAGAAACAAGTCATGCATTCTGGTTTTACTAGGACTACTTCCCATCCTTGGTCTTGTGGAACATAACCGTTATGGCCGTTGATAAGACAGTGTGTTGTAACGTCGTCAAAGGAACGAGGGTTACGTAATGACCAACAGTCTCGTAATAACCTAAAAACCTCATTTCTTACCCCAATTACCGACTCCGTCACTTGTGAGAACGTTTTGTTTAATAGTTGTAGCCCGATGTTCTTTTTCTCAATTTGGTGAGAAGCGAACATTACTAACTCGTAAGCATAGCATGCTTCTTTATGTTGCATGTTAGCCGCTTTTTCTAAATCATGAAGTCCTATATTCGGATACATTGAGTCAAAATAATTTCTTATCCCGTTGCGTAAAATAGCATTTGGGTTCCCCGCAATATATGCGTCAAAGTAAACACATCGTAACTTATGGGTTTCCCAATGTGATATCCCCCATCTTTCAAACGAAAGTATCTTATAAACCAAGACATTCTTGAAACGTTCTTCGAATGTCTTACAAACTGATTTCGCCGTAAATAGTTGTGCCGAAGAATTCTGACCGACTCTAGACAAGATTTCATCAATCATGTCTCCTGGTAGGTCTCTTAAAATATTGGGTTATCTATCCATTTTGTGTTTTTATACTGTAAAATAGACAAGAGTTAGATTCATAAAAAAAATACTTATTAATACAAGCAATTTTTACATATATCATAAAGCATAAGCACACTATATTACATATATTACACCACACGAATACAACTATCTTATTCCGACTCGCTCGTTTCTTCTTCTTCGGTTTTGGTTCGTTTTGCCAAGTTTCTAGGGATATATGATGTTCCCCTAATACGAGCTGTCGTTTTCCACAACAGTTTAGAAAAACCTGGTGGTTTAGAGGTTCTCGGGTCATTGTTACAACTTAAGGGCTTCGGGGGTTGACGATACATATAAAGTTCATCGGGGTTGGAATTAAATTTCTCTATTTTTATGCCCTTTCCCTTATTATTTTCTTTTGCCTTTTTAAATTCAGTTGGGGTAATTTCTATAACATCATCGAAATTCTCGTCGGAATCCGATTCATCGGAGAATTGGTAATCCTCCCAATATTTTGCTTCCTTGGCGGAAACACCATTGACCATAATTAACCTTGGTCGGTTGGTTGAGAATTTTCTTTTACTTAACCATTTTATTATTTCCCCCACCGGTTCAATTTCCTCCTCCGGTTCCTCCTCTTCCGGTTCTGATTCTTCTTTCGGTTCTTCTTCGGGAACTTGTGAATCAGTCCAATATATATTCAACTCTTCGTTATTATTAGGTGAGTCAATGGGATTTGTGCTAGAGGTAGACATCTATCACACAATATCAAACATGTTAAGTGTAGTGACCCGAACTTTTCCATGTTTATATATATTAATTGAGATTGATATTTACATGATTAAATGTTTCCAACATGTTAAGCAATCAAACTTGTTAAGACTTGATTAATTGAAATATGTTTCATATAGACAATTGACCACCCAAGTTGACCGGTGATTCACGAACGTTAAAACTTGTAAAAACTATATGATGACATATATATGGATATATATATAGTTAACATGATACTATGATAAGTAAACATATCATTATGTATATTAACAATGAACTACATATGTAAAAACAAGACTACTAACTTAATGATTTTTAAACGAGACATATATGTAACGATTATCGTTGTAAAGACATTTAATGTATATATATCATATTAAGAGATATTCATACATGATAATATAATGATAATATAATAATTTAAAATCTCATTTGATATTATAAACATTGGGTTAACAACATTTAACAAGATCGTTAACCTAAAGGTTTCAAAACAACACTTACATGTAACGACTAACGATGACTTAACGACTCAGTTAAAATGTATATACATGTAGTGTTTTAATATGTATTTATACACTTTTGAAAGACTTCAATACACTTATCAAAATACTTCTACTTAACAAAAATGCTTACAATTACATCCTCGTTCAGTTTCATCAACAATTCTACTCGTATGCACCCGTATTCGTACTCGTACAATACACAGCTTTTAGATGTATGTACTATTGGTATATACACTCCAATGATCAGCTCTTAGCAGCCCATGTGAGTCACCTAACACATGTGGGAACCATCATTTGGCAACTAGCATGAAATATCTCATAAAATTACAAAAATATGAGTAATCATTCATGACTTATTTACATGAAAACAAAATTACATATCCTTTATATCTAATCCATACACCAATGACCAAAAACACCTACAAACACTTTTATTCTTCAATTTTATTCATCTAATTGATCTCTCTCAAGTTCTATCTTCAAGTTCTAAGTGTTCTTCATATATTCTACAAGTTCTAGTTACATAAAATCAAGAATACTTTCAAGTTTGCTAGCTCACTTCCAATCTTGTAAGGTGATCATCCAACCTCAAGAAATCTTTGTTTCTTATAGTAGGTTATCATTCTAATACAAGGTAATAATCATATTCAAACTTTGGTTCAATTTCTATAACTATAACAATCTTATTTCAAGTGATGATCTTACTTGAACTTGTTTTCGTGTCATGATTCTGCTTCAAGAACTTCGAGCCATCCAAGGATCCGTTGAAGATAGATCCATTTTTCTATTTTCCAGTAGGTTTATCCAAGGAACTTAAGGTAGTAATGATGTTCATAACATCATTCGATTCATACATATAAAGCTATCTTATTCGAAGGTTTAAACTTGTAATCACTAGAACATAGTTTAGTTAATTCTAAACTTGTTCGCAAACAAAAGTTAATCCTTCTAACTTGACTTTTAAAATAAACTAAACACATGTTCTATATCTATATGATATGCTAACTTAATGATTTAAAACCTGGAAACACGAATAACACCGTAAAACCAGATTTACGCCGTCGTAGTAACACCGCGGGCTGTTTTGGGTTAGTTAATTAAAAACTATGATAAACTTTGATTTAAAAGTTGTTATTCTGAGAAAATGATTTTTATTATGAACATGAAACTATATCCAAAAATTATGGTTAAACTCAAAGTGGAAGTATGTTTTCTAAAATGGTCATCTAGACGTCGTTCTTTCGACTGAAATGACTACCTTTACAAAAACGACTTGTAACTTATTTTTCCGACTATAAACCTATACTTTTTCTGTTTAGATTCATAAAATAGATTTCAATATGAAACCATAGCAATTTGATTCACTCAAAACGGATTTAAAATGAAGAAGTTATGGGTAAAACAAGATTGGATAATTTTTCTCATTTTAGCTACGTGAAAATTGGTAACAAATCTATTCCAACCATAACTTAATCAACTTGTATTGTATATTATGTAATCTTGAGATACCATAGACACATATACAATGTTTCGACCTATCATGTCGACACATCTATATATATTTCGGAACAACCATACACACTCTATATGTGAATGTTGGAGTTAGCTATACAGGGTTGAGGTTGATTCCAAAATATATATAGTTTGAGTTGTGATCAATACTGAGATACGTATACACTGGGTCGTGGATTGATTCAAGATAATATTTATCGATTTATTTCTGTACATCTAACTGTGGACAACTAGTTGTAGGTTACTAACGAGGACAGCTGACTTAATAAACTTAAAACATCAAAATATATTAAAAGTGTTGTAAATATATTTTGAACATACTTTGATATATATGTATATATTGTTATAGGTTCGTGAATCAACCAGTGGCCAAGTCTTACTTCCCGACG
This sequence comes from Rutidosis leptorrhynchoides, assembly GCF_046630445.1. NCBI lineage: Eukaryota > Viridiplantae > Streptophyta > Magnoliopsida > Asterales > Asteraceae > Rutidosis > Rutidosis leptorrhynchoides. The sequence goes on along the minus strand of NC_092337.1, from coordinate 38,458,075 downwards.
AAGTAAAAATCTGTGAAAGTGAGTTATAGTCCCACTTTTAAAATCTAATATTTTTGGGATGAGAATACATGCAGGTTTTATAAATGATTTACAAAATAGACACAAGTACATGAAACTACATTCTATGGTTGAATTATCGAAATTGAATATGCCCCTTTTTATTAATTCTGGTAATCTAAGAATTAGGGAATAGACACCCTAATTGACGCGAATCCTAAAGATAGATCTATTGGGCCTAACAAACCCCATCCAAAGTACCTGATGCTTTAGTACTTCGAAATTTATATCATATCCGAAGGGTGTCCCGGAATGATGGGGATATTCTTATATATGCATCTTGTTAATGTCGGTTACCAGGTGTTCACCATATGAATGATTTTTATCTCTATGTATGGGATGTGTATTGAAATATGAAATCTTGTGGTCTATTATTATGATTTGATATATATAGGTTAAACCTATAACTCACCAACATTTTTGTTGACGTTTTAAGCATGTTTATTCTCAGGTGATTATTAAGAGCTTCCGCTGTCGCATACTTAAATAAGGACGAGATTTGGAGTCCATGCTTGTATGATATTGTGTAAAAACTGCATTCAAGAAACTTATTTTGTTGTAACATATTTGTATTGTAAACCATTATGTAATGGTCGTGTGTAAACAGGATATTTTAGATTATCATTATTTGATAATCTACGTAAAGCTTTTTAAACCTTTATTGATGAAATAAAGGTTATGGTTTGTTTTAAAATGAATGCAGTCTTTGAAAAACGTCTCATATAGAGGTCAAAACCTCGAAACGAAATCAATTAATATGGAACGTTTTTAATCAATAAGAACGGGACATTTCAGTTGGTATCCGAGCGTTGGTCTTAGAGAACCAGAATTTTGCATTAGTGTGTCTTATCGAGTTTGTTAGGATGCATTAGTGAGTCTGGACTTCGACCGTGTTTACTTGAAAAATGATTGCTTAACAAATTTTGTTGGAAACTATATATTTTTAACATGTGAATATTATGTGATATATTAATCTCTTAACGCGTTTGATATTATGTGATAGATTTCTACCTCTAGAACAAGTCCCATTGACTCACCTAATAATAATGAAGAGTCAAATGTAAATTGGAATGATTCGTAGACTGATTCACAAGTTCCCGAAGAGGAACCGGAAGAAGAGTCGGAACCGGAAGAAGAATCAGAACCGGAAGAAGAATCGGAACCGGGTGAAGAAATAGAACCGGTGGGGGAAATAATAAAACGATTAAGTAAAAGAAAATCCTCAACCAACCGACCAAGGTTAATTATGGTCAATGGTGTTTCCGCCAAGGAAGCAAAATATTGGGAGGAATACCAATTCTCCGATGAATCAGATTCCGACGAGAATTCCGATGATGTTAAAGAAATTACCCCAACTGAATTTAAAAAGGCAAAAGAAAATAATAAGGGAAAGGGCATAAAAATAGAGAAATCTAATTCCAACCCCGATGAACTTTATATGTATCGTCAACCCCCGAAGTCCTTAAGTTGTAACAATGACCCGGGAACCTCTAAACCACCAGGTTTTTCTAAACCAATGTGGAAAACGACGACTCGTATTAGGGGAACATCATATATCCCTAGAAACTTGGCAAAACGAACCAAAACCGAAGAAGAAGAAACAAGCGAGTCCGAATAAGATAGTTGTATTCGTGTGGTGTAATATATGTAATATAGTGTGCTTATGCTTTATGATATATGTAAAAATTGCTTGTATTAATAAGTATTTTTTATGAATCTAACTCTTGTCTATTTTACAGTATAAAAACACAAAATGGATAGACAACCCAATATTTTAAGAGACCTACCCGGAGACATGATTGATGAAATCTTGTCTAGAGTCGGTCAGAATTCTTCGGCACAACTATTTAAGGCGAGATGAGTTTGTAAGACATTCGAAGAACGTTCCAAGAATGCCTTGGTTTATAAAAGGCTTTCGTTCGAAAGATGGGGGATATCACATTGGGAAATCCATAAGTTACGATGTGTTTACTTTGACGCATATATTGCGGGGAACCCAAATGCTATTTTACGCAATGGGTTAAGAAATTTTTTTGACTCAATATATCCGAATATTGGACTTCGTGATTTAGAAAAAGCGACTAACATGCAACATAAAGAAGCATGTTATGCTTACGGATTAGTAATGTTCGCTCCTCACCAAAGTGAGAACAAGAACATTGGGCTACAACTATTAAACAAAACGTTCCCACAAGTGACGGAGTCGGTAATTGGGGTAAGAAATGAGGTTTTTAGATTGTTACGGGACTGTTGGACATTACGTAACCCTCGTCCCTTTGACGACGTTACAACACGATGTCTTATCAACGGCCATAACGGTTATGTTCCACAAGACCAAGGATGGGAAGTAATCCTAGTAAAACCAGAATGCATGACTTGTTTTTGGACGTATGAATTACGTGTCTTTATTTCCTTTGCTGAACGACTTGTGTACTAGCTAGAATTATCTTCACAACCATCTTGTATCAAATTTATTGTGTGCTATATTTCATGCTATATGTAAAATAAGCGGTATTGTAAGTTTGTAAAATATTGTGTAAAAGTTTGAACGCGAAATATTATTATAATCAGTTTTTCATATAGAATTGTAGTAGTTGAATTGTATATTAGCTACTAAGTATGAACTTAACGGGTAGGTACTACCCGAATTTAAACTTATAAAATGCTAATATGAAGAAAAAGCTTTTATAAATGAGTTCATATTATGCTACGAAATACTATTAACTACTCTTAATATTCTGTATGATTAACTTGTTCCATTTGACTATTTTGAAGGAAATGGCACCGACTACTCGACACACCGTGAATATGAATGAAGAGGAATTTCGTACTTTTCTAGCTTCAAACATAGCCGCAGTACAGGCTGCGCTACATACCAACAATAACCTTGGATCTAGCAGTACAGGAAATCGTGTAGGATGCACCTACAAAGAATTCACTGCCTGCAAACCTTTGGAATTTGATGGAACCGAAGGACCGATCGGATTGAAACGGTGGACCGAGAAGGTTGAATCGGTGTTTGCCATAAGTAAGTGTACTGAAGAGGACAAAGTGAAGTACGCTACGCATACCTTCACAGGTTCTGCGTTAACATGGTGGAATACCTATCTAGAGCAAGTGGGACAAGATGATGCGTACGCACTACCTTGGTCAGCATTCAAGCACTTGATGAACGAGAAGTACCGTCCCAGAACCGAGGTCAATAAGCTCAAGACAGAACTTAGAGGGTTACGAACCCAAGGATTTGATATTACCACGTACGAAAGACGATTCACAGAATTGTGCCTATTGTGTCCGGGAGCATTCGAAGATGAGGAAGAGAAGATCGACGAGTTTGTGAAAGGATTACCGGAAAGAATCCAAGAAGATATAAGTTCACACGAGCCCGCCTCCATACAACAGGCATGTAGAATGGCTCACAAACTAGTGAACCAGATTGAAGAAAGAATTAAAGAACATACTGCTGAAGAGGCCAATGTGAAGCAAGTCAAAAGAAAGTGGGAGGAAAACGGTGATAAGAATCACCAATACAACAACAACAACAATTACAACAATAATCGCAACAATTATCCCAACAATCGCAACATCAATCGCAACTACAACAAACGACCCAACAACAACAACAACAACAACAACAACAGCAACTACAACAATCATCCCAACAACAATAATAACCGCAACAACAACAACAATCAGAAGCAGCTATGCCAAAGGTGTGAAAAGTATCACTCGGGGTTCTGCACCAAATTTTGCAACAAGTGTAAAAGAAATGGTAATAGCGCGGTGAAGTGTGAGGTCTATGGACCAGGGGTTAATAGAACGAAAGGAACAAATGGTGTCGGAACGAGTAATGGCGGAGCAAGTAGTGTCGGAGCAAGTTATGCCAATGTAGTTTGTTATAAATGTGGAAAACCGGGCCACATTATTAGAAATTGCCCGAACCAGGAGAACACGAATGGACAAGGCCGCGGAAGAGTTTTCAATATTAATGCGGCAGAGGCACAGGAAGACCCGGAGCTTGTTACGGGTACGTTTCTTATTGACAATAAATCTTCTTACGTTTTATTTGATTCGGGTGCGGATAGAAGCTATATGAGTAGAGATTTTTGTGCTAAATTAAGTTGTCCATTGACGCCTTTGGATAGTAAATTTTTACTCGAATTAGCAAATGGTAAATTAATTTCAGCAGATAATATATGTCGGAATCAAGAAATTAAACTGGTTAGCGAAACATTTAAGATTGATTTGATACTAGTAGAGTTAGGGAGTTTTGATGTGATAATCGGTATGGACTGGTTGAAAGAAGTGAAAGCAAAGATCGTTTGTTACAAAAATGCAATTCGCATTATACGAGAAAAAGGAAAACCCTTAATGGTGTACGGAGAAAAGGGCAACCCGAAGCTACATCTTATTAGTAATTTGAAGGCACAAAAACTAATAAGAAAAGGTTGCTATGCTGTTCTAGCACACGTCGAGAAAGTACAAACTGAAGAAAAGAGCATCAATGATGTTCCCATTGCAAAAGAATTTCCCGATGTATTTCCGAAAGAATTACCGGGATTACCCCCACATCGATCCGTTGAATTTCAAATAGATCTTGTACCAGGAGCTGCACCAATAGCTCATGCTCCTTACAGACTCGCACCCAGCGAGATGAAAGAACTGCAAGGCCAATTACAAGAACTTTTAGAGCGTGGTTTCATTCGACCAAGCACATCACCGTGTGGAGCTCCTGTTTTGTTTGTCAAGAAGAAAGATGGTACATTCAGGTTGTGTATCGACTACCGAGAGTTGAACAAACTTACCATTAAGAACCGCTACCCACTACCGAGAATCGACGACTTATTTGATCAACTACAAGGCTCGTCTGTTTATTCAAAGATTGACTTACGTTCCGGGTATCATCAAATACGGGTGAAAGAAGATGATATTCCAAAGACTGCTTTCAGAACACGTTACGGTCATTACGAGTTTATGGTCATGCCGTTTGGTTTAACTAATGCACCAGCTGTGTTCATGGACCTTATGAACCGAGTGTGTGGACCATACCTTGACAAGTTTGTCATCGTTTTCATTGATGACATACTTATTTACTCAAAGAATGACCAAGAACACGGTGAACATTTGAGAAAGGTGTTAGAAGTATTGAGGAAGGAAGAATTGTACGCTAAGTTTTCAAAGTGTGCATTTTGGTTGGAAGAAGTTCAATTCCTCGGTCACATAGTGAACAAAGAAGGTATTAAGGTAGATCCGGCAAAGATAGAAACTGTTGAAAAGTGGGAAACCCCGAAAACTCCGAAACACATACGCCAGTTTTTAGGACTAGCTGGTTACTACAGAAGGTTCATCCAAGACTTTTCCAGAATAGCAAAACCCTTGACTGCATTAACGCATAAAGGGAAGAAATTTGAATGGAATGATGAATAAGAGAAAGCGTTTCAGTTATTGAAGAAAAAGCCAACTACGGCACCTATATTGTCATTGCCTGAAGGGAATGATGATTTTGTGATTTATTGTGACGCATCAAAGCAAGGTCTCGGTTGTGTATTAATGCAACGAACGAAGGTGATTGCTTATGCGTCTAGACAATTGAAGATTCACGAACAAAATTATACGACGCATGATTTGGAATTAGGCGCGGTTGTTTTTGCATTAAAGACTTGGAGGCACTACTTATATGGGGTCAAAAGTATTATATATACCGACCACAAAAGTCTTCAACACATATTTAATCAGAAACAACTGAATATGAGGCAGCGTAGGTGGATTGAATTGTTGAATGATTACGACTTTGAGATTCGTTACCACCCGGGGAAGGCAAATGTGGTAGCCGATGCCTTGAGCAGGAAGGACAGAGAACCCATTCGAGTAAAATCTATGAATATAATGATTCATAATAACCTTACTACTCAAATAAAGGAGGCGCAACAAGGAGTTTTAAAAGAGGAAAATTTAAAGGATGAAATACCCAAAGGATTGGAGAAGCATCTTAATATTCGGGAAGACGGAACCCGGTATAGGGCTGAAAGAATTTGGGTACCAAAATTTGGAGATATGAGAGAAATGGTACTTAGAGAAGCTCATAAAACCAGATACTCAATACATCCTGGAACGGGGAAGATGTACAAGGATCTCAAGAAACATTTTTGGTGGCCGGGTATGAAAGCCGATGTTGCTAAATACGTAGGAGAATGTTTGACGTGTTCTAAGGTCAAAGCTGAGCATCAGAAACCATTAGGTCTACTTCAACAACCCTAAATCCCGGAATGGAAATGGGAAAACATTACCATGGATTTCATCACTAAATTGCCAAGGACTGCAAGTGGTTTTGATACTATTTGGGTAATAGTTGATCGTCTCACCAAATCAGCACACTTCCTGCCAATAAGAGAAGATGACAAGATGGAGAAGTTAGCACGACTGTATTTGAAGGAAGTCATCTCCAGACATGGAATACCAATCTCTATTATCTCTGATAGGGATGGCAGATTTATTTCAAGATTCTGGCAGACATTACAGCAAGCATTAGGAACTCGTCTAGACATGAGTACTGCCTATCATCCACAAACTGATGGGCAGAGCGAAAGGACGATACAAACGCTTGAAGACATGCTACGAGCATGTGTTATTGATTTCGGAAACAGTTGGGATCGACATCTACCGTTAGCAGAATTTTCCTACAACAACAGCTACCATTCAAGCATTGAGATGGCGTCGTTTGAAGCACTTTATGGTAGAAAGTGCAGGTCTCCAATTTGTTGGAGTGAAGTGGGGGATAGACAGATTACGGGTCCGGAGATTATACAAGAAACTACCGAGAAGATCATCCAAATTCAACAACGGTTGAAAACCGCCTAAAGTCGACAAAAGAGCTACGCTGACATTAAAAGAAAAGATATAGAATTTGAAATTGGAGAGATGGTCATGCTTAAAGTTGCACCTTGGAAAGGCGTTGTTCGATTTGGTAAACGAGGGAAATTAAATCAAAGGTATATTGGACCATTCAAGATTATTGATCGTGTCGGACCAGTAGCTTACCGACTTGAGTTACCTCAACAACTCGCGGCTGTACATAACACTTTCCACGTCTCAAATTTGAAGAAATGTTTTGCTAAAGAAGATCTCACTATTCCGTTAGATGAAATCCAAATCAACGAAAAACTTCAATTCATCGAAGAACCCGTCGAAATAATGGATCGTGGGGTTAAAAGACTTAAGCAAAACAAGATACCAATTGTTAAGGTTCGATGGAATGCTCGTAGAGGACCCGAGTTCACCTGGAAGCATGAAGATCAGATGAAGAAGAAATACCCGCATCTATTTCCAGAAGATTCGTCAACACCTTCAACAGCTTAAAATTTCGGGACGAAATTTATTTAACGGGTAGGTACTGTAGTGACCCGAACTTTTCCATGTTTATATATATTAATTGAGATTGATATTTACATGATTAAATTTTTCCAACATGTTAAGCAATCAAACTTGTTAAGACTTGATTAATTGAAATATGTTTCATATAGACAATTGACCACCCAAGTTGACCGGTGATTCACGAACGTTAAAACTTGTAAAAACTATATGATGACATATATATGGATATATATATAGTTAACATGATACTATGATAAGTAAACATATCATTATTTATATTAACAATGAACTACATATGTAAAAACAAGACTACTAACTTAATGATTTTTAAACGAGACATATATGTAACGATTATCGTTGTAAAGACATTTAATGTATATATATCATATTAAGAGATATTCATACATGATAATATCATGATAATATAACAATTTAACATCTCATTTGTTATAATAAACAATGGGTTAACAACATTTAACAAGATCGTTAACCTAAAGGTTTCAAAACAACATTTACATGTAACGACTAACGATGACTTAACGACTCAGTTAAAATGTATATACATGTAGTGTTTTAATATGTATTTATACACTTTTGAAATACTTCAATACAATTATCAAAATACTTCTACTTAACAAAAATGCTTACAATTGCATCCTCGTTCAGTTTCATCAACAATTCTACTCGTATGCACCCGTATTCGTACTCGTACAATACACAGCTTTTAGATGTATGTACTATTGGTATATACACTCCAATGATCAGCTCTTAGCAGTCCATGTGAGTCACCTAACACATGTGGGAACCATCATTTGGCAACTAGCATGAAATATCTCATAAAATTACAAAAATATGAGTAATCATTCATGACTTATTTACATGAAAACAAAATTACATATCCTTTATATCTAATCCATACACCAACGACCAAAAACACCTACAAACACTTTCATTCTTCAATTTTCTTCATCTAATTGATCTCTCTCAAGTTCTATCTTCAAGTTCTAAGTGTTCTTCATATATTCTACAAGTTCTAGTTACATAAAATCAAGATTACTTTCAAGTTTGCTAGATCACTTCCAATCTTGTAAGGTGATCATCCAACCTCAAGAAATCTTTCTTTCTTATAGTAGGTTATCATTCTAATACAAGGTAATAATCATATTCAAACTTTGGTTCAATTTCTATAACTATAACAATCTTATTTCAAGTGATGATCTTACTTGAACTTGTTTTCGTGTCATGATTCTGCTTCAAGAACTTCGAGCCATCCAAGGATCCGTTGAAGCTAGATCCATTTTTCTCTTTTCCAGTAGGTTTATCCAAGGAACTTAAGGTAGTAATGATGTTCATAACATCATTCGATTCATACATATAAAGCTATCTTATTCGAAGGTTTAAACTTGTAATCACTAGAACATAGTTTAGTTAATTCTAAACTTGTTCGCAAACAAAAGTTAATCCTTCTAACTTTACTTTTAAAATCAACTAAACACATGTCTTATATCTATATGATATGCTAACTTAATGATTTAAAACCTGGAAACACGAAAAACACCGCAAAACCGGATTTACGCCGTCGTAGTAACACCGCGGGCTGTTTTGGGTTAGTTAATTAAAAACTATGATAAACTTTGATTTAAAAGTTGTTATTCTGAGAAAATAATTTTTATTATGAACATGAAACTATATCCAAAAATTATGGTTAAACTCAAAGTGGAAGTATGTTTTTTAAAATGGTCATCTAGACGTCGTTCTTTCGACTAAATGACTACCTTTACAAAAACGACTTGTAACTTATTTTTCCGACTATAAACCTATACGTTTTCTGTTTAGATTCATAAAATAGAGTTCAATATGAAACCATAGAAATTTGATTCACTCAAAACGGATTTAAAATGAAGAAGTTATGGGTAAAACAAGATTGGATAATTTTTCTCATTTTAGCTACGTGAAAATTGGTAACAAATCTATTCCAACCATAACTTAATCAACTTGTATTGTATATTATGTAATCTTGAGATACCATAGACACGTATACAATGTTTCGGCCTATCATGTCGACACATCTATATATATTTCGGAACAACCATAGACACTCTATATGTGAATGTTGGAGTTAGCTATACAGGGTTGAGGTTGATTCCAAAATATATATAGTTTGAGTTGTGATCAATACTGAGATACGTATACACTGGGTCGTGGATTGATTCAAGATAATATTTATCGATTTATTTCTGTACATCTAACTGTGGACAACTAGTTGTAGGTTACTAACGAGGACAGTTGACTTAATAAACTTAAAACATCAAAATATATTAAAAGTGTTGTAAATATATTTTGAACATACTTTGATATATATGTATATATTGTTATAGGTTCGTGAATCAACAAGTGGCCAAGTCTTACTTCCCGACGAACTAAAAATCTGTGAAAGTGAGTTATAGTCCCACTTTTAAAATCTAATATTTTTGGGATGAGAATAAATGCAGGTTTTATAAATGATTTACAAAATAGACACAAATACGTGAAACTACATTCTATGGTTGAATTATCGAAATCGAATATGCCCCTTTTTATTAAGTCTGGTAATCTCAGAATTAGGGAACAGACACCCTAATTGACGCGAATCCTAAAGATAGATCTATCGGGCCCAACGAGCCCCATCCAAAGTACCGGATGCTTTAGTACTTCGAAATTTATATCATATCCGAAGGGTGTCCCGGAATGATGGGGATATTCTTATATATGCATCTTGTTAATGTCGGTTACCAGGTGTTCACCATATGAATGATTTTTATCTCTATGTATGGGATGTGTATTGAAATATGAAATCTTGTGGTCTATTATTATGATTTGATATATATAGGTTAAACCTATAACTCACCAACATTTTTGTTGACGTTTTAAGCATGTTTATTCTCAGGTGATTATTAAGAGCTTCCGCTGTCGCATACTTAAATAAGGACGAGATTTGGAGTCCCTGCTTGTATGATATTGTGTAAAAACTGCATTCAAGAAACTTATTTTGTTGTAACATATTTGTATTGTAAACCATTATGTAATGGTCGTGTGTAAACAGGATATTTTAGATTATCATTATTTGATAATCTACGTAAAGCTTTTTAAACCTTTATTGATGAAATAAAGGTTATGGTTTGTTTTAAAATGAATGCAGTCTTTGAAAAACGTCTCATATATGTGACGACCCGGAAATTTCCAACCAAATTTAAACCTAATCTTTATATGGTTTCGACAACGAGTAACATAAGCTTTACTTTGCGAATTTAAAAAAAATATATAACATTTTATAACAACCCGAAACGTAATTTACTTATAGTATTATAGTTTAACTAATATTTTAGTTACATCTTAGATAGAATTTTTCAATGATTATGATTTAATTAGTGGACGTGAATTATTCAAATTAGACAAACATAGAGGCGGTTTTACTATACAAATTAGATGGCACGATTCTTAAATTTAGTGATAAAAGATTGATATCATAATATTAGATATTAATATCCTCTCTATAATATACATGTAACTGAACTACAAATTCTCACACGTTTAAGTTTAAAAGTATATTATAATGATTATTAATTGTTAGAGTCACAGATATTACTGTTTTTATTTCTATTACCAACACTATCATCTTTATGTTTCTTAACCTTCAACAATCATCATCTTTCCGTGCTGTTCCAAAAAACAGATATTTAACGAGTGAAGTTTGGTTTACATCGCTTTCATTTTTTTTCTTCTTTATTCTTTTCCTCTCTCACTTGTGAGTTGTTGTCGATCCAATCAACACTACAAACCATTTTCAATCACATCTTGTGGGCTTGTATATTTTCCAATCATGTGAATTCTCCTTTTTCTGTTTTGTGTCATGTCCACTAAATAGAATCCTAATATATTTAATATATATAAGTATGTATACATATGAGATAGATTCAAAAACAAAATAACCCATCTTTGCTTCTTCTTTTTTTTCTTTTCTTCTGGCCCGGCAGTCTCCACAACAATCAACAACTCTTAAACTAGTCCCATAACATCACTACTTCGTTTCTTTCTTCTTAACTAATCATCGATATGATCACAACCATCATCTAGTCTATCAACAAAACACCACAACCAAACCACTAATCACCACCATCACTACAAATCTACAAAAGTACCACCATCTACGCAGCTGCTGTTATAACTTGTTGTTGCCACGGTTTTGTGCTAAAACATCCAAACAACCACCAAGATTCGTTCGTTACTGCTCCTGTTGTTATTTTTTTTAAAAACCCGTTAATTCCATTACAAATAAAAGAAAGAAATACACATGCAAATATATAAGCTTTTCTTCAATAACTTTAGCAATCAAACCCCACTTATCCCATCATCCAGTATTCTATGATTTCTTTTAGCCGACAAATAATAGTGGAATTACACCACTTGTTTGTTTCCTATAAATAACCAGCTCCTCCTTTTTCTACTCAAATCTAAGGTGTGTCAATGTAGTGATTTGGGCTCTAAAGATTATATGGACTAACCAGAGTTGTTTACATGTTACGGTCCATTTAAATGTATGGACTTTTGATTAGGCTAATTTTCAAGTTAGGCCAAAGTCACTAAAAATTCCTTCTTCTGCTCGATATAAAATGACTACTATTGTAGCTATACTGGTGTTATACATTAACAAGTAAACAATGATGATACAGTGGAGTTGGAACCATGAATACAAGAACACTACTCGATGTTGTTTCTATATATCGAAGAGGAGAAAGTGATGACAGAAAAATATAGTGGCGACAACAATTGTAATAGATTAGAAATGATGGTGATAACGGACAATATGATAATAATATGATTATGGTTAGGGTTATTGTTATGATTTTATGTAGATATCAAATCATTACATGATTATGAATATGATGATGGGTTTATGATTACCCGGAGATGATGATCATCATTACGATATGATATTGATGATGTTAGGTTTAAGATTAGGATAGATGATATTGAAGAAGAAGAACTGAATAACAAATATGGGTTATATTTAATTTGGTGGGTTTAATTTTAGAAAGACAAAAGTGGAGGAGTTGACTTGGAATGTTTTCAGGTACCTAGAGGTCTCAGATTCAATACTGGACCCAGGCATTTTTTTTTGAAGAGGAAGAAGTAGGACAGAAGATAGAGGTTAAATAGAGATAACATGGGAGGTAAACTTGAAAGACACACCAGATCAGATGGTTAAGGTTGTATGCGGGTTAGCAGGATGTCGCGGGTTCAAACCCGGACTTGGGCATTTTTTTTAAGACTACTTCTTTAAGATGATATAGGTTCGTGAATCCAAGGCCAACCCTACACTTGTTAAAAGTCGTCATATGTATTTTTACTACAAAATACAATATGGTGAGTTCATTTGCTCCCTTTTACTCATTACATTTTTGGGCTGAGAATACATGCACTGTTTTAATAACTGTTTTACAATATTTATATGTGTGAGTTCATTTGCTCCCTTTTTACTCATTACATTTTTGGACTGTGAAATCATGCATAGTTTTAATAACTGTTTTACAATATTTATATGTGTGAGTTCATTTGCTCCATTTTACTCTTTACATTTTTGGGACTGAGAATACATGCGCTGTTTTTACAACTGCTTTATTAAATGCTTTTGAAATATATTTTTGAACTGCGAATACATGAAATACTTTTATAAATGTTTGACGAGATAGACACAAGCAAAATATTCCTCGAATGAATTATTATGCAGACAGAAGTTCTGTAGATTATTATTGAATTATGTGGACTTGATAATTGCCACTAATTGTTATGAATATTTTTCCCCTGATTATTATTGCTTGGTAACCTAAGAATTAGGGAACATCACTAATTTTGAGAATTAGTGCACGCCTAATTGACGCGAATCCTAAAGGTAGCTATCGGGTTTAACACCCCCACCCAGAATATTCACTAGACGGAAGGGTTAGTGGGCGTGGTGTTTAGTACTTCGAAGCTTATATGATTATTATACAGACGAGATGTTCTGTTTTGGGGATATTATTATGCGCATTATATGTTAAGGTCGGTTACCAAGCTAAGCAATGAAAGTAAAGTGAATGTTACGTATCGAGAGAATGATTTTATACACAGGTTATGTGTATGTTATTTTTGCGCACGGAATATGTGTACGGTTACTATGATTTATGAAAAATGGATTTCGTACACGAGAAATGTGTACTGTATTTAAGAGATATCGCATGTACATTACAGGTGGGTATAGGATTCGGGCCCATTTGTACCATGCAGCATTTAAATCTTGTGATCTATCAAAATGATGAATTTTATTGTTTTATGATAAACTTTTGAACTCACCAACCTTTTGGTTGACACTTTAAAGCATGTTTATTCTCAGGTATGAAAGAAATCTTCTGCTGTGCATTTGCTCATATTACATGGAGTGGTTCATGGCATATAGAGGTCAGAACCTCGCAATGGGACCAACTGTTGAAGACTTCGTCCAGATGGATTAGGACGGGTCACTACAGGTGGTATCAGAGCAGTGGTCTTAGCGAACCAGGTCTTGCATTAGTGTGTCTAACTGGTAGTTGTTTAGATGCATTAGTGAGTCTGGACTTCGACCGTGTCTGCATGTCAAAAAGTTTTGCTTATCATTTCTTGTCGAAAAATTACCTGCTTATCATCTTAGTCTAGACACATCTTACTGCATTAATTGCATGAATAGTGTATAGACAAAAATTCATATCTTAGCGTATCTGCTACTGTAGACTTTGCTTGACAGCTTCTGTAGATTCCTCCGTAACTTATGGGATTTTAGTATTATATATGCATATGTAAATTATGTATTGCAGAGTACTAATCTACATCCTATAATCTATTTCTTATCGAAAATACTTCATCTGATCGTACGAGATGAATCCCTTAACCAATTCGAGTCCCTCAAATTTCAATAACTATTCCGATAGTTATTTTGACAGCTATTCCGATATGGATTTCCACTCGAGCTCCGAAAGCAGTGTAACCGGAATGAATCAACCAATTAGCCATCATCTATTCTGGAAGAATTGGAGATGGGTTTATAGTCTACCTAATCAATGGAAACACGAAGAAGGCGATCCCTTCCACCAACCAAATTCACCTCTTGGTGAAGAACCTGAAGCACTTACCGGCGAACCTGTTCGAAATACCATTTTCTCTCTTATTTCCAGAGTAGCTCGACACGATTATATTCTATCAAAAATTTTATACCTTATTCATCCGCTCATTCCGACCGACAATCATCTTGGAGTAATGGAAGAAGTCAAGGAGCTTCGCACTCGATTAATAAATTTAGAGAATATGGTGCAAAATTTACCAGCTTCAGCAATATCACCGGCACCAACAGTACCATCAATAACAGCACAAGTACCATCAATAATCCATGCCTCAACATCTCATTCTGTACCTCGAGTATAATTGTCGTTCTACGTATCGTTCTACATCAATTATCTTCGTTCTTCATGACGATTATGTAATCTCTGATGTTTTAGAGATTATATATTCTTGTTCTAACGATAAATCAAATGAGTTTAATATCATATTGACTCATTAAATCCATGATTACATCTGAAGAAAATATATATGTATATATGTTTTCATAAAGATTGTAATTAAAAATTCTTTCGTACAAAGTGTTAATTGTGAAAATATTTTAACGGGTAGGTAATACTCGAGGAATATTGAGATTTCACATTAATAAGTTACACTGTACATTCTTCGAAACTGATTCAACAGTCGTTTACTATCCTACTTACATCCACCGATATACAAATCCGTTCACCACAGAATAACCATATTCATCCAATTTCATATTTGGATTTTGATTTATCAGAATCCAACAAGTGGCATAATGAAGAAAACATTTGACAAAATAAAATTTGTTAGAAACAAACAAAATAACTATGAAAAATTTTGTTAAGAATCCACGCTAACTGTTTCTAGCTAACTGTTCCTAGCTAACTGATTACATTTTATTTATCGCAGTTTAGTTATCGCAATTTAATTATCGCAATTTAATTTATCATCATTTAATTTCTGTTATTTATTTTACGCACTTTAAATATCGGGACATGTATACAAGGTTTTGAAATATCATATCGACACATCTATATATATTATTTGGAATCACCATAGACTCTCTATATGTAGTAATGATCGAGTTCTCTATACAGGGTTGAGGTTGATTCTACAATAATATATATACTTTGAGTTGTGATTGAGTCTGAGACATGTGTACGGGTCACGATACGTATTAATTAATTTGAATATTATATATTAAACTATATATGAATTATTGGACTGTTAACTGTGGACTAATATCACTGGACAATTAAAATGAATTAAAATATTGATTTCTACATATGAAACTAAACAATTCTTCAAGCTTGCCACTTGATTCCATCTTAAACCTCATTGGTATTTTGACGATTACAATCTGCGTTCAAACCTTTCATAATTCTTGAAAACACCTCAATTGAGGGGATGAACTAACCGCACTTCATCTACGGAAGAAAAGATTGATGCATATAGTTATGCACCTGAGAACACTCGAAACCTGAGTAAACATTTAACACGTATCTAACTCCTCCGGCATTGTTATTACCAAAAATAACTTTGCAATCCCTTTCCAGTGTAGCCAGTTTTGTCACAGCTCCAACAAATCAACTTCGATTTTTCGTTCGAAACAACCATAATATAACTTTGATATATATGCGTGCTCTTTATTGTTACCGGAGAATCTTTTATATTTCACCATATTACCATCAGCGTTTAATCAACTAAACACACAATTCTTCCGAAACCACCTCGGATTGATAACCGATGATTCAGGCATTGTAGCATTAAATGCAGAGGAAACAGAAAAATTGTAGATGGTCTAAACGGCCAAAAGTTTGATGTTAAAGAAAGTAGTGTTGGGAACGCTCGATAGAAAATTTGGTACCAAAAAACAGATTGAGCTAGCCATGAAGGAGACCAAGGACAAATACAAGGACCAAACCCTATATTCAAAAAAAAAAAATTCAGATAATTCTGGATCCAAATGAAGTCTTTAGAGAATATCCTGCTCCGAAGCCATGTTAAAATCTTACGGAAAATTTTTCCTTATTAACTTTCGAACTTAGAAATTCCAAAATATCATCATAAATATCTTCGATATTTCTGAGGATATTTTCATAAATATTTTCGTCCGAAATTATATACCTCTTCGTGCTTTTTGTATTACCTTATATCGGAAACTTCTGTAAAATCTAAGTGTAAATTACGAATGAGTTCTGGAGAAGTGTTAAGAATTTGAGCATGAGTTAGTATAATATAATGACACTTGTCCAACGTGATTATATTACAGTAAGTCATGCTGAAAGTTCTAATGAAACATGATGATTCACAGAACATACCATCATCATGTGCCATGTTACATAACTCTTTCATTCTACTTAATCTCTAAACATATCAAGAAAATATATTCTTGATAGTTCTATTCTCAGTGATTCTGGTAAATTGAAAAATCAAGATCATGCTATTACAATCTCTCTCTTAGAACATTAATCATGTTCATTCGAAATTTCATGCCTATGAATTCTGGACCATTATTCGCTTGATTTAAAGTCGGGAAGAGAAAACAAGAGCATGAAGCTCCGATATATAGGACAAAATACAAAGCCCAACAACAACACCGAAACTACAAACCGTGAATATCAGTGCGTATAGCAATATAAAGAAACGGGAGGATTATAAATACAATAATCCCTAAAGCATAGTAGAAATAAACAGATTCCTCCGGTGGTAGTTGGAAAAGGAGAATGATTGTTGCAATAGTAAGGATAAGGACAAGAATCAGAACTGGATTAAGCATTTTCACAATCTTTTGGATGTATGAACTAAGAAAGAAAATATAGGAATAGTAAGAATAATGGAACGGAAGAGTTTAATTTATAATGGAAATATCATACAGAGTAATCGAGGCATATCACCGTATTTAATTATAGAGATCTTAATTTCCTTACTCGCCGAAGAATCAAATCTTTTAGATTTCATAGATTTTCTTTAAATCCCTTGAATTCTGAAAATCAGTTCTTACTACGTCAAAAGTAAAATCTCTATCTCAATTTTTTGTGACAGATTCACTCGTACGCTTCACATAATCGAATCGTTTTATCTATATTGATCAATAATGATAAAACCCTATTTATCAACTTATATTGTCATGAAAACATTTTTATTGTTTGCCATGACGACCTCACTCAAATTTCGGGACGAAATTTCTTTAACGGGTAGGTATTGTGACGACCCGGAAATTTCCGACCAAATTTAAACCTAATCTTTATATGGTTTCGACAACGAGTAACGTAAGCTTTACTTTGCGAATTTAAAAAAAATATATAACATTTTATAACAACCGAAACGTAATTTACTTATAGTATTATAGTTTAACTAATATTTTAGTTACATCTTAGATAGAATTTTTCAATGATTATGATTTAATTAGTGGACGTGAATTATTCAAATTAGACAAACATAGAGGCAGTTTTACTATACAAATTAGATGGCACGATTCTTAAATTTAGTGATAAAAGATTGATATCATAATATTAGATATTAATATCCTCTCTATAATATACATGTAACTGAACTACAAATTCTCACACGTTTAAGTTTAAAAGTATATTATAATGATTATTAATTGTTAGAGTCACAGATATTACTGTTTTTATTTCTATTACCAACACTATCATCTTTATGTTTCTTAACCTTCAACAATCATCATCTTTCCGTGCTGTTCCTAAAAACAGATATTTAACGAGTGAAGTTTGGTTTACATCACTTTCATTTTTTTCTTCTTTATTCTTTTCCTCTCTCACTTGTGAGTTGTTGTCGATCCAATCAACACTACAAACCATTTTCAATCACATCTTGTGGGATTGTATATTTTCCAATCATGTGAATTCTCCTTTTTCTGTTTTGTGTCATGTCCACTAAATAGAATCCTAATATATTTAATATATATAAGTATGCATACATATGAGATAGATTCAAAAACAAAATAACCCATCTTTGCTTCTTCTTTTTTTTCTTTTCTTCTGACCCGACAGTCTGCACAACAATCAACAACTCTTAAACTAGTCCCATAACATCACTACTTCGTTTCTTTCTTCTTAACTAATCATCGATATGATCACAACCATCATCTAGTCTATCAACAAAACACCACAACCAAAGCACTAATCACCACCATCACTACAAATCTACAAAACTACCACCATCTACGCAGCTGCTGTTATAACTTGTTGTTGCCACGGTTTTGTGCTAAAACATCCAAACAACCACCAAGATTCGTTCGTTACTGCTCCTGTTGTTATTTTTTTTAAAAACTCGTTAATTCCATTACAAATAAAAGAAAGAAATACACATGCAAATATATAAGCTTTTCTTCAATAACTTTAGCAATCAAACCCCACTTATCCCATCATCCAGTATTCTATGATTTCTTTTAGCCGACAAATAATAGTGGAATTACACCACTTGTTTGTTTCCTACAAATAACCAGCTCCTCCTTTTTCTACTCAAATCCAAGGTGTGTCAATGTAGTGATTTGGGCTCTAAAGATTATATGGACTAACCAGAGTTGTTTACATGTTACGGTCCATTTAAATGTATGGACTTTTGATTAGGCTAATTTTCAAGTTAGGCCAAAGTCACTAAAAATTCCTTCTTCTGCTCGATATAAAATGACTACTATTGTAGCTATACCGGTGTTATACATTAACAAGTAAACAATGATGATACAGTGGAGTTGGAACCATGAATACAAGAACACTACTCGATGTTGTTTCTATATATCGAAGAGGAGAAAGTGATGACAGAAAAATATAGTGGCGACAACAATTGTAATAGATTAGAAATGATGGTGATAATGGACAATATGATAATAATATGATTATGGTTAGGGTTATTGTTATGATTTTATGTAGATATCAAATCATTACATGATTATGAATATGATGATGGGTTTATGATTACCCGGAGATGATGATCATCATTACGATATGATATTGATGATGTTAGGTTTAAGATTAGGATATATGATATTGAAGAAGAAGAACTGAATAACAAATACGGGGTATATTTAATTTGGTGGGTTTAATTTTAGAAAGACAAAAGTGGAGGAGTTGACTTGGAATGTTTTCAGGTACCTAGAGGTCTCAGATTCAATACTGGACCCTGGCATTTTTTTTTGAAGAGGAAGAAGTAGGACAGAAGATAGAGGTTAAATAGAGATAACATGGGAGGTAAACTTGAAAGACACACCAGATCAGATGGTTAAGGTTGTATGCGGGTTAGCGGGATGTCGCGGGTTCAAACCCGGACTTGGGCATTTTTTTTAAGACTACTTCTTTAAGATGATATAGGTTCGTGAATCCAAGGCCAACCCTACACTTTTTAAAAGTCGTCATATGTATTTTTACTACAAAATACAATATGGTGAGTTCATTTGCTCCCTTTTACTCATTACATTTTTGTGCTGAGAATACATGCACTGTTTTAATAACTGTTTTATAATATTTATATGTGTGAGTTCATTTGCTCCCTTTTTACTCAATACATTTTTGGACTGTGAAATCATGCATAGTTTTAATAAATGTTTTACAATATTTATATGTATGAGTTCATTTGCTCCCTTTTACTCTTTACATTTTTGGGACTGAGAATACATGCGCTGTTTTTACAACTACTTTATTAAATGCTTTTGAAATATATTTTTGAACTGCGAATATATGAAATACTTTTATAAATGTTTGATGAGATAGACACAAGCAAAACATTCCTCGAATGAATTATTATGCAGACAGAAGTTCTGTGGATTATTATTGAATTATGTGGACTTGATAATTGCCACTAATTGTTATGAATATTTTTCCCCTGATTATTATTGCTTGGTAACCTAAGAATTAGGGAACATCACTAATTTTGAGAATTAGTGCACGCCTAATTGACGCGAATCCTAAAAGTAGCTATCGGGTTTAACACCCCCACCCAGAATGTTCACTAGACGGAAGGGCTAGTGGGCGTGGTGTTTAGTACTTCGAAGTTTATATGATTATTATACAGACGAGATGTTCTGTTTTGGGGATATTATTATGCGCATTATATGTTAAGGTCGGTTACCAAGCTAAGCAATGAAAGTAAAGTGAATGTTATGTATCGAGAGAATGATTTTATACACAGGTTATGTGTATGTTATTTTTGCGCACGGAATATGTGTACGGTTACTATGATTTATGAAAAATGGATTTCGTACACGAGAAATGTGTACTGTATTTAAGAGATATCGCATGTACATTACAGGTGGGTATAGGATTCGGGCCCATTTGTACCATGCAGCATTTAAATCTTGTGATCTATCAAAATGATGAATTTTATTGTTTTATGATAAACTTATGAACTCACCAACCTTTTGGTTGACACTTTAAAGCATGTTTATTCTCAGGTATGAAAGAAATCTTCCGCTGTGCATTTGATCATATTACATGGAGTGGTTCATGGCATATAGAGGTCAGAACCTCGCAATGGGACCAACTGTTGAAGACTTCGTCTAGATGGATTAGGACGGGTCACTACAATATAGAGGTCAAAACCTCGCAACGAAATCAATTAATATGGAACGTTTTTAATCAATAAGAACGGGAAATTTCAGTTGGTATCCAAGCGTTGGTCTTAGAGAACCAGAATTTTGCATTAGTGTGTCTTATCGAGTTTGTTAGGATGCATTAGTGAGTCTGGACTTCGACCGTGTTTACTTGAAAAATGATTACTTAACAAATTTTTTTGGAAACTATATATTTTTAACATGTGAATATTATGTGATATATTAATCTCTTAACGCGTTTGATATTATGTGATAGATGTCTACCTCTAGAACAAGTCCCATTGAATCACCTAATAATAATGAAGAGTCAAATGTAAATTGGAATGATTCGTGGACTGATTCACAAGTTCCCGAAGAGGAACCGGAAGAAGAGTTGGAACCGGAAGAAGAATCGGAACCGGATGAAGAAATAGAACCGGTGGGGGAAATAATAAAACAGTTAAGTAAAAGAAAATCCTCAACCAACCGACCAAGGTTAATTATGGTCAATGGTGTTTGAAATGTCCCGTTCTTATTGATTAAAAACGTTCCATATTAATTGATTTCGTTGCGAGGTTTTGACCTCTATATGAGACATTTTTCAAAGACTGCATTCATTTTAAAACAAACCATAACCTTTATTTCATCAATAAAGGTTTAAAAAGCTTTACGTAGATTATCAAATAATGATAATCTAAAATATCCTGTTTACACACGACCATTACATAATGGTTTACAATACAAATATGTTACAACAAAATAAGTTTCTTGAATGCAGTTTTTACACAATATCATACAAGCATGGACTCCAAATCTCGTCCTTATTTAAGTATGCGACAGCGGAAGCTCTTAATAATCACCTGAGAATAAACATGCTTAAAACGTCAACAAAAATGTTGGTGAGTTATAGGTTTAACCTATATATATCAAATCATAATAATAGACCACAAGATTTCATATTTCAATACACATCCCATACATAGAGATAAAAATCATTCATATGGTGAACACCTGGTAACCGACATTAACAAGATGCATATATGAGAATATCCCCATCATTCCGGGACGCCCTTCGGATATGATATAAATTTCGAAGTACTAAAGCATCAGGTACTTTGGATGGGGTTTGTTAGGCCCAATAGATCTATCTTTAGGATTCGCATCAATTAGGGTGTCTGTTCCCTAATTCTTAGATTACCAGACTTAATAAAAAGGGGCATATTCGATTTTGATAATTCAACCATAGAATGTAGTTTCACATACTTGTGTCTATTTTGTAAATCATTTATAAAACCTGCATGTATTCTCATCCCAAAAATATTTGATTTTAAAAGTGGGACTATAACTCACTTTCACAGATATTTACTTCGTCGGGAAGTAAGACTTGGCCACTGGTTGATTCACGAACCTATAACAATATATACATATATATCAAAGTATGTTCAAAATATATTTACAACACTTTTAATATATTTTGATGTTTTAAGTTTATTAAGTCAGTTGTCCTCGTTAGTAACCTACAACTAGTTGTCCACAGTTAGATGTACAGAAATAAATCGATAAATATTATCTTGAATCAATCCACGACCCAGTGTATACGTATCTCAGTATTGATCACAACTCAAACTATATATATTTTGGAATCAACCTCAACCCTGTATAGCTAACTCTAACATTCACATATAGAGTGTCTATGGTTGTTCCGAAATATATATAGATGTGTCGACATGATAGGTCGAAACATTGTATACGTGTCTATGGTATCTCAAGATTACATAATATACAATACAAGTTGATTAAGTTATGGTAGGAATAGATTTGTTACCAATTTTCACGTAGCTAAAATGAGAAAAATTATCCAATCTTGTTTTACTCATAACTTCTTCATTTTAAATCCGTTTTGAGTGAATCAAATTGCAATGGTTTCATATTGAACTCTATTTTATGAATCTAAATAGAAAAAAGTATAGGTTTATAGTCAAAAAAATAAGTTACAAGTCGTTTTTGTAAAGGTAGTCATTTCAGTCGAAAGAACGACGTCTAGATGACCATTTTAGAAAACATACTTCCACTTTGAGTTTAACCATAATTTTTGGATATAGTTTCATGTTCATAATAAAAATCATTTTCTCAGAATAACAACTTTTAAATCAAAGTTTATCATAGTTTTTAATTAACTAACCCAAAACAGCCCGCGGTGTTACTACGACGGTGTAAATCCGGTTTTACGGTGTTTTTCGTGTTTCCAGGTTTTAAATCATTAAGTTAGCATATCATATAGATATAGAACATGTGTTTATTTGATTTTAAAAGTCAAGTTAGAAGGGTTAACTTTTGTTTGCGAACAAGTTTAGAATTAACTAAACTATGTTCTAGTGATTACAAGTTTAAACCTTCGAATAAGATAGCTTTATATGTATGAATTGAATGATGTTATGAACATCATTACTACCTTAAGTTCCTTGGATAAACCTACTGGAAAAGATAAAAATGGATCTAGCTTCAACGGATCCTTGGATGGCTCGAAGTTCTTGAAGCAGAATCATGACACGAAAACAAGTTCAAGTAAGATCATCACTTGAAATAAGATTGTTATAGTTATAGAAATTGAACCAAAGTTTGAATATGATTATTACCTTGTATTAGAATGATAACCTACTATAAGAAACAAAGATTTCTTGAGGTTGGATGATCACCTTACAAGATTGGAAGTGAGCTAGCAAACTTGAAAGTATTCTTGATTTTATGTAACTAGAACTTGTAGAATATATGAAGAACACTTAGAACTTGAAGATAGAACTTGAGAGAGATCAATTAGATGAAGAAAATTGAAGAATGAAAGTGTTTGTAGGTGTTTTTGGTCGTTGGTGTATGGATTAGATATAAAGGATATGTAATTTTGTTTTCATGTAAATAAGTCATGAATGATTACTCATATTTTTGTAATTTTATGAGATATTTCATGCTAGTTGCCAAATGATGGTTCCCACATGTGTTAGGTGACTCACATGGGCTGCTAAGAGCTGATCATTGGAGTGTATATACCAATAGTATATACATCTAAAAGTTGTGTATTGTACGAGTACGAATACGGGTGCATACGAGTAGAATTGTTGATGAAACTGAACGAGGATGTAATTGTAAGCATTTTTGTTAAGTAGAAGTATTTTGATAAGTGTATTGAAGTCTTTCAAAAGTGTATAAATACATATTAAAACACTACATGTATATACATTTTAACTGAGTCGTTAAGTCATCGTTAGTCGTTACATGTAAGTGTTGTTTTTAAACCTTTAGGTTAACGATCTTGTTAAATGTTGTTAACCCAATGTTTATAATATCAAATGAGATTTTAAATTATTATACTATCATGATATTATCATGTATGAATATCTCTTAATATGATATATATACATTAAATGTCTTTACAACGATAATCGTTACATATATGTCTCGTTTAAAAATCATTAAGTTAGTAGTCTTATTTTTACATATGTAGTTCATTGTTAATATACTTAATGATATGTTTACTTATCATAGTATCATGTTAACTATATATATATCCATATATATGTCATCATATAGTTTTTACAAGTTTTAACGTTCGTGAATCACCGGTCAACTTGGGTGGTCAATTGTCTATATGAAACATATTTCAATTAATCAAGTCTTAACAAGTTTGATTGCTTAACATCTTGGAAACATTTAATCATGTAAATATCAATCTCAATTAATATATATAAACATGGAAAAGTTCGGGTCACTACAGTGTTTCCGCCAAGGAAGCAAAATATTGGGAGGATTACCAATTCTCCGATGAATCGGATTCCGACGAGAATTCCGATGATGTTATAGAAATTACCCCAACTGAATTTAAAAAGGCAAAAGAAAATAATAAGGGAAAGGGCATAAAAATAGAGAAATCTAATTCCAACCCCGATGAACTTTATATGTATCGTCAACCCCCGAAGTCCTTAAGTTGTAACAATGACCCGGGAACCTCTAAACCACCAGGTTTTTCTAAACCAATGTGGAAAACGACGGCTCGTATTAGGGGAACATCATATATCCCTAGAAACTTGGCAAAATGAACCAAAACCGAAGAAGAAGAAACAAGCGAGTCCGAATAAGATAGTTGTATTCGTGTGGTGTAATATATGTAATATAGTGTGCTTATGCTTTATGATATATGTAAAAATTGCTTGTATTAATAAGTATTTTTTATGAATCTAACTCTTGTCTATTTTACAGTATAAAAACACAAAATGGATAGACAACCCAATATTTTAAGAGACCTACCCGGAGACATGATTGATGAAATCTTGTCTAGAGTCGGTCAGAATTCTTCGGCACAACTATTTAAGGCGAGATCAGTTTGTAAGACATTCGAAGAACGTTCCAAGAATGCCTTGGTTTATAAAAGGCTTTCGTTCGAAAGATGGGGGATATCACATTGGGAAATCCATAAGTTACGATGTGTTTACTTTGACGCATATATTGCGGGGAACCCAAATGCTATTTTACACAATGGGTTAAGAAATTATTTTGACTCAATATATCCGAATATTGGACTTCGTGATTTAGAAAAAGCGGCTAACATGCAACATAAAGAAGCATGTTATGCTTACGGATTAGTAATGTTCGCATCTCACCAAAGTGAGAACAAGAACATCGGGCTACAACTATTAAACAAAACGTTCCCACAAGTGACGGAGTCGGTAATTGGGGTAAGAAATGAGGTTTTTAGATTGTTATGGGACTGTTGGACATTACGTAACCCTCGTCCCTTTGACGACGTTACAACACGCTGTCTTATCAACGGCCATAACGGTTATGTTCCACAAGACTAAGGATGGGAAGTAATCCTAGTAAAACCAGAATGCATGACTTGTTTTTGGACGTATGAATTACGTGTCTTTATTGCCTTTGCTGAACGACTTGTGTACTAGCTAGAATTATCTTCACAACCATCTTGTATCAAATTTATTGTGTGCTATATTTCATGCTATATGTAAAATAAGCGGTATTGTAAGTTTGTAAAATATTGTGTAAAAGTTTGAACGCGAAATATTATTATAATCAGTTTTTCATATAGAATTGTAGTAGTTGAATTGTATATTAGCTACTAAGTATGAACTTAACGGGTAGGTACTACCCGAATTTAAACTTATAAAATGCTAATATGAAGAAAAAGCTTTTATAAATGAGTTCATATTATGCTACGAAATACTATTAACTACTCTTAATATTCTGTATGATTAACTTGTTCCATTTGACTATTTTGAAGGAAATGGCACCGACTACTCGACACACCGTGAATATGAATGAAGAGGAATTCCGTACTTTTCTAGCTTCAAACATAGCCGCAGTACAGGCTGCGCTACATACCAACAATAACCTTGGATCTAGCAGTACAGGAAATCGTGTAGGTTGCACCTACAAAGAATTCACTGCCTGCA
The DNA here is from genome assembly GCF_046630445.1 of Rutidosis leptorrhynchoides. NCBI lineage: Eukaryota > Viridiplantae > Streptophyta > Magnoliopsida > Asterales > Asteraceae > Rutidosis > Rutidosis leptorrhynchoides. The sequence goes on along the minus strand of NC_092337.1, from coordinate 38,431,510 downwards.
AACCTTTGGAATTTGATGGAACCGAAGGACCGATCGGATTGAAATGGTGGAACGAGAAGGTCGAATCAGTGTTTGCCATAAGTAAGTGTACTGAAGAGGACAAAGTGAAGTACGCTATGCATACCTTCACAGGTTCTGCGTTAACATGGTGGAATACCTATCTAGAGCAAGTGGGACAAGACGATGCGTACGCACTACCGTGGTCAGCATTCAAGCACTTGATGAACGAGAAGTACCGTCCCAGAATCGAGGTCAATAAGCTCAAGACAGAACTTAGAGTGTTACGAACCCAAGGAATTGATATTACCACGTATGAAAGACGATTCACAGAATTGTGCCTATTGTGTCCGGGAGCATTCGAAGATGAGGAAGAGAAGATCGACGCGTTTGTGAAGGATTACCGGAAAGAATCCAAGAAGATATAAGTTCACACGAGCCCGCCTCCATACAACAGGCATGTAGAATGGCTCACAAACTAGTGAACCAGATTGAAGAAAGAATTAAAGAACAGACTGCTGAAGAGGCCAATGTGAAGCAAGTCAAAAGAAAGTGGGAGGAAAACGGTGATAAGAATCACCAATACAACAACAACAGCAATTACAACAATAATCGCAACAATTATCCCAACAATCGCAACATCAATCGCAACTACAACAAACGGCCCAACAACAACAACAACAACAACAACAACAACAACAATAGCAACTACAACAATCATCCCAACAACAATAATAACCGCAACAACAACAACAATCAGAAGCAGCTATGCCAAAGGTGTGAAAAGTATCACTCGGGGTTCTGCACCAAATTTTGCAACAAGTGTAAAAGAAATGGTCATAGCGCGGTGAAGTGTGAGGTCTATGGACCAGGGGTTAATAGAACGAAAGGAACAAATGGTGTCGGAACGAGTAATGGCGGAGCAAGTAGTGTCGGAGAAAGTTATGCCAATGTAGTTTGTTATAAATGTGGAAAACCGGGCCACATTATTAGAAATTGCCCGAACCAGGAGAACATGAATGGACAAGGCCGCGAAAGAGTTTTCAATATTAATGCGGCAGAGGCACAGGAAGACCCGGATCTTGTTACGGGTACGTTTCTTATTGACAATAAATCTGCTTACGTTTTATTTGATTCGGGTGCGGATAGAAGCTATATGAGTAGAGATTTTTGTGCTAAATTAAGTTGTCCATTGACGCCTTTGGATAGTAAATTTTTACTCGAATTAGCAAATGGTAAATTAATTTCAGCAGATAATATATGTCGGAATCGAGAAATTAAACTGGTTAGTGAAATATTTAAGATTGATTTGATACCAGTAGAGTTAGGGAGTTTTGATGTGATAATCGGTATGGACTGGTTGAAAGAAGTGAAAGCAGAGATTGTTTGTTACAAAAATGCAATTCGCATTATACGAGAAAAAGGAAAACCCTTAATGGTGTACTGAGAAAAGGGCAACACGAAGCTACATCTTATTAGTAATTTGAATGCACAAAAACTAATAAGAAAAGGTTGCTATGCTGTTCTAGCACACGTCGAGAAAGTACAAACTGAAGAAAAGAGCATCAATGATGTTCCCATTGCAAAAGAATTTCCCGATGTATTTTCGAAAGAATTACCGGGATTACCCCCACATCGATCCGTTGAATTTTCAAATAGATCTTGTACCAGGAGCTGCACCAATAGCTTGTGCTCCTTACAGACTCGCACCCAGCGAGATGAAAGAACTGCAAAGCCAATTACAAGAACTTTTAGAGCGTGGTTTCATTCGACCAAGCACATCACCGTGGGGAGCTCCTGTTTTGTTTGTCAAGAAGAAAGATGGTACTTTCAGGTTGTGTATCGACTACCGAGAGTTGAACAAACTTACCATCAAGAACCGCTACCCACTACCGAGAACCGATGACTTATTTGATCAACTACAAGGCTCGTCTGTTTATTCAAAGATTGACTTACGTTCCGGGTATCATCAAATGCGGGTGAAAGAAGATGATATTCCAAAGACTGCTTTCAGAACACGTTACGGTCATTACGAGTTTATGGTCATGTCGTTTGGTTTATGGACCTTATGAACCGAGTGTGTGGACCATAACTTGACAAGTTTGTCATTGTTTTCATTGATGACATACTTATTTACTCAAAGAATGACCAAGAACACGGTGAACATTTGAAAAAGGTGTTAGAAGTATTGAGGAAGGAAGAATTGTACGCTAAGTTTTCAAAGTGTGCATTTTGGTTGGAAGAAGTTCAATTCCACGGTCACATAGTGAACAAAGAAGGTATTAAGGTGGATCCGGCAAAGATAGAAACTGTTGAAAAGTGGGAAACCCCAAAAACTCCGAAACACATACGCCAGTTTTTAGGACTAGCTGGTTACTACAGAAGGTTCATCCAAGACTTTTCCAGAATAGCAAAACCCTTGACTGCATTAACGCATAAAGGGAAGAAATTTGAATGGAATGATGAACAAGAGAAAGCGTTTCAGTTATTGAAGAAAAAGCTAACTACGGCACCTATATTGTCATTGCCTGAAGGGAATGATGATTTTGTGATTTATTGTGACGCATCAAAGCAAGGTCTCGGTTGTGTATTAATGCAACGAACGAAGGTGATTGCTTATGCGTCTAGACATTTGAAGATTCACGAACAAAATTATACGACGCATGATTTGGAATTAGTCGCGGTTGTTTTTGCATTAAAGACTTGGAGGCACTACTTATATGGGGTCAAAAGTATTATATATACCGACCACAAAAGTCTTCAACACATATTTAATCAGAAACAACTGAATATGAGGCAGCGTAGGTGGATTGAATTATTGAATGATTATGACTTTGAGATTCGTTACCACCCGGGGAAGGCAAATGTGGTAGCCGATGCCTTGAGCAGGAAGGACAGAGAACCCATTCGAGTAAAATCTATGAATATAATGATTCATAATAACCTTACTACCCAAATAAAGGAGGTGTAACAAGGAGTTTTAAAAGAGAGAAATTTAAAGGATGAAATACCCAAAGGATCGGAGAAGCATCTTGTGATGACCCGGAAATTTCCGATCAAATTTAAACTTAATCTTTATATAACTCCGACTCGATAAGCAAAGTCTATTTAATTGAATCTCCAAATCTTTAAACTGTTTTCATGGATACACTCAAACCTTTGACTAATCCCGACGATTCACGAACAACTATTTGTAACTAAATATGTAAATACATATATAGATATAGATATAAATAAAAATATAAATATAAATATAGGTGTATATATAAAAATATTGAGTTAATAAAGTACATTTAATTAATTAGAATTAAAAATGTAAAATAATAATTGGAATAACTAAGTTACTATTAAAATAAATATATATATGATATTTTATGACTATATATGATTTCTAATTATTGTAATATATATATATATATATATATATATATATATATATATATATATATATATATAATGTATAAATAATAATAATTTAATAAAAAGTTATTATTATGATTATTAAATATTCTTACTTTCAGGTATTATTAAAATAAATATCAATATTAATAATATTATGTTACGAATATGAAATTAGATATGTGCAAACTAGTATTATTATTTATATTATTATTATTTGTAATATAATTATAATTATAATTTATTTATCATAAATATATAGATATAGAATCAGGATCAGATCCAATCTCGCGAATATATCATCTACAGCTATATTTTTGTTTCCTTGTCTATTTGTACCAATCAATAACAGTGATTATAAACCAAATAATTGAATCTGTTAGACATTTTGTCATTCTTTTATTTTGTATTTTCTTTATTTGTCAACCCATAAGAAAATTCCTTACATATTAATCGAGCTGTAGTGATCATTCAATCAATTTTCCATCATCTTTATCATTTACCAATCACAAACACCCTCAACAGATTTAAAATTATCGATAAAAAAAAAGAAAATTTATGAAGAACCAGTGTATTACTCTGCTCGTGTTAGAAATTTCAAAAGGTTTGATTTCAAAATAAATTTCAAATTGTGTTAATGCAGTTAGGTTAGGAATTAGTTATTCAATCTTTCTTCAAAATTCCACCTTCTAATTTTTCTTAACGAATTTCAAATTCGAAGTCAAAGTTAGATGTCAAAAAGTCAAAGTTTATGTTCATCGCGAAATTCGTAATCGTTTTGATGTTTTCAGTTAAATTGACGATTCCAATAGATTATGGGAATGATTTGAAACATATTTCGTGTTGTAACATTTGTCCAAAACAGGCTCGAAATCAAAATCAATTTAATTTATTTTTATTTTTATTTTTATATATCGACGAGCATACAGCAACATACATATTTATATTTTTTTTTGTTTTGTTTTAATTAAATTAAACAATCAACCAAGTCTTTTCGTTTGTGAATAAATATGAAAACTTTTTTTTTTTTTGTTGTCTGTTATGATTTGGAGAGTCAATTGAGTGATGAAGGAGATGAAACAGAACGAAGTATATATTTATTTTAGGATTAGATCATTATCAGAAAATTGGAACACAGGGTATTTAAATGGTCGTGAGTTCGAACCCAGTAGGCTGCAAGTAATTTTTTCTTTTTTAAAAACTGTGTGGGCTGTTGGGCTCGTGGAACCAATTAAATGGATTTCATTCTGTTGGGCCCAAATGAAAATAAAAGTGTTACATAAATCAGAGTCTGGTATTGATCAGGAAAACTGGAATGGATTAGTTGGTTAAGGTGTTGTGTTGGTGAGCGAGAGGTCTCGGCTTCGAACCCAGTTCGTGGCATTTTTTTTGTTAGAAAAGCTTCTAAGGTAGTTTTCTTTTTCTTATAATTATTATTATTAATTATTATTATGATTGTTATTATTATTGTAACTATTTTTATTATGATTATAATGATGATGATGATGATTATTATTATTATTATTATTATTATTATTATTATTATTATTATTATTATTATTATTATTATTATTATTATTATTATTATTATTATGATTAAATGTTATCAAAGTATTAAGATAAATATGATTAAGTTTAAATATGTTATGAATATAGATATAAACATAGATATTGATAAAAGATAATATTAAGAATACAATTGTTATTATTATGAAAATAATGAGGATAGTGGAAAAATTAACATAAGTAGGAATATATGTAACCTTTTTTATATTATTTTCTACATTATTATTACTATTATTATATTATCAAAATTTTTATTATTATTATTATTATTATTATTATTATTATTATTATTATTATTATTATTATTATTATTATTATTATTATTATTATTATTATTATTATTATTATTAATACTACAAATAAACTGACTAATGTTATTACAAAAATTATTATTATACATCATTATTAAAGTTAATTACTAGTATTACTATCATTATTTTAGTATTATAATAATTTTTATTTTAGCAAATAAAAGATAATTATATAAAAAATATAGTTATTATTTATATCAAAAGTATATCTAATTTACTACTTTATTATAAAAATAACATATATAGATATATATCACATCTGAAATAATAAATACATTACTATTTTTAAATAAGTAATATATTATATAATTAGTATTAATATATATAAACTGAGTTAAATACCATTATATGTTCATTATATGTTTTAATATATATAATGGATATAGGTTCGTGAATCCGAGGCCAACCCTGCATTGTTCAATATAGTCATATGTATTTTTACTACAAAATACATTAGGTGAGTTTCATTTGCTCCCTTTTTACTCTTTACATTTTTGGGCTGAGAATACATGCAAATGCTTTATTAACTGTTTTACAATATTTATATGTGTGAGTTTCATTAATCCCTTTTTAAATGCTTTCGCAATATATATTTTTGGGACTGAGAATGCATGCGCTGCTTTTATAAATGTTTTACGAAATGGACACAAGTGATCGAAACTACATTCTATGGTTGGATTATCTAATCGAATATGCCCTTTTTATATAGTCTAGTAATCTAAGAATTAGGGAACAGACACCCTAATTGATGCGAACTCTAAAGATAGATCTATCGGGCCCAACAAGCCCCATCCAAAGTACCGGATGCTTTAGTATTTCGAAATTTATATCATGTCCGAAGGAGGATCCCGGAATGATGGGGATATTCTTATATGCATATTGTGAATGTCGGTTACCAGGTGTTCAATCCATATGAATGATATTTTTGTCTCTATGCATGGGACGTATGATTATGAGAAATGGAAGTATGAAATCTTGTGGTCTATTAAAATTATGAAATGATTATTTATGTTAAACTAATGAACTCACCAACCTTTTGGTTGACACTTTAAAGCATGTTTATTCTCAGGTACGAAAGAAATCTTCCGCTGTGCATTTGCTCATTTTAGAGATATTATTTGGAGTCATTCATGACATATTTCAAAAGACGTTGCATTCGAGTCATTGATTTCATCAAGAATACTATCAAGTCATTTATAGTTTGGATATATTATGAAATGGTATGCATGTCTGTCAACTTACGATGAAATGAAAGTTGTCTTTTAAAAATGAATGCAATGTTTGTAAAATGTATCATATAGAGGTCAAGTACCTCACGATGTAATCAACTGTTGTGAATCGTTTATAATCGATGTGGATTTCGTCCGGATGGATTAGGACGGGTCTCTACAGTTGGTATCAGAGCGGTGGTCTTAGCGAACCAGGTCTTGCATTAGTGTGTCTAACTGATTATCGTTTGGATGCATTAGTGAGTCTGGACTTTGACCGTGTCTGCATGTCAAAAGTTTTGCTTATCATTTTTGTCGGAAATCATCTGCTTATCATCCTTAGAAAATTACCTGCTCATTATCCTTAGTCTAGACACGTTTTATTGCATTGACTGCATGAATAGTGTATAGACAAAATTCATATCTTAGCGTATCTGACAATTCATATCTTAGCGTATCTGTTACTGTAGACCTTGCTTGATATCCCTCGTAAATTTCTCCGTAATTTAAGGGATCCTGTTACTATATATATCTTTGCAAATTATGCATTGAGAATACCATCCAACTATCAATTGCTGTCACTAAACTCTTCATACTAAAAATCTTTTCTGTGATCGCATAAGATGGCCTCTACAAATCGACCACGTTCCTCTGACTCCGAAGACAGCGTGACAGGAGCACACCAACCAATCAACAACTGTGATTACTGGATAAAATGGGGGTGGGTTCACGACGTACTCACCCTATGGAGAAGGGAAGAAGGTACTCCATATCATGAACCGAATCTACCACCTAACCTTGGAGTACTCGACCCGCTCACCGGCGAACCTGTTTGCAACACCATTTATACCCTTTTTGCAAGAATTTTTCGTCTTGAGGCTATCATTAACGGAACTAGAGAAGGTATCCGACCTCTACCTCACCCTGATAACCAACCAGGGTTAGTAGAAGAATTTAGAGAACTCCGAGATCGAGTGTTAACTTTAAAGAGCACGGTACATAATTTGCAAGCATCAGCAGCATCACCAACACCAGTAACATCACCAGCCTCAGCACCAACAGCACTAGTACCACCAACAACAACATCCGCATCACCAGCTTCGACATCTCATTCTGTACCTCGAGTATAATCATCGTTCTACGAATCGTTATACATCATTTATCTTCGTTCGACATGGCGATTATGTAATCTCTAATATTTTAGATATTATATATTCTTGTTCTAACGGTAAAACAAATGAGATTAATAATATATTAACTCATTAAATCTGTATCACATCTGAAGAAAATATATGTGCATATATGTTTTCATAAAGATTGTAATTAAAAATTCTTTCGTACAAACTGTTAATGATGAAAATATTTTAACGGGTAGGTAATACCCGACGAATATGTAGATTTCACATTAATAAGTTACACTGTACATTCTTCGAATATGATTCAACAGTCATTTACTATCCTACTTACATCCACAGCTATACGAATCCGTTCACCGCAGAATAACCATTTCCATTCGATTTCATATTTGGATTTTGACTTATCAGAATCCAACAAGTGGCATAATGAAGAAAATATTGGACAAAATAAAATTTGTTAGAAACAAACAAATTAACTACGAGAAATTTTGTTAAGAATCCTAGCTAACTGTTCCTAGCTAACTGTTAATTCCGTATTACATTTTATTTTTATTGCAATTTATTTATCGCAAGTTAGTTATCGCAATTTACATTCTCGCAATTTTATTTATCATCATTTAATTTCTATTATTTACTTTACGCACTTTATTTATCGTCATTTAAATTTCTGTTATTTATATTACGCACTTTAAATATCGGGACACGTATACAAGGTTTTGACATATCATATTGACGCATATATATATATATATATATATATATATATATATATATATATATATATATATATATATATATATATATATATATATATATATATATATATATATATATATATATATATATATATTATTTGGAATAACCATAGACACTCTATATGCTGTAATGTTAGAGTTCGCTATATAGGGTTGAGGTTGATTCTTAAATAATATATATACTTTGAGTTTTGATCGAGTCTGAGACATGTACACGAGTCACGATACGTATTAATTAATTCGAATATTATATAGTAAACTATATATGAATTATTATTTGTACACTGCTAACTGTGGACTATCTACATTGGACAATTAAAATGAATTAAAATATTGATTATAACATATGAAACTAAACAATTCTTCAAGTTTGCCACTTGATTTCATCTTAAACCTCATTTATATCTTGACGATTCCAATTTGCGTTCAAACCTTCCATGATTCTTGAAAATACCTCAATCGAGAGGAAGAACCAACCGCACTTCATCTACGGAAGAAAAGATTGATGCATATAGCTATTCACCTGAGAAACTCTCGGCAACTGAGAAAATGTTTAAAACGTAGCTATGCTAATTTCTTAGTGTTATTATTACCCAAAATAACTTTGCAATCTCTTTCCAAATTAGCAAATTTTGTCACAGCTCCAGCAAGCCAACTTTGACTTTTCATTTGAAACAACCTTATTATAACCTTGATTTATATGTGTGCTCTTTTATTATTATCGGGGAACCTTTTATTATATTCCACCATATTACCAGCAGATGTACCAACAACCTCATTGCTCCTTGGCTTAAATCTCTCCGACAAATCACTATATTTATCTATTGAAGCCTCATCATGTACTCATCCGTATCTTGTAACAAGAATTACCATACCGATGACCGAAAATCAGCAAATCTGTATTGTGAATCTCGCAACGTTTCCACACCAACAGTTATATGTATCCATATAACATTTATCTCTTAGAACTATGATCTTCCATTCTGAAATTCTGAAAACACCCATCTGCAAATTAATGTTCTGAATTTTGAAAAGTTGAATGGAGCAACAAAAACTGTAAATGACCTCAACAGCCAAAAGTTGATGATAAAGAATGGAGTATTGGAAACACTCAATAGAAAATTTAGTACCGAAAAGCGGATTATGCAAAACTATGAAGGAAACCGTGGATAAATCACAAAGAATAAGTTTGACTTCAAAGAATCCAAATAATTCAATGTCTGCTGAAGTCTTTAGCGAATATCTTGCTCCTTACTCTAGACCCTTGTGGACTATAGTCACCATCATCCTCTGAGCTTAGATATTCAAAGATATTATCGTATATTTCATTACAAATATCCTCCATATTTCTGAAGATATTTTCATAACTATTCTTATCTGGAATCATTAATCTCTTCGTGCTATCAGTGTTACATCATATAGAAACTGTAAACTTTCGAGTTTAAAATATGAATGTTATTGAAGTAATGTTAGGAATTGATGCATGATTTAGTATAATATAATGACACTTGATCAACGTGATTATATTACAGTAATTCATGCTGAGTTTCTAATGGGACGTGATGATTCACAGATCATAACATCATCATGTGCCATGTTACATAACTCTGTCATTCTGCTTAACTTCTGAACATATCAAGAAAGTATATTCTTGATAGTTCTATTCTCAGTGAATCTGGTAATTTGACAAATCAAATCGTGCTATTACGTTCCTTCTTATTTAGAACATTAACAATGTTCATTCTGAAACTTTTATCTACGAATTCTGGACCATTACAAGAGATGCCAAATCGCCAGAAGAAGAAATGAAGGGACAAAGCTTTAAAATAGAAATTGGAATATAAATCATAGTATTAACTGTGGATGACAATGATTATAGGAAACAGAAATGGGGACATTGAAATATAAGGGGAGATATAAAGCCTGATAACAACGCATAAATTATAAATCGTGTATATCAATGTTTATCACAACATAAAGACACGGGAGAATTAAAAGCACTATAACCCCAAGAGCAAAGTAGAAGTAAGCAGATTCCGCGGGTGGAAGTTGGAAAAGGAGAATGATTGTTACGATAGTAAGGATAAGGACAAGGATTAGAACTGGATTAAGCATTTCCACAATCTTTTGGATGTATGAACTAAGGAAGAGAGTATGGGAATGGTGAGAATAATGGAACGGAAGAGCTTAATTTATAATGGAAATATCAGACAGAGAAATCGAGATAGATCACCGTATTTAATTATAGATATCTTAATTTCCTTATTCGCCGAAGAATCAAATCTTTTAGATTTCAAAGATTTTCTTTAAATCCATTGAATTCCAGAATTCAACCATGTTTACGCCAAAAGCTAAGGAAAATCTTATTTTCTTCAATTAATTTCTTTTGCGATAGCTTCATTCATATTCTTAGAATAATCGAATTATTTTATCATTATTATTCAATGATGATAAACCTCTAATTATCAACTCATATTGGTCAAGAAAACATTTTTATTGTTAGCCATGACCACCTCACTCAAATTTCGGGACGAAATTTCTTTAACGGGTAGGTACTGTGATGACCCGGAAATTTCCGATCAAATTTAAACTTAATCTTTATATAACTCCGACTCGATAAGCAAAGTCTATTTAATTGAATCTCCAAATCTTTAAACTGTTTTCATGGATACACTCAAACCTTTGACTAATCCCGACGATTCACGAACAACTATTTGTAACTAAATATGTAAATACATATATAGATATAGATATAAATATAAATATAAATATAAATATAGGTGTATATATATAAATATTGAGTTAATAAAGTACATTTAATTAATTAGAATTAAAAATGTAAAATAATAATTGGAATAACTAAGTTACTATTAAAATAAATATATATATATATGATATTTTATGACTATATATGATTTCTAATTATTGTAATATATATATATATATATATATATATATATATATATATATATATATATATATATATATATATATATAATGTATAAATAATAATAATTTAATAAAAAGTTATTATTATGATTATTAAATATTCTTACTTTCAGGTATTATTAAAATAAATATCAATATTAATAATATTATGTTACGAATATGAAATTAGATATGTGCAAACTAGTATTATTATTTATATTATTATTATTTGTAATATAATTATAATTATAATTTATTTATCATAAATATATAGATATAGAATCAGGATCAGATCCAATCTCGCGAATATATCATCTACAGCTATATTTTTGTTTCCTTGTCTATTTGTACCAATCAATAACAGTGATTATAAACCAAATAATTGAATCTGTTAGACATTTTGTCATTCTTTTATTTTGTATTTTCTTTATTTGTCAACCCATAAGAAAATTCCTTACATATTAATCGAGCTGTAGTGATCATTCAATCAATTTTCCATCATCTTTATCATTTACCAATCACAAACACCCTCAACAGATTTAAAATTATCGATAAAAAAAAAAAGAAAATTTATGAAGAACCAGTGTATTACTCTGCTCGTGTTAGAAATTTCAAAAGTTTTGATTTCGAAATAAATTTCAAATTGTGTTAATGCAGTTAGGTTAGGAATTAGTTATTCAATCTTTCTTCAAAATTCCACCTTCTAATTTTTCTTAACGAATTTCAAATTCGAAGTCAAAGTTAGATGTCAAAAAGTCAAAGTTTATGTTCATCGCGAAATTCGTAATCGTTTTGATGTTTTCAGTTAAATTGACGATTCCAATAGATTATGGGAATGATTTGAAACATATTTCGTGTTGTGACATTTGTCCAAAACAAGCTCGAAATCAAAATCAATTTAATTTTTTTTTATTTTTATTTTTATATATCGACGAGCATACAGCAACATACATATTTATATTTTTTTTTGTTTTGTTTTAATTAAATTAAACAATCAACCAAGTCTTTTCGTTTGTTAATAAATATGAAAACGTATTTTTTTTTTTTTTGTTATCTGTTATGATTTGGAGAGTCAATTGAGTGATGAAGGAGATGAAACAGAACGAAGTATATATTTATTTTAGGATTAGAACATTATCAGAAAATTGGAACACAGGGTATTCAAATGGTCGTGAGTTCGAACACAGTAGGCTGCAAGTAATTTTTTCTTTTTTAAAAACTGTGTGGGCTGTTGGGCTCGTGGAACCAATTAAATGGATTTCATTCTGTTGGGCCCAAATGAAAATAAAAGTGTTACATAAATCAGAGTCTGGTAATGATCAGGAAAACTCCAATGGATTAGTTGGTTAAGGTGTTGTGTTGGTGAGCGAGAGGTCTCGGGTTCGAACCCAGTTCGTGGCATTTTTTTGTTAGAAAAGCTTCTAAGGTAGTTTTCTTTTTCTTATAATTATTATTATTAATTATTATTATGATTGTTATTATTATTGTAACTATTTTTATTATGATTATTATTGTTATTATGATTATAATGATTATTATTATTATTATTATTATGATTATTATTATTATTATTATTATTATTATTATTATTATTATTATTATTATTATTATTATTATTATGATTAAATGTTATCAAAGTATTAAGATAAATATGATTAAGTTTAAATATGTTATGAATATAGATATAAACATAGATATTGATAAAAGATAATATTAAGAATACAAATGTTATTATTATGAAAATAATGAGGATAGTGGAAAAATTAACATAAGTAGGAATATATGTAACCTTTTTTATATTATTTTCTACATTATTATTACTATTATTATATTATCAAAATTTTTATTATTATTATTATTATTATTATTATTATTATTATTATTATTATTATTATTATTATTATTATTATTATTATTATTATTATTAATACTACAAATAAACTGACTAATGTTATTACAAAAATTATTATTATACATCATTATTAAAGTTAATTACTAGTATTACTATCATTATTTTAGTATTATAATAATTTTTATTTTAGCAAATAAAAGATAATTATATAAAAAATATAGTTATTATTTATATCAAAAGTATATCTAATTTACTACTTTATTATAAAAATAACATATATAGATATATATATCACATCTGAAATAATAAATACATTACTATTTTTAAATAAGTAATATATTATATAATTAGTATTAATATATATAAACGGAGTTAAATACCATTATATGTTCATTATATGTTTTAATATATATAATGGATATAGGTTCGTGAATCCGAGGCCAACCTTGCATTGTTCAATATAGTCATATGTATTTTTACTACAAAATACATTAGGTGAGTTTCATTTGCTCCCTTTTTACTCTTTACTTTTTGGGCTGAGAATACATGCAAATGCTTTATTAACTGTTTTACAATATTTATATGTGTGAGTTTCATTAATCCCTTTTTAAATGCTTTCGCAATATATATTTTTGGGACTGAGAATGCATGCGCTGCTTTTATAAATGTTTTACGAAATGGACACAAGTGATCGAAACTACATTCTATGGTTGGATTATCTAATCGAATATGCCCTTTTTATATAGTCTGGTAATCTAAGAATTAGGGAACAGACACCCTAATTGATGCGAACTCTAAAGATAGATCTATCGGGCCCAACAAGCCCCATCCAAAGTACCGGATGCTTTAGTACTTCGAAATTTATATCATGTCCGAAGGAGGATCCCGGAATAATGGGGATATTCTTATATGCATATTGTGAATGTCGGTTACCAGGTGTTCAATCCATATGAATGATATTTTTGTCTCTATGCATGGGACGTATGATTATGAGAAATGGAAGTATGAAATCTTGTGGTCTATTAAAATTATGAAATGATTATTTATGTTAAACTAATGAACTCACCAACCTTTTGGTTGACACTTTAAAGCATGTTTATTCTCAGGTACGAAAGAAATCTTCCGCTGTGCATTTGCTCATTTTAGAGATATTATTTGGAGTCATTCATGACATATTTCAAAAGACGTTGCATTCGAGTCATTGATTTCATCAAGAATACTATCAAGTCATTTATAGTTTGGATATATTATGAAATGGTATGCATGTCTGTCAACTTACGATGAAATGAAAGTTGTCTTTTAAAAATGAATGCAATGTTTGTAAAATGTATCATATAGAGATCAAGTACCTCACGATGTAATCAACTGTTGTGAATCGTTTATAATCGATGTGGATTTCGTCCGGATGGATTAGGACGGGTCTTCACACATCTTAATATTCGGGAAGACGGAACCCGGTATAGGGCTGAAAGGATTTGGGTACCAAAATTTGGAGATATGAGAGAAATGGTACTTAGAGAAGCTCATAAAACCAGATACTCAATACATCCTGGAACGGGGAAGATGTACAAGGATCTCAAGAAACATTTTTGGTGGACGGGTATGAAAGCCGATGTTGCTAAATACGTAGGGGAATGTTTCGACGTGTTCTAAGGTCAAAGCTGAGCATCAGAAACCATCAGGTCTACTTTAACAACCCGAAATCCCGGAATGGAAATGGGAAAACATTACCATGGATTTCATCACTAAATTGCCAAGGACTGTAAGTGGTTTTGATACTATTTGGGTAATAGTTGATCGTCTCACCAAATCAGCACACTTCCTGCCAATAAGAGAAGATGACAAGATGGAGAAGTTAGCACGACTTTATTTGAAGGAAGTCGTCTCAAGACATGGAATACCAATCTCTATTATCTCTGATAGGGATGGCAGATTTATTTCAAGATTCTGGCAGACATTACAGCAAGCATTAGGAACTCGTCTAGACATGAGTACTGCCTATCATCCACAAACTGATGGGCAGAACGAAAGGACGATACAAACGCTTGAATACATGCTACGAGCATGTGTTATTGATTTCGGAAACAGTTGGGATCGACATCTACCGTTAGCAGAATTTTCCTACAACAACAGCTACCATTCAAGCATTGAGATGGTGCCGTTTGAAGCACTTTATGGTAGAAAGTGCAGGTCTCCGATTTGTTAGAGTGAAGTGGGGGATAGACAGATTACGGGTCCGGAGATTATACAAGAAACTACCGAGAAGATCATCTAAATTCAACAACGGTTGAAAACCGCCCAAAGTCGACAAAAGAGCTACGCTGACATTAAAAGAAAAGATATAGAATTTGAAATTGGAGAGATGGTCATGCTTAAAGTTGCACCTTGGAAAGGCGTTGTTCGATTTGGTAAACGAGGGAAATTAAATCCAAGGTATATTGGACCATTCAAGATTATTGATCATGTCGGACCATTAGCTTACCGACTTGAGTTACCTCAACAACTCGCGGCTGTACATAACACTTTCCACGTCTCGAATTTGAAGAAATGTTTTACTAAAGAAGATCTCACTATTCCGTTAGATGAAATCCAAATCAACGAAAAACTTCAATTCATCGAAGAACCCGTCGAAATAATGGATCGTGAGGTTAAAAGACTTAAGCAAAACAAGATACCAATTGTTAAGGTTCGATGGAATGCTCGTAGAGGACCCGAGTTCACCTGGGAGCGTGAAGATCAGATGAAGAAGATATACCCGCATTTATTTCCAGAAGATACGTCAACACCTCCAACTGCTTAAAATTTCGGGACGAAATTTATTTAACGGGTAGGTACTGTAGTGACCCGAACTTTTCTATGTTTATATATATATTAAATGAAATTGTTATTTACATGATTAAGTGTTTCCAACATGTTAAGCAATCAAACTTGTTAAGACTTGATTAATTGAAATAGGTTTCATATAGACAATTGACCACCCAAGTTGACCGGTGATTCACGAACGTTAAAACTTGTAAAAACTATACGATGACATATATATGGTTATATATATAGTTAACATGATTTTATTATAAGTATGTATCTCATTAGGTATTTTAACAATGAGTTATATACATAAAAATGAGACTATTAATTTAAGAAACTCGAAAATGATATATATAACGATTATCGTTATAACAACGTCTTACTAGGTACATATGAATCATATTAAGATATTGATAGACTTGGTTAATTATTTTAAATTATAAGTAAATATATTATTAAGTGTATTAACAATGAAATACATATGTAAAAATAAGACTACTAACTTAATGATTTCGAAACAAGACATATATGTAACGATTATCGTTGTAATTTAACTGTATATATATCATACTAAGATATATTATATATCATAATATCATGATAATATAACAATTTAACATCTCATTTGTTATAATAAACAATGGGTTAACAACATTCAACAAGATCGTTAACCTAAAGGTTTCAAAACAACATTTACATGTAACGACTAACGATGACTTAACGACTCAGTTAAAATGTATATACATGTAGTGTTTTAATATGTATTTATACACTTTTGAAAGACTTCAATACACTTATCAAAATACTTCTACTTAACAAAAATGCTTACAATTACATCCTCGTTCAGTTTCATCAACAATTCTACTCGTATGCACCCGTATTCGTACTCGTACAATACACAGCTTTTAGATGTATGTACTATTGGTATATACACTCCAATGATCAGCTCTTAGCAGCCCATGTGAGTCACCTAACACATGTGGGAACCATAATTTGGCAACTAGCATGAAATATCTCATAAAATTACAAAAATATGAGTAATCATTCATGACTTATTTACATGAAAACAAAATTACATATCCTTTATATCTAATCCATACACCAACGACCAAAAACACCTACAAATACTTTCATTCTTTAATTTTCTTCATCTAATTGATCTCTCTCAAGTTCTATCTTCAAGTTCTATGTGTTCTTCATATATTCTACAAGTTCTAGTTACATAAAATCAAGAATACTTTCAAGTTTGCTAGCTCACTTCCAATCTTGTAAGTTGATCATCCAACCTCAAGAAATCTTTGTTTCTTACAGTAGGTTATCATTCTAATACAAGTTAATAATCATATTCAAACTTTGGTTCAATTTCTATAACTATAACAATCTTATTTCAAGTGATGATCTTACTTGAACTTGTTTTCGTGTCATGATTCTGCTTCAAGAACTTCGAGCCATCCAAGGATCCGTTGAAGCTAGATCCATTTTTCTCTTTTCTAGTAGGTTTATCCAAGGAACTTAAGGTAGTAATGATGTTCATAACATCATTCGATTCATACATATAAAGCTATCTTATTCGAAGGTTTAAACTTGTAATCACTAGAACATAGTTTAGTTAATTCTAAACTTGTTCGCAAACAAAAGTTAATCCTTCTAACTTTACTTTTAAAATCAACTAAACACTTTTTCTATATCTATATGATATGCTAACTTAATGATTTAAAACCTGGAAACACGAAAAACACCGTAAAACCGGATTTACGCCGTCGTAGTAACACCGCGGTCTGTTTTGGGTTAGTTAATTAAAAACTATGATAAACTTTGATTTAAAAGTTGTTATTCTGAGAAAATAATTTTTATTATGAACATGAAACTATATCCAAAAATTATGGTTAAACTCAAAGTGGAAGTATGTTTTCTAAAATGGTCATCTAGACATCGTTCTTTCGACTGAAATGACTACCTTTACAAAAACGACTTGTAACTTATTTTTTGGACTATAAACCTATACTTTTTCTGTTTAGATTCATAAAATAGAGTTCAATATGAAACCATAGCAATTTGATTCACTCAAAACGGATTTAAAATGAAGAAGTTATGGATAAAACAAGATTGGATAATTTTTCTCATTTTAGCTACGTGAAAATTGGTAACAAATCTATTCCATCCATAACTTAACCAACTTGTATTGTATATTATGTAATCTTGAGATACCATAGACACGTATACAATGTTTCGACCTATCATGTCGACACATCTATATATATTTCGGAACAACCATAGACACTCTATATGTGAATGTTGGAGTTAGCTATACAGGGTTGAGGTTGATTCCAAAATATATATAGTTTGAGTTGTGATCAATACTGAGATACGTATACACTGGGTCGTGGATTGATTCAAGATAATATTTATGGATTTATTTCTGTACATCTAACTGTGGACAACTAGTTGTAGGTTACTATCGAGGACAGCTGACTTAATAAACTTAAAACATCAAAATATATTAAAAGTGTTGTAAATATATTTTGAACATACTTTGATATATATGTATATATTATTATAGGTTCGTGAATCAACCAGTGGCCAAGTCTTACTTCCCGACGAAGTAAAAATCTGTGAAAGTGAGTTATAGTCCCACTTTTAAAATCTAATATTTTTGGGATGAGAATACATGCAGGTTTTATAAATGATTTACAAAATAGACACAAGTACGTGAAACTACATTCTATGGTTGAATTATCGAAATCGAATATGCCCCTTTTTATTAAGTCTGGTAATCTAAGAATTAGGGAACAGACACCCTAATTGACGCGAATCCTAAAGATAGATCTATCGGGCCCAACGAGCCCCATCCAAAGTACCGGATGCTTTAGTACTTCGAAATTTATATCATATCCGAAGGGTGTCCCGGAATGATGGGGATATTCTTATATATGCATCTTGTTAATGTCGGTTACCAGGTGTTCACCATATGAATGATTTTTATCTCTATGTATGGGATGTGTATTGAAATATGAAATCTTGTGGTCTATTATTATGATTTGATATATATATAGGTTAAACCTATAACTCACCAACATTTTTGTTGACGTTTTAAGCATGTTTATTCTCAGGTGATTATTAAGAGCTTCCGCTGTCGCATACTTAAATAAGGACGAGATTTGGAGTCCATGCTTGTATGATATTGTGTAAAAACTTCATTCAAGAAACTTATTTTGTTGTAACATATTTGTATTGTAAACCATTATGTAATGGTCGTGTGTAAACAGGATATTTTAGATTATCATTATTTGATAATCTACGTAAAGCTTTTTAAACCTTTATTGATGAAATAAAGGTTATGGTTTGTTTTAAAATGAATGCAGTCTTTGAAAAACGTCTCATATAGAGGTCAAAACCTCTCAACGAAATCAATTAATATGGAACATTTTTAATCAATAAAAACGGGACATTTCAACAATAGGCCACAAGATTTCATATTTTAATACACATCCCATACATAGAGATAAAAATCATTTATATGGTGAACACCTGGTAACCGACATTAACAAGATGCATATATAAGAATATCCCCATCATTCCGGGACACCCTTCGGATATGATATAAATTTCGAAGTACTAAAGCATCCAGTACTTTGGATGGGGTTTGTTAGGCCCAATAGATCTATCTTTAGGATTCGCGTCAATTAGGGTGTATGTTCCCTAATTCTTAGATTACCAGACTTAATAAAAAGGGGCATATTCGATTTCGATAATTCAACCATAGAATGTAGTTTCACGTACTTGTGTCTATTTTGTAAATCATTTATAAAACCTGCATGTATTCTCATCCCAAAAATATTAGATTTTAAAAGAGGGACTATAACTCACTTTCACAGATTTTTACTTCGTCGGGAAGTAAGACTTGGCCACTGGTTGATTCACGAACCTATAACAATATATACATATATATCAAAGTATGTTCAAAATATATTTACAACACTTTTAATATATTATGATGTTTTAAGTTTATTAAGTCAGCTGTCCTCGTTAGTAACCTACAACTAGTTGTCCACAGTTAGATGTACAGAAATAAATTGATAAATATTATCTTGAATCAATCCACGACCCAGTGTATACGTATCTCAGTATTGATCACAACTCAAACTATATATATTTTGGAATCAACCTCAACCCTGTATAGCTAACTCCAACATTCACATATAGAGTGTCTATGGTTGTTCCGAAATATATATAGATGTGTCGACATGATAGGTCGAAACATTGTATACGTGTCTATGGTATCTCAAGATTACATAATATACAATACAAGTTGATTAAGTTATGGTTGGAATAGATTTGTTACCAATTTTCACGTAGCTAAAATGAGAAAAATTATCCAATCTTGTTTTACCCATAACTTCTTCATTTTAAATCTGTTTTGAGTGAATCAAATTGCTATGGTTTCATATTGAACTCTATTTTATGAATCTAAACAGAAAAAGTATAGGTTTATAGTCGGAAAAATAAGTTACAAGTCATTTTTGTAAAGGTAGTCATTTCAGTCGAAAGAACGACGTCTAGATGACCATTTTAGAAAACATACTTCCACTTTGAGTTTAACCATAATTTTTGGATATAGTTTCATGTTTATAATAAAAATCATTTTCCCATAATAACAACTTTTAAATCAAAGTTTATCATAGTTTTTAGTTAACTAACCCAAAACAGCCCGCGGTGTTACTACGACGGCGTAAATCCGGTTTTACGGTGTTTTTCGTGTTTCCGGGTTTTAAATCATTAAGTTAGCATATCATATAGATATAGAACATGTGTTTAGTTGATTTTAAAAGTCAAGTTAGAAGGATTAACTTTTATTTGCGAACAAGTTTAGAATTAACTAAACTATGTTCTAGTGATTACAATTTTAAACCTTCGAATAAGATAGCTTTATATTATCAATAGAATGATCTTATGAACATCATTAATACCTCAAGTTCCTTGGATAAACCTACTGGAAATGAGAAAAATAGATCTAGCTTCAAAGGATCCTTGGATGGCTTGAAAGTTCTTGAAGCAGAATCATGACACGAAAACAATTTCAAGTAAGATTTCCACTCAAAATAAGATTGTTATAGTTATAGAAATTGAATTAAAGTTTGAATATAATTATTACCTTGTATTAGAAAGATAACCTACTGTAAGTAACAAAGGTTTCTTGATCTTGGATGATTACTTGGAATGGATTTTGAAAACTTGGAAGTAAACTTGCAATCTTGGAAGTATTCTTGATTTTATGAAACTAGAACTTTTGGAATTTATGAAGAACACTTAGAACTTGAAGATAGAACTTGAGAGAGATCAATTAGATGAAGAAAATTGAAGAATGAAAGTGTTTGTAGGTGTTTTTGGTCGTTGGTGTATGGATTAGATATAAAGGATATGTAATTTTGTTTTCATGTAAATAAGTCATGAATGATTACTCATATTTTTGTAATTTTATGAGATATTTTATGCTAGTTGCCAAATGATGGTTCCCACATGTGTTAGGTGACTCGCATGGGCTGCTAAGAGCTGATCATTGGAGTGTATATACCAATAGTACATACATCTAAAAGCTGTGTATTGTACGAGTACGAATACGGGTGCATACGAGTAGAATTGTTGATGAAACTGAACGAGGATGTAATTG
Source organism: Rutidosis leptorrhynchoides (assembly GCF_046630445.1). Lineage (NCBI taxonomy): Eukaryota > Viridiplantae > Streptophyta > Magnoliopsida > Asterales > Asteraceae > Rutidosis > Rutidosis leptorrhynchoides. Next base: position 38,409,885 of record NC_092337.1, on the reverse strand, counting down.
TAAGCATTTTTGTTAAGTAGAAGTATTTTGATAAGTGTCTTGAAGTCTTTCAAAAGTGTATGAATACATATTAAAACACTATATGTATATACATTTTAACTGAGTCGTTAAGTCATCGTTAGTCGTTACATGTAAATGTTGTTTTGAAACCTTTAGGTTAACGATCTTGTTGAATGTTGTTAATCCATTATTTATTATAACAAATGAGATGTTAAATTGTTATATTATCATGATATTATGATATATAATATATCTTAGTATGATATATATATACAGTTAAATGTCGTTACAACGATAATCGTTACATATATGTCTCGTTTCGAAATCATTAAGTTAGTAGTCTTATTTTTACATATGTATTTCATTGTTAATACAATTTATAATATATTAACTTATCATTTAACATAATTAACCAAGTGTATCAATATCTTAATATGATTCATATGTACCTAGTAAGACGTTGTTATAACGATAATCGTTATATATATCGTTTTCGAGTTTCTTAAATTAATAGTCTCATTTTTATGTATATAACTCATTGTTAAAATACCTAATGAGATACATACTTATAATAAAATCATGTTAACTATATATATAACCATATATATGTCATCGTATAGTTTTTACAAGTTTTAACGTTCGTGAATCACCGGTCAACTTGGGTGGTCAATTGTCTATATGAAACCTATTTCAATTAATCAAGTCTTAACAAGTTTGATTGCTTAACATGTTGGAAACACTTAATCATGTAAATAACAATTTCATTTAATATATATATAAACATGGAAAAGTTCGGGTCACTACAGTACCTACCCGTTAAATAAATTTCGTCCCGAAATTTTAAGCAGTTGGAGGTGTTGACGTATCTTCTGGAAATAAATGCGGGTATTTCTTCTTCATCCGATCTTCACGCTCTCAGGTGAACTCGGGTCCTCTAAGAGCATTCCATCGAACCTTAACAATCGGTATCTTGTTTTGTTTAAGTCTCTTAACCTCACTATCCATTATTTCGACGGGTTCTTCAATGAATTGAAGTTTTTCATTGATTTGGATTTCGTCCAACGGAATAGTGAGATCTTCTTTAGCAAAACATTTCTTCAAATTTGAGATGTGGAAAGTGTTATGTACAGCCGCAAGTTGTTGAGGTAGCTCCAGTTGGTAAGCTACTGGTCCGACACGATCTATAATCTTGAATGGTCCAATGTACCTTGGATTTAGTTTCCTCCGTTTACCAAATCGAACAACGCCTTTCCAAGGTGAAACCTTAAGCATGACCATTTCTCCAATTTCAAACTCTATATCTTTTCTTTTACTGTCCGCGTAGCTCTTTTGTCGACTCTGGGCGGTTTTCAATCTTTGTTGAATTTGGATGATTTTCTCGGTAGTTTCTTGTATTATCTCCGGACCCGTAATCTGTCTATCCCCCACTTCACTCCAACAAATCAGAGACCTGCACTTTCTACCATAAAGTGCTTCAAACGGCGCCATCTCAATGCTTGAATGGTAGCTGTTGTTGTAGGAAAATTCTGCTAACGGTAGATGTCGATCCCAACTGTTTCCGAAATCAATAACACAAGCTCGTAGCATGTCTTCAAGCGTTTGTATCGTTCTTTTGCTCTGCCCATCAGTTTGTGGATGATAGGCAGTACTCATGTCTAAACGAGTTCCCAATGCTTGCTGTAATGTCTGCCAGAATCTTGAAATAAATCTGCCATCCCTATCAGAGATAATAGAGATTGGTATTCCATGTCTGGAGACGACTTCCTTCAAATACAGTCGTGTTAACTTCTCCATCTTGTCATCATCTCTTATTGGCAGGAAGTGTGCTGACTTGGTGAGACGATCAACTATTACCCAAATAGTATCATAACCATTTGCAGTCCTTGGAAATTTAGTAATGAAATCCATGGTAATGTTTTCCCATTTCCATTCCGGGATTTCAGGTTGTTGTAGTAGACCTGATGGTTTCTGATGTTCAGCTTTGACCTTAGAACACGTCAAACATTCTCCTACATATTTAGCAATATCGGCTTTCATACCTGGTCACCAAAAATGTTTCTTAAGATCCTTGTACATCTTCCCCGTTCCAGGATGTATTGAGTATCTGGTTTTATGAGCTTCTCTAAGTACCATTTCTCTCATATCTCCAAATTTTGGTACCCAAATTCTTTCAGCCCTATACCGGGTTCCGTCTTCCCGAATATTAAGATGCTTCTCCGATCCTTTGGGTATTTCATCCTTTAAATTTCCCTCTTTTAAAACTCCTTGTTGCGCCTCCTTTATTTGAGTAGTAAGGTTAGTGTGAATCATTATATTCATAGATTTTACTCGAATGGGTTCTCTGTCCTTTCTGCTCAAGGCGTCGGCTACCACATTTGCCTTCCCCGGGTGGTAACGAATCTCAAAGTCGTAATCATTCAACAATTCAATCCACCTACGCTGCCTCATATTCAGTTGTTTCTGATTAAATATGTGTTGAAGACTTTTATGGTCGGTATATATAATACTTTTGACCCCATATAAGTAGTGCCTCCAAGTCTTTAATGCAAAAACAACCGCGCCTAATTCCAAATCATGCGTCGTATAATTTTGCTCGTGAATCTTCAATTGTCTAGACGCATAAGCAATCACCTTCGTCCGTTGCATTAATACACAACCGAGACCTTGCTTTGATGCGTCACAATAAATCACAAAATCATCATTCCCTTCAGGCAATGACAATATAGGTGCCTTAGTTAGCTTTTTTCAATAATTGAAACGCTTTCTCTTGTTCATCCTTCCATTCAAATTTCTTCCCTTTATGCGTTAATGCAGTCAAGGGTTTTGCTATTTTGGAGAAATCTTGGATGAATCTTCTGTAGTAACCAGCCAATCCTAAAAATTGACGTATATGCTTCGGAGTTTTTAGGGTTTCCCACTTTTCAACGGTTTCGATCTTTTCGGATCCACCTGGATACCTTCTTTGTTCACTATGTGATCGAGGAATTGAACTTCTTCCAACCAAAATGCACACTTTGAAAACTTAGCGTACAATTTTTCTTTCCTCAATACTTCTAGCACTTTTCTCAAATGTTCTTCGTGCTCTTGATCATTCTTTGAGTAAATAAGTATGTCATCGATGAAAACAATGACAAACTTGTTAAGATATGGCCCACACACTCGGTTCATAAGGTCCATGAACACAGCTGGTGCGTTAGTCAATCCAAAAGGCATAACCATAAACTCGTAATGACCATAACGCTTCCTAAAAGCAGTCTTTGGAATATCATCCTCCTTTACTCGCATTTGATGATATCCTGTCACACCCCCAAATTAGGGCCTAGGGTATTTGTGACTAATTATATCAAATCACAGTTGTATAAACGAGAACGACTCTATATGAGACGTTTTGAATAAAACATTTATTAATAAAACAGCGGAAGCATTAAAAGTTTTACATCAAATTTAAACTGAAATAATAATAATAGTCTTAATGCAAAGTAAATGTAATGAAATGAAGACTCCATGTAGCAGCATTCAATTCATCAGGTAGCAATCATGGCAATCATCTTATTCGTCACCTGAGACAAAACATGCTTAAAGTGTCAACCAAAAAGGTTGGTGAGTTCATTAGTTTATCAAAATCAATCATTTCCGTTATAATAATAGGCCACAAGAATTCAATTTCATAAATATCCGTACACTAGCAAGTGTATAAAAGCATTCTATAAGTTGTAGGCACCCGGTAACAAGCCTTAACGTTCATGTTTTACCCTCTGAAGTACACCAGATCAGGTGTGTTTAAAATAACCTCGAAGTACTAAAGCATCCCATAGTCAGGATGGGGTTTGTCAGACCCAATAGATCTATCTTTAGGATTCGCGCCTACCGTACATAGACAAGTAGTTTAATGTTACCAAGCTAAGGGTATATTTCTGGTTTAAACCCACATAGAATTAGTTTTAGTACTTGTGCCTATTTCGTAAAACATTTATAAATCAGCGCAAGTATTCTCAGCCCAAAAATATATATAAAAAGGGAGCAAATGAAACTCACCTTAAATAGCAGTTGAATTATTCCACGCAAGAAAGGAAAGTAAAGCAAGTAAGTGACCGAGATATCAACTAGAAGTAGTTCTTTAAGAGAGAAATGAGAGATTAAGGTGTAAGTTTGAAATGAGAAATGTATGTGGTATTTATAGTTGAAAATGTTAGGTAAAAAAAATTAAAATAAAATAAGTAAATCTTAAAAGTTAAAATAAGAAAAATTATTTTGTATTTTTATTAAAAGTAAATCTTAAAAGTTAAAATAAGAATAAGTAGTTTGTATTTTTATTAAAAGTAAAATCTTAAAAGTTAAAATAAGAAAAAGTAGTTTGTATTTTTATTAAAAGTAAAATCTTAAAAGTTAAAATAAGAAAAAGTATTTTGTATTTTTATTAAAAGTAAATTTTAAAAGTTAAAATAAGAAAAAGTAGTTTGTATTTTTATTAAAAGTAAAATCTTAAAAGTTAAAATAAGAAAAAGTAGTTTATATTTTTATTAAAAGTAAAATCTTAAAAGTTAAAATAAGAAAAAGTATTTTGTATTTTTATTAAAAGTAAATAAGAAAAAGTAGTTTGTATTTTTATTAAAAATAAAATCATAAAAGTTAAAATAAGAAAAAGTAGTTTGTATTTTTATTAAAAGTAAAATCTTAAAAGTTAAAATAAGAAAAAGAATTTTGTATTTTTATTAAAAGTAAATCTTAAAAGTTAAAATAATAAAAAATAGTTTGTATTTTTATTAAAAGTAAAATCTTAAAAGTTAAAATAAGAAAAAGTAGTTTGTATTTTTATTAAAAGTAAAATCTTAAAAGTTAAAATAAGAAAAAGTATTTTGTATTTTTATTAAAAGTAAATTTTAAAAGTTAAAATAAAAAAAAATAGTTTGTATTTTTATTAAAAGTAAAATCTTAAAAGTTAAAATAAGAAAAAGTAGTTTGTATTTTTATTAAAAGTAAAATCTTGAAAGTTAAAATAAGAAAAAGTATTTTGTATTTTTATTAAAAGTAAATCTTAAAAGTTAAAATAAGAAAAAGTAGTTTGTATTTTTATTAAAAGTAAAATCATAAAAGTTAAAATAAGAAAAAGTAGTTTGTATTTTTGTATTTATTTATTAAAAGTAGATATAGTTTTGATTTTTTTTTTTTGTATAAAATTCTAAAAAAAAAAAATTTGTTTAATATATTTCTAAGAACATTTAACATTTTATTTTTATATTTGTTTAATTATTAAATACGAATTTTATATAAAAATTATTATTATATTTAATTTTTATAAAAATTAAAATTTATGATTATTAATTTATAGTGTTTATTAGTTTTATAAATGTTATAATATTATGTATTATTTAGTTAATTATATATTCTATTAACTAAATAACAAAAGTAATATAAATATTATATATATATTCATTGATGTAATTATGTTATATTATATATCATAATCTTATTTATAATATTTATAATTATATTATTTATTTTAAGTGTACGTTTATTCGGTCAACGTTAAATTTATTCGTATATAACAACTCTAGGTATTTTAGTAAAATAGGAAGTCGAAAAGTGAGGGTTGTTATAGTACCTACCCGTTAAAAGAAATTTCGTCCCGAAATTTAGTTTTTGCCATCAATCAGCGTTGTTCGTACCTAAACGAGGATATTTACGTTTTATCTGGTCTTCACGTTCCCAGGTAGGTTCGGGGCCTTTCGTGGATTCCAACGGATAGAATATTGTTCTGTTTCATGCATTTAAATAATACGAACCCTAATTTCTTACAGGTTCTTCTATAAAGTGCATTTTATCATTAATGCGGAGGTTATCTAAAGGATTAATAAGAGTGTCATTTGACTAGGTTATCCTCAAAAGGGATGATGGTGTTATACGAGCATTTTAGTAAACTGAACACATGAAATGTGTTATGAATAGTATTGAGCTTATTTAAAACTTTGAGTGTTTATGTCACAATATTAGGGTAGACAAAACAGAGAGTAGTTCATGAAAATTATAGTCATGAAGTTTGATAGAGATCATCATTGTTTACAACAAGAATATTGTAATGATGAATATAAGTTGAAAAAATAAAGTTTTATCACTACTGAATAATATGGATAAAACAATTTGATTATAGGAAGCGTATAAACGAAGCTATTGTAAAAGAGTTAATGAGAAATTAAATGTTCGCCTTAACTTTTGACGTAGTCAAGATTGATTTTTGGAATTCAAGGGATTAAAGGAAATCTTCATAATCCATAAGATTTGATTCTCCGGTAATTAAGGAATTTGAAATTTTCTTTGATTAAATGAGGTGAATTGCTTCAATTGCTGTGTTTGGAATTTTGCTATAAATTAGCTTCTTCCGTTTCATTATCTTCACCACTTCTATACTTTCTTCCTCAATTCATACTTCCAAAGATTGTGAGAATGCTCCATCCAGTTCTTATCCTGGATATTTTTCTGACTATCATTTCAGTCATTCTTCTTTTTCATTTACCACTAGAGGAATTTGTTTTCTTCTACTATTACCTTGGGGTTATAGTGTTTTTTATTCTCCCATGTCTTTACGTTGCAATACGTATTGATATACACGGTTTGTAATTTCGGTATCGTTATCGGGCTACATATTTTCCCTTATATGTCGGAGCTCTTTGCCTTTTTATTCTCCTCTCGACTCTAAGTAAAGCGAGTAATGGTCCAGAATTTGTAGGTATGAAGTTTCGAATGGACCTACTGTTCTAAGCGTAATATCACGATTTGATTTGGTAAATTACCAGAATTACTGAGGATAGAACTATCAAGAACATATTTGCTTGATATGTTCAGAGATTAAGTAGAATGTAAGAGTCGTGTAACATGGCAAATGATGATTATAAAGTCAATGAATCATCATCTTCCATTAAAAATTTAGCATGACTTACTGTAATATAATCATGTTGGCCTGACGTCATTATATTATACTAACTCATGCTTCAATTCTCAACACTACTTCAAATCATTCAAAATTTGAATTTAAATTTTACGGAATATAGAAACTTAAACAGTTTTCCTTTATGATGTAATAAAGATATTGCAAAGAGATAATTAATTGCGGACAAGAATCGTTATGAAGATATCTTTAGAAATATCGAGGATATTTATAACGAAAGATATGATGATATTTTAGAATTTCTAAAATCGATGGATAATGAAGAAATTCTTCTGTAAGGATTTAGAATGCGTAAAAAGATCTTCTGTGATTTCCTTCAGAAATCGAATCATCTAGATTCTTTGGTTATAGGTTTAGTCCTTGGGATTTGTCCTTGGTCTCCTTCATGTTTTGCTCAATCCGTCTTTCAATACCAGATATTCTTTTGAGCTTTTCCAACATACAATTCTTTATTATCAAGCTTCTGGTCATTAAGGCCATCTACAGCTTTTGCTGCTTCATCAGCATTCTCAAGGTTAACTGATCTAAATCATTGATTATCAATCTGATATGTTTTCAAGGATTTTGAAGAATGTACAATGTAATATATTAATGTGAATGTTAGATATTTCTTGGGTATTACCTACCCGTTAAAATATTTTCACAATTAACAGTTTGTACAAAAGAATTTTTAAATACAATCTTTATGAAAATATACATACATATATATTTTCTTCAGATGTAATTATGGATTTAATAAGTTAATATAATATTAAACTCATTTGATTTACGGTTGAAACGAGAATAAATAATCTCCAAAACTTTAGAGATTACATAATCGTCGCGGAATATTTCTTTAATGAAGTTATGAATCAATACTTCATCGTTCATTGTTATTAATATACCACAATAAATGATGTTGATGCTCGTGGATTTCTTGTGAAATTCATAAGGCACAAATGATGTTTTCGAGAAATTTTCGAGTACATCGAAAAATAGGAGTGTAAAATCACACATGCATTTGAATAATACACTTAGTTTATTATGAAATGGAGTTTATTGTACTGAAGCAGTGATTAATGATTGTTAAGTCATTAACGAAGGATGTACATCATAGCGTATTAGTGATATGAATTAACCAAGTAGTACATACTAGTTAAGATTCACACGTAATAGTTTAGTACGAAAAGATATATTATTGTTCCAAACCATATATATATAAAGTATACATATATAATTCTTCAGGAAGAATGAGTCAATACATCTTAACTCATTATTACTAATATTCCTTAGTATCTATGGGCGTATGATGTCGATGTTTGAGGTACCGATTATGATGTTGAGACGTGGGATGCTGATGTTGTTGTTGGTGAAGCTGATGCTGTTGGTGGTGATGCTGATAGTACTGGTGGTGCTGGTGCTGGTGCTGCTGTTGGTGCTGCTTGTGGTACTTGGTTAGTAAGTGTGAGCCTAGCTACCAAATCGCGCTCTATTTCCTCCAGGGTTTCTACTTTACGCTCGAGTCTATGGATTTGTTCTACCCATTCCTCTGTAAGGTTTGTCAATTCTTGATATTTAGTTCGAAGTCTTCTAACTTCTTCTAATAACCCTTTCTGGTTAGAATTCGAGAGTAGAGGACGAATATTGTCGTTGGTTACATCGAGTCGACCTTCGAGGTGGAAAATCCTTGCGAAAAGAGTGAAAACGGTATTGCGAACAGGTTCGCCAGTAAGAGGATCGAGTACTCCGACGTTTGGTGGTAAGTTTGGCTCGTGATAAGGAGTACCTTCTTCATTTCTCCATAGGGTGAGTATTTCGCGAACCCATCCCCATTTTCTAAAGAAATCACGGTAATTGATCGGTGGGTGTGCTCCTGTCACGCTATCTTTGGAGCTAGAAGAACTTGAGGAATTAGGTGAGAAATCCATATTATGTGTTTGGAATAGGGTTTGATATGAAATGGGTGTTGAATATTGAATGATATATTCATCTCCTTGAATACGTATATATAGCAGAAAGATTTCCGTAATTTACGGAGGAAATTTAGGAAAAGTGTTAGACAAGGTCTATTGGGAATAGATATGCTAAGATATGATTTGTCTATACTCTAATAATGGCAGTATGACGTGTCGAGATTATAAAATGATAAGTATGTAATCTAATAATCTTTCAATTAAAGACTTTCAATTCGTATACTGTGATAACCCAATGACATTTCCCGGTTCGCAAACTGATGCATAAAGGCATAAGGCATATAGGTTCGTGATATAACAGGGAGTTATATACGTTTGAGTATGAATTATAGGAGTTTCAAAAATCTTGGATAATATTTCATGTAATACATATGTAATACACAAAAACCAGGATAGATGACTAGGTGAGTTGTTCTTAATAAGTTCACCACTTATTAAGTGCGTAAGTGACTAAGTGTTGTATGATCACTATAGTCAGGTTTGATATTGTGCACAATACCCAAACATCTATGCCACCGCCGAGTCACTTGAATGATCAATTGTTACCGGTTAGCCCAGGAATTCTCGACCAAAATCTAAGTTTGGCATTCGAAATCCACAAGCGTCCCATAGTGGTACCAAGGATCACCCTAGGCCTTAAGTAGCGTTGACGTTCGAGTAATTTCACATTATCGTGTATGTTATAATCTTAAGATTTAAGTATAGTTTCTAAGGTATAGTGTAGCATTTATCAATTAAAGGCAACAATTAAAGGCACTATGGTCAAGGAAAGTTGTAGTCCTACATTGCTAAGGTACCTAATTGTATAAGGCACACATAAAATGCAATCCTGGTTCTCTACAACAACCTGCTCTGATACCAATCTGTCACACCCCCAAATTAGGGCCTAGGGTATTTGTGACTAATTATATCAAATCACAGTTGTATAAACGAGAACGACTCTATATGAGACGTTTTGAATAAAACATTTATTAATAAAACAGCGGAAGCATTAAAAGTTTTACATCAAATTTAAACTGAAATAATAATAATAGTCTTAATGCAAAGTAAATGTAATGAAATGAAGACTCCATGTAGCAGCATTCAATTCATCAGGTAGCAATCATGGCAATCATCTTATTCGTCACCTGAGACAAAATATGCTTAAAGTGTCAACCAAAAAGGTTGGTGAGTTCATTAGTTTATCAAAATCAATCATTTCCGTTATAATAATAGGCCACAAGATTTCAATTTCATAAATATCCGTACACTAGCAAGTGTATAAAAGCATTCTATAAGTTGTAGGAACCCGGTAACAAGCCTTAACGTTCATGTTTTACCCTCTAAAGTACACCAGATCAGGTGTGTTTAAAATAACCTCGAAGTACTAAAGCATCCCATAGTCAGGATGGGGTTTGTCAGACCCAATAGATCTATCTTTAGGATTCGCGCCTACCGTACATAGACAAGTAGTTTAATGTTACCAAGCTAAGGGTATATTTCTGGTTAAAACCACATAGAATTAGTTTTAGTACTTGTGCCTATTTCGTAAAACATTTATAAATCAGCGCATGTATTCTAAGCCCAAAAATATATATAAAAAGGGAGCAAATGAAACTCACCTTAAATAGCAGTTGAAGTATTCCACGCAAGAAAGGAAAGTAAAGCAAGTAAGTGACCGAGATATCAACTAGAAGTAGTTCTTTAAGAGAGAAATGAGAGATTAAGGTGTAAGTTTGAAATGAGAAATGTATGTGGTATTTATAGTTGAAAATGTTAGGTAAAAAAAATTAAAATAAAATAAGTAAATCTTAAAAGTTAAAATAAGAAAAATTATTTTGTATTTTTATTAAAAGTAAATCTTAAAAGTTAAAATAAGAAAAAGTAGTTTGTATTTTTATTAAAAGTAAAATCTTAAAAGTTAAAATAAGAAAAAGTAGTTTGTATTTTTATTAAAAGTAAAATCTTAAAAGTTAAAATAAGAAAAAGTATTTTGTATTTTTATTAAAAGTAAATTTTAAAAGTTAAAATAAGAAAAAGTAGTTTGTATTTTTATTAAAAGTAAAATCTTAAAAGTTAAAATAAGAAAAAGTAGTTTATATTTTTATTAAAAGTAAAATCTTAATAGTTAAAATAAGAAAAAGTATTTTGTATTTTTATTAAAAGTAAATAAGAAAAAGTAGTTTGTATTTTTATCAAAAATAAAATCATAAAAGTTAAAATAAGAAAAAGTAGTTTGTATTTTTATTAAAAGTAAAATCTTAAAAGTTAAAATAAGAAAAAGAATTTTGTATTTTTATTAAAAGTAAATCTTAAAAGTTAAAATAAGAAAAAGTAGTTTGTATTTTTATTAAAAGTAAAATCTTAAAAGTTAAAATAAGAAAAAGTAGTTTGTATTTTTATTAAAAGTAAAATCTTAAAAGTTAAAATAAGAAAAAGTATTTTGTATTTTTATTAAAAGTAAATTTTAAAAGTTAAAATAAAAAAAAAATAGTTTGTATTTTTATTAAAAGTAAAATCTTAAAAGTTAAAATAAGAAAAAGTAGTTTGTATTTTTATTAAAAGTAAAATCTTAAAAGTTAAAATAAGAAAAATTATTTTGTATTTTTATTAAAAGTAAATCTTAAAAGTTAAAATAAGAAAAAGTAGTTTGTATTTTTATTAAAAGTAAAATCATAAAAGTTAAAATAAGAAAAAGTAGTTTGTATTTTTGTATTTATTTATTAAAAGTAGATATAGTTTTGATTTTTTTTTTTTTGTATAAAATTCTAAAAAAAAAATTTGTTTAATATATTTCTAAGAACATTTAACATTTTATTTCTATATTTGTTTAATTATTAAATACGAATTTTATATAAAAATTATTATTATATTTAATTTTTATAAAAATTAAAATTTATGATTATTAATTTATAGTTTTTATTAGTTTTATAAATGTTATAATATTATGTATTATTTAGTTAATTATATATTCTATTAACTAAATAACAAAAGTAATATAAATATTATATATATATTCATTGATGTAATTATGTTATATTATATATCATAATCTTATTTATAATATTTATAATTATATTATTTATTTTAAGTGTACGTTTATTCGGTCAACGTTAAATTTATTCGTATATAACAACTCTAGGTATTTTAGTAAAATAGGAAGTCGAAAAGTGAGGGTTGTTATATATCCAGAACGTAAATCGATCTTCAAATAAACCGATGAGCCTTGTAGTTGATCAAATAAGTCATCAATTCTCGGCAGTGGATAACGGTTTTTGATGGTAAGTTTGTTCAACTCTCTGTAGTCAATACACAACCTAAATGTACCATCCTTCTTCTTGACAAACAAAACAGGAGCTCCCCATGGTGATGTGCTTGGTCGAATGAAACCACGTTCTAATAGTTCTTGCAGTTGGCTTTGCAGTTCTTTCATCTCGCTGGGTGCGAGTCTATAAGGAGCACGAGCTATTGGTGCAGCTCCTGGTACAAGATCTATTTGAAATTCAACAGATCGATGTGGAGGTAGTCCCGGTAATTCTTTCGGAAATACATCGGGAAATTCTTTTGCGACGGGAACATCATTGATGCTCTTTTCTTCAGTTTGTACTTTCTCGACGTGTGCTAGAATAGCATAGCAACCTTTTCTTATTAGTTTTTGTGCCTTCAAATTACTAATAAGATGTAGCTTCATGTTGCCCTTTTCTCCGTACACCATTAAGGGTTCTCCTTCTTCTCGTACAATGCGAATTGCATTTTTATAACATACGATCTCTGCTTTCACCTTCTTCAGCCAGTCCATGCCAACTATTACATCAAAACTCCCTAACTCTATTGGTATCAAATCAATCTTAAATATTTCGCTACCCAGTTTAATTTCTTGATTCCGACATATATTATCTGCTGAAATTAATTTACCGTTTGCTAATTCGAGTAAAAATTTACTATCCAACGGCGTCAATGGACAACTTAATTTAGCACAAAAATCTCTACTCATATAGCTTCTATCCGCACCCGAATCAAATAAAACGTAAGCAGATTTATTGTCAATAAGAAACGTACCCGTAACAAGCTCCAGGTCTTCCTGTGCCTCTGCCGCATTAATATTGAAAATTCTTCCGCGGCCTTGTCCATTCGTGTTCTCCTAGTTCGGGCAATTTCTAATAATGTGGCCCGGTTTTCCACATTTATAACAAACTACATTGGCATAACTTGCTCCGACACTACTTGCTCCGCCATTACTCGTTTCGACACCATTTGTTCCTTTCGTTCTGTTAACCCCTGGTCCGTAGACCTCACACTTCACCGCACTATGACCATTTCTTTTACACTTGTTGCAAAATTTGGTGCAGAACCCCGAGTGATACTTTTCACTCCTTTGGCATAGCTGCTTCTGATTGTTGTTGTTGTTGCGGTTGTAATTGTTGTTGGGATGATTGTTGTAGTTGCTGTTATTGTTGTTGTTGTTGTTGTTGTTGTTGGGCCGTTTGTTGTAGTTGTTAATGTTGTTGCGATTGTTGGGATAATTGTTGCGATTATTATTGTAATTGCTGTTGTTGTTGTATTGGTGATTCTTATCACCGTTTTCCTCCCACTTTCTTTTAACTTGCTTCACATTGGCCTCTTCAGCCGTCTGTTCTTTAATTCTTTCCTCAATCTGGTTCACTAGTTTGTAAGCGATTCTACATGCCTGTTGTATGGAGGCAGGTTCGTGTGAACTTATATCTTCTTGGATTCTTTCCGGTAATCCTTTCACAAACGCGTCGATCTTCTCTTCCTCATCTTCGAACGCTCCCGGACACAATAGGCACAATTCTGTGAATCGTCTTTCGTACGTGGTAATATCAAATCCTCGGGTTCGTAACCCTCTAAGTTCTGTCTTGAGCTTATTGACCTCGGTTCTGGGACGGTACTTCTCGTTCATCAAGTGCTTGAATGCTGACCACGGTAGTGCATACGTATCATCTTGTCCCACTTGCTCTAGATAGGTATTCCACCATGTTAACGCAGAACCTGTGAAGGTATGCGTAGCGTACTTCACTTTGTCCTCTTCAGTACACTTACTTATGGCAAACACCGATTCGACCTTCTCGGTCCACCGTTTCAATTCGATTGGTCCTTCGGTTCCATCAAATTCCAAAGGTTTGCAGGCAGTGAATTCTTTGTAGGTGCATCCTACATGATTTCTTGTACTGCTAGATCCAAGGTTATTGTTGGTATGTAGCGCAGCCTGTACTGCGGCTATGTTTGAAGCTAGAAAAGTACGGAATTCCTCTTCATTCATATTCACGGTGTGTCGAGTAGTCGGTGCCATTTCCTTCAAAATAGTCAAATGGAACAAGTTAATCATATAGAATATTAAGAGTAGTTAATAGTATTTCGTAGCATAATATGAACTCATTTATAAAAGCTTTTTCTTCATATTAGCGTTTTATAAGTTTAAATTTGGGTAGTACCTACCCGTTAAGTTCATACTTAGTAGCTAATATACAATTCAACTACTACAATTCTATATGAAAAACTGATTATAATAATATTTCGCGTTCAAACTTTTATACAATATTTTACAAACTTACAATACCGCTTATTTTACATAAAGCATGAAATATAGCACACAATAACTTTGATACAAGATAGTTGTGAAGATAATTCTAGCTAGTACACAAGTCGTTCAACAAAGGCAATAAAGACACGTAATTCATACATCCAGAAACAAGTCATGCATTCTGGTTTTACTAGGACTACTTCCCATCATTGGTCTTGTGGAACATAACCATTATGGCCATTGATAAGACAGCGTGTTGTAACATCGTCAAAGGGACGAGGGTTACGTAATGACCAACAGTCTCGTAATAACCTAAAAACCTCATTTCTTACCCCAATTACCGACTCCGTCACTTGTGGGAACGTTTTGTTTAATAGTTGTAGCCCGATGTTCTTTTTCTCACTTTGGTGAGAAGCGAACATTACTAACCCGTAAGCATAGCATGCTTCTTTATGTTGCATGTTAGCCGCTTTTTCTAAATCATGAAGTCCTATATTCGGATACATTGAGTCAAAATAATTTCTTAACCCGTTGTGTAAAATAGCATTTGGGTTCCCCGCAATATATGCGTCAAAGTAAACACATCGTAACTTATGGGTTTCCCAATGTGATATCCCCCATCTTTCAAACGAAAGTCTCTTATAAACCAAGACATTCTTGGAACGTTCTTCGAATGTCTTACAAACTGATTTCGCTGTAAATAGTTGTGCCGAAGAATTCTGACCGACTCTAGACAAGATTTCATCAATCATGTCTCCGGGTAGGTCTCTTAAAATATTGGGTTATCTATCCATTTTGTGTTTTTATACTGTAAAATAGACAAGAGTTAGATTCATAAAAAAAAAAATACTTATTAATACAAGCAATTTTTACATATATCATAAAGCATAAGCACACTATATTACATATATTATGAAATGTCCCGTTCTTATTGATTAAAAACGTTCCATATTAATTGATTTCGTTGCGAGGTTTTGACCTCTATATGAGACGTTTTTCAAAGACTGCATTCATTTTTAAACAAACCATAACCTTTATTTCATCAATAAAGGTTTAAAAAGCTTTACGTAGATTATCAAATAATGATAATCTAAAATATCCTGTTTACACACGACCATTACATAATGGTTTACAATACAAATATGTTACAACAAAATAAGTTTCTTGAATGCAGTTTTTACACAATATCATACAAGCATGGACTCCAAATCTTGTCCTTATTTAAGTATGCGACAGCGGAAGCTCTTAATAATCACCTGAGAATAAACATGCTTAAAAGGTCAACAAAAATGTTGGTGAGTTATAGGTTTAACCTATATATATCAAATCGTAACAATAGACCACAAGATTTCATATTTCAATACACATCCCATACATAGAGATAAAAATCATTCATATGGTGAACACCTGGTAACCGACAATAACAAGATGCATATATAAGAATATCCCCATCATTCCGGGACACCCTTCGGATATGATATAAATTTCGAAGTACTAAAGCATCCGGTACTTTGGATGGGGTTTGTTAGGCCCAATAGATCTATCTTTAGGATTCGCGTCAATTAGGGTGTCTGTTCCCTAATTCTTAGATTACCAGACTTAATAAAAAGGGGCATATTCGATTTCGATAATTCAACCATAGAATGTAGTTTCACGTACTTGTGTCTATTTTGTAAATCATTTATAAAACCTGCATGTATTCTCATCCCAAAAATATTAGATTTTAAAAGTGGGACTATAACTCACTTTCACAGATTTTTTACTTCGTCGGGAAGTAAGACTTGGCCACTGGTTGATTCACGAACCTATAACAATATATACATATATATCAAAGTATGTTCAAAATATATTTACAACACTTTTAATATATTTTGATGTTTTAAGTTTATTAAGTCAGCTGTCCTCGTTAGTAACCTACAACTAGTTGTCCACAGTTAGATGTACAGAAATAAATCGATAAATATTATCTTGAATCAATCCACGACCCAGTGTATACGTATCTCAGTATTGATCACAACTCAAACTATATATATTTTGGAATCAACCTCAACCCTGTATAGCTAACTCCAACATTCACATATAGAGTGTCTATGGTTGTTCCGAAATATATATAGATGTGTCGACATGATAGGTCGAAACATTGTATACGTGTCTATGGTATCTCAAGATTACATAATATATAATACAAGTTGATTAAGTTATGGTTGGAATAGATTTGTTACCAATTTACACGTAGCTAAAATGAGAAAAATTATCCAATCTTGTTTTACCCATAACTTCTTCATTTTAAATCCGTTTTGAGTGAATCAAATTGCTATGGTTTCATATTGAACTCTATTTTATGAATCTATACAAAAAAAGTATAGGTTTCTAGTCGGAAAAATAAGTTACAAGTCGTTTTTGTAAAGGTAGTCATTTCAGTCGAAAGAACGACGTCTAGATGACCATTTTAGAAAACATACTTCCACTTTGAGTTTAACCATAATTTTTGGATATAGTTTCATGTTCATAATAAAAATCATTTTCTCAGAATAACAACTTTTAAATCAAAGTTTATCATAGTTTTTAATTAACTAACCCAAAACAGCCCGCGGTGTTACTACGACGGCGTAAATCCGGTTTTACGGTGTTTTTCGTGTTTCCAGGTTTTAAATCATTAAGTTAGCATATCATATAGATATAGAACATGTGTTTAGTTGATTTTAAAAGTCAAGTTAGAAGGATTAACTTTTGTTTGCGAACAAGTTTAGAATTAACTAAACTATGTTCTAGTGATTACAAGTTTAAACCTTCGAATAAGATAGCTTTATATGTATGAATCGAATGATGTTATGAACATCATTACTACCTTAAGTTCCTTGGATGAACCTACTGAAAAAGAGAAAAATGGATCTAGCTTCAATGGATCCTTGGATGGCTCAAAGTTCTTGAAGCAAAATCATGACACGAAAACAAGTTCAAGTAAGATCATCACTTGAAATAAGATTGTTATAGTTATAGAAATTTAACCAAAGTTTGAATATGATTATTACCTTGTATTAGAATGATAACCTACTGTAAGAAACAAAGATTTCTTGAGGTTGGATGATCACCTTACAAGATTGGAAGTGAGCTAGCAAACTTGAAAGTATTCTTGATTTTATGAAACTAGAACTTTTGGAATTTATGAAGAACACTTAGAACTTGAAGATAGAACTTGAGAGAGTTCAATTAGATGAAGAAAATTGAAGAATGAAAGTGTTTGTAGGTGTTTTTGGTCGTTGGTGTATGGATTAGATATAAAGGATATGTAATTTTGTTTTCATGTAAATAAGTCATGAATGATTACTCATATTTTTGTAATCTTATGAGATATTTCATGCTAGTTGCCAAATGATGGTTCCCACATGTGTTAGGTGACTCACATGGGCTGCTAAGAGCTGATCATTGGAGTGTATATACCAATAGTACATACATCTAAAAGCTGTGTATTGTACGAGTACGAATACGGGTGCATACGAGTAGAATTGTTGATGAAACTGAACGAGAATGTAATTGTAAGCATTTTTGTTAAGTAGAAGTATTTTGATAAGTGTATTGAAGTCTTTCAAAAGTGTATAAATACATATTAAAACACTACATGTATATACATTTTAACTGAGTCGTTAAGTCATCGTTAGTCGTTACATGTAAGTGTTGTTTTGAAACCTTTAGGTTAACGATCTTGTTAAATGTTGTTAACCCAATGTTTATAATATCAAATGAGATTTTAAATTATTATATTATCATGATATTATCATGTATGAATATCTCTTAATATGATATATATACATTAAATGTCTTTACAACGATAATCGTTACATATATGTCTCGTTTAAAAATCATTAAGTTAGTAGTCTTGTTTTTACATATGTAATTCTTTGTTAATATACTTAATGATATGTTTACTTATCATAGTATCATGTTAACTATATATATATCCATATATATGTCATCATATAGTTTTTACAAGTTTTAACGTTCGTGAATCACCGGTCAACTTGGGTGGTCAATTGTCTATATGAAACCTATTTCAATTAATCAAGTCTTAACAAGTTTGATTACTTAACATGTTGGAAACATTTAATCATGTAAATATCAATCTCAATTAATATATATAAACATGGAAAAGTTCGGGTCACTACAGTACCTACCCGTTAAATAAATTTCGTCCCGAAATTTTAAGCTGTTGAAGGTGTTGACGAATCTTCTGGAAATAGATGCGGGTATTTCTTCTTCATCTGATCTTCACGCTCCCAGGTGAACTCGGGTCCTCTACGAGCATTCCATCGAACCTTAACAATTGGTATCTTGTTTTGCTTAAGTCTTTTAACCTCACGATCCATTATTTCGACGGGTTCTTCGATGAATTGGAGTTTTTCGTTGATTTGGATTTCATCTAACGGAATAGTGAGATCTTCTTTAGCAAAACATTTCTTCAAATTTGAGACGTGGAAAGTGTTATGTACAGCCGCGAGTTGTTGAGGTAACTCAAGTCGGTAAGCTACTGGTCCGACACGATCAATAATCTTGAATGGTCCAATATACCTTGGATTTAATTTCCCTCGTTTACCAAATCGAACAACGCCTTTCCAAGGTGAAACTTTAAGCATGACCATCTCTCCAATTTCAAATTCTATATCTTTTCTTTTAATGTCAGCGTAGCTCTTTTGTCGACTTTGGGCGGTTTTCAACCGTTGTTGAATTTGAATGATCTTCTCGGTAGTTTCTTGTATAATCTCCGGACCCGTAATCTGTCTATCCCCCACCTCACTCCAACAAATCGGAGACCTGCACTTTCTACCATAAAGTGCTTCAAACGGCGCCATCTCAATGCTTGAATGGTAGCTGTTGTTGTAGGAAAATTCTGCTAACGGTAGATGTCGATCCCAACTGTTTCCGAAATCAATAACACATGCTCGTAGCATGTCTTCAAGCGTTTGTATCGTCCTTTCGCTCTGCCCATCAGTTTGTGGATGATAGGCAGTACTCATGTCTAGACGAGTTCCTAATGCTTGCTGTAATGTCTGCCAGAATCTTGAAATAAATCTGCCATCCCTATCAGAGATAATAGAGATTGGTATTCCATGTCTGGAGATGACTTCCTTCAAATACAGTCGTGCTAACTTCTCCATCTTGTCATCTTCTCTTATTGGTAGGAAGTGTGCTGATTTGGTGAGACGATCAACTATTACCCAAATAGTATCAAAACCACTTGCAGTCCTTGGCAGTTTAGTGATGAAATCCATGGTAATGTTTTCCCATTTCCATTCCGGGATTTCGGGTTGTTGAAGTAGACCTGATGGTTTCTGATGCTCAGCTTTGACCTTAGAACACGTCAAACATTCTCCTACGTATTTAGCAACATCGGCTTTCATACCCGGCCACCAAAAATGTTTCTTGAGATCCTTGTACATCTTCCCCGTTCCAGGATGTATTGAGTATCTGGTTTTATGAGCTTCTCTAAGTACCATTTCTCTCATATCTCCAAATTTTGGTACCCAAATCCTTTCAGCCCTATACCGGGTTCCGTCTTCCCGAATATTAAGATGCTTCTCCGATCCTTTGGGTATTTCATCCTTTAAATTTCCCTCTTTTAAAACTCCTTGTTGCGCCTCCTTTATTTGAGTAGTAATGTTATTATGAATCATTATATTCATAGATTTTACTCGAATGGGTTCTCTATCCTTCCTGCTCAAGGCATCGGCTACCACATTTGCCTTCCCCGGGTGGTAACGAATCTCAAAATCGTAATCATTCAATAATTCAATCCACCTACGCTGCCTCATATTCAGTTGTTTCTGATTAAATATGTGTTGAAGACTTTTGTGGTCGGTATATATAATACTTTTGACCCCATATAAGTAGTGCCTCCAAGTCTTTAATGCAAAAACAACCGCGCCTAATTCCAAATCATGCGTCGTATAATTTTGTTCGTGAATCTTCAATTGTCTAGACGCATAAGCAATCACCTTTGTTCGTTGCATTAATACACAACCGAGACCTTGCTTTGATGCGTCACAATAAATCACAAAATCATCATTCCCTTCAGGCAATGACAATATAGGTGCCGTAGTTAGTTTTTTTCTTCAATAACTGAAACGCTTTCTCTTGTTCATCATTCCATTCAAATTTCTTCCCTTTATGCGTTAATGCAGCCAAGGGTTTTGCTATTCTGGAAAAGTCTTGGATGAACCTTCTGTAGTAACCAGCTAGTCCTAAAAACTGGCGTATGTGTTTCGGAGTTTTCGGGGTTTCCCACTTTTCAACAGTTTCTATCTTTGCCGGATCCACCTTAATACCTTCTTTGTTCACTATGTGACCGAGGAATTGAACTTCTTCCAACCAAAATGCACACTTTGAAAACTTAGCGTACAATTCTTCCTTCCTCAATACTTCTAACACCTTTCTCAAATGTTCACCGTGTTCTTGGTCATTCTTTGAGTAAATAAGTATGTCATCAATGAAAACAATGACAAACTTGTCAAGGTATGGTCCACACACTCGGTTCATAAGGTCCATGAACACAGCTGGTGCATTAGTTAAACCAAACGGCATGACCATAAACTCGTAATGACCGTAACGTGTTCTGAAAGCAGTCTTTGGAATATCATCTTCTTTCACCCGCATTTGATGATACCCGGAACGTAAGTCAATCTTTGAATAAACAGACGAGCCTTGTAGTTGATCAAATAAGTCGTCGATTCTCGGTAGTGGGTAGCGGTTCTTGATGGTAAGTTTGTTCAACTCTCGGTAGTCGATACACAACCTGAATGTACCATCTTTCTTCTTGACAAACAAAACAGGAGCTCCCCACGGTGATGTGCTTGGTCGAATGAAACCACGCTCTAAAAGTTCTTGTAATTGGCTTTGCAGTTCTTTCATCTCGCTGGGTGCGAGTCTGTAAGGAGCACGAGCTATTGGTGCAGCTCCTGGTACAAGATCTATTTGAAATTCAACGGATCGATGTGGGGGTAATCCCGGTAATTCTTTCGGAAATACATCGGGAAATTCTTTTGCAATGGGAACATCATTGATGCTCTTTTCTTCAGTTTGTACTTTCTCGACGTGTGCTAGAACAGCATAGCAACCTTTTCTTATTAGTTTTTGTGCCTTCAAATTACTAATAAGATGTAGCTTCGTGTTGCCCTTTTCTCCGTACACCATTAAGGGTTTTCCTTTTTCTCGTATAATGCGAATTGCATTTTTGTAACAAACGATCTCCGCTTTCACTTCTTTCAACCAGTCCATACCGATTATCACATCAAAACTCCCTAACTCTACTGGTATCAAATCAATCTTAAATGTTTCGCTAACCAGTTTAATTTCTCGATTCCGACATATATTATCTGCTGAAATTAATTTACCATTTGCTAATTCGAGTAAAAATTTACTATCCAAAGGCGTCAATGGACAACTTAATTTAGCACAAAAATCTCTACTCATATAGCTTCTATCCGCACCCGAATCAAATAAAACGTAAGCAGATTTATTGTCAATAAGAAACGTACCCGTAACAAGCTCCGGGTCTTCCTGTGCCTCTACCGCATTAATATTGAAAACTCTTCCACGGCCTTGTCCATTCGTGTTCTCCTGGTTCGGGCAATTTCTAATAATGTGGCCTGGTTTTCCACATTTATAACAAACTACATTGGCATAACTTGCTCCGACACTACTTGCTCCGCCATTACTCGTTCCGATACCATTTGTTCCTTTCGTTCTATTAACCCCTGGTCCGTAGACCTCACACTTCGCCGCGCTATGACCATTTCTTTTACACTTGTTGCAAAATTTGGTGCAGAACCCCGAGTGATTCTTTTCACACCTTTGGCATAGTTGCTTCTGATTGTTGTTGTTGTTGCGGTTATTATTGTTGTTGGGATGATTGTTGTAGTTGCTGTGGTTGTTGTTGTTGTTGTTGTTGTTGGGCCGTTTGTTGTAGTTGCGATTGATGTTGCGATTGTTGGGATAATTGTTGCGATTATTGTTGTAATTGCTGTTGTTGTTGTATTGGTGATTCTTATCACCGTTTTCTTCCCACTTTCTTTTGACTTGCTTCACATTGGCCTCTTCAGCAGTCTGTTCTTTAATTCTTTCTTCAATCTGGTTCACTAGTTTGTGAGCCATTCTACATGCCTGTTGTATGGAGGCGGGCTCGTGTGAACTTATATCTTCTTGGATTCTTTCCGGTAATCCTTTCACAAACGCGTCGATCTTCTCTTCCTCATCTTCGAATGCTCCCGGACACAATAGGCACAATTCTGTGAATCGTCTTTCGTACGTGGTAATATCAAATCCTTGGGTTCGTAACCCTCTAAGTTCAGTCTTGAGCTTATTGACCTCGGTTCTGGGACGGTACTTCTCGTTCATCAAGTGCTTGAATGCTGACCACGGTAGTGCGTACGCATCATCTTGTCCCACTTGCTCTAGATAGGTATTCCACCATGTTAATGCAGAACCTGTGAAGGTATGCGTAGCGTACTTCACTTTGTCCTCTTCAGTACACTTACTTATGGCGAACACCGATTCAACCTTCTCGGTCCACCGTTTCAATCCGATCGGTCCTTCGGTTCCATCAAATTCCAAAGGTTTGCAGGCAGTGAATTCTTTGTAGGTGCATCCTACACGATTTCCTGTACTGCTAGATCCAAGGTTATTGTTGGTATGTAGCGCAGCCTGTACTGCGGCTATGTTTGAAGCTAGAAAAGTACGGAATTCCTCTTCATTCATATTCACGGTGTGTCGAGTAGTCGGTGCCATTTCCTTCAAAATAGTTAAATGGAACAAGTTAATCATACAGAATATTAAGAGTAGTTAATAGTATTTCGTAGCATAATATGAACTCATTTATAAAAGCTTTTTCTTCATATTAGCGTTTTATAAGTTTAAATTCGGGTAGTACCTACCCGTTAAGTTCATACTTAGTAGCTAATATACAATTCAACTACTACAATTCTATATGAAAAACTGATTATAATAATATTTCGCGTTCAAACTTTTATACAATATTTTACAAACTTACAATACCGCTTATTTTACATAAAGCATGAAATATAGCACACAATAACTTTGATACAAGATAGTTGTGAAGACAATTCTAGCTAGTACACAAGTCGTTCAGCAAAGGCAATAAAGACACGTAATTCATACGTCCAGAAACAAGTCATGCATTCTGGTTTTACTAGGACTACTTCCCATCCTTGGTCTTGTGCAACATAACCGTTATGGCCGTTGATAAGACAGCGTGTTGTAACATCATCAAAGGGACGAGGGTTACGTAATGTCCAACAGTCCCGTAATAATCTAAAAACCTCATTTCTTACCCCAATTACCGACTCCGTCACTTGTGGAAACGTTTTGTTTAATAGTTGTAGCCCGATGTTCTTGTTCTCACTTTGGTGAGAAGCGAACATTACTAATCCGTAAGCATAACATGCTTCTTTATGTTGCATGTTAGCCGCTTTTTCTAAATCACGAAGTCCAATATTCGGATATATTGAGTCAAAATAATTTCTTAACCCGTTGCGTAAAATAGCATTTGGGTTCCCCGCAATATATGCGTCAAAGTAAACACATCGTAACTTATGGGTTTCCCAATGTGATATCCCCCATCTTTCAAACGAAAGTCTCTTATAAACCAAGACATTCTTGGAACGTTCTTCGAATGTCTTACAAACTGATCTCGCCTTAAATAGTTGTGCCGAAGAATTCTGGCCGACTCTAGACAAGATTTCATCAATCATGTCTCCGGGTAGGTCTCTTAAAATATTGGGTTGTCTATCCATTTTGTGTTTTTAAACTGTAAAATAGACAAGAGTTAGATTCATAAAAAAATACTTATTAATACAAGAAATTTTTACATATATCATAAAGCATAAGAACACTATATTCCATATATTACACCACATGAATACAACTATCTTATTCCGACTCGCTCGTTTCTTCTTCTTCGGTTTTGGTTCGTTTTGCCAAGTTTCTAGGGATATATGATGTTCCCCTAATACGAGCCGTCATTGTCCACATTGGTTTAGAAAAACCTGGTGGTTTAGAGGTTCCCGGGTCATTGTTACAACTTAAGGACTTCGGGGGTTGACGATACATATAAAGTTCATCGGGGTTGGAATTAGATTTCTCTATTTTTATGCCCTTTCCCTTATTATTTTCTTTTGCCTTTTTAAATTCAGTTGGGGTAATTTCTATAACATCATCGGAATTTTCGTCGGCATCCGATTCATCGGAGAATTGGTAATCCTCCCAATATTTTGCTTCCTTGGCGGAAACACCATTGACCATAATTAATTTTGGTCGGTTGGTTGAGGATTTTCTTTTACTTAACCGTTTTATTATTTCCCCCACCGGTTCTATTTCTTCATCCGGTTCCGATTCTTCTCCCGGTTCCGATTCTTCTTCCGGTTCCGACTCTTCTTCCGGTTCCTCTTCGGGAACTTGTGAATCAGTCCACATATCATTCCAATTTACATTTGACTCTTCATTATTATTAGGTGAGTCAATGGGACTTGTTCTAGAGGTAGACATCTATCACATAATATCAAACACGTTAAGAGATTAATATATCACATAATATTCATATGTTAAAAATATATAGTTTCCAACAAAAATGTTAAGCAATCATTTTTAAAGAAAACACGGTCGAAGTCCAGACTCACTAATGCATCCTAACAAACTCGATAAGACACACAAATGCAAATTTTCTGGTTCTCTAAGACCAACGCTCGGATACCAACTGAAATGTCCCGTTCTTATTGATTAAAAACGTTCCATATTAATTGATTTCGTTGCGAGGTTTTGAGCTCTATATGAGACGTTTTTCAAAGACTGCATTCATTTTTAAACAAACCATAACCTTTATTTCATCAATAAAGGTTTAAAAAGCTTTACGTAGATTATCAAATAATGATAATCTAAAATATCCTGTTTACACACGACCATTACATAATGGTTTACAATACAAATATGTTACAACAAAATAAGTTTCTTGAATGCAGTTTTTACACAATATCATACAAGCATGGACTCCAAATCTTGTCCTTATTTAAGTATGCGACAGCGGAAGCTCTTAATAATCACCTGAGAATAAACATGCTTAAAAGGTCAACAAAAATGTTGGTGAGTTATAGGTTTAACCTATATATATCAAATCGTAACAATAGACCACAAGATTTCATATTTCAATACACATCCCATACATAGAGATAAAAATCATTCATATGGTGAACACCTGGTAACCGACAATAACAAGATGCATATATAAGAATATCCCCATCATTCCGGGACACCCTTCGGATATGATATAAATTTCGAAGTACTAAAGCATCCGGTACTTTGGATGGGGTTTGTTAGGCCCAATAGATCTATCTTTAGGATTCGCGTCAATTAGGGTGTCTGTTCCCTAATTCTTAGATTACCAGACTTAATAAAAAGGGGCATATTCGATTTCGATAATTCAACCATAGAATGTAGTTTCACGTACTTGTGTCTATTTTGTAAATCATTTATAAAACCTGCATGTATTCTCATCCCAAAAATATTAGATTTTAAAAGTGGGACTATAACTCACTTTCACAGATTTTTTACTTCGTCGGGAAGTAAGACTTGGCCACTGGTTGATTCACGAACCTATAACAATATATACATATATATCAAAGTATGTTCAAAATATATTTACAACACTTTTAATATATTTTGATGTTTTAAGTTTATTAAGTCAGCTGTCCTCGTTAGTAACCTACAACTAGTTGTCCACAGTTAGATGTACAGAAATAAATCGATAAATATTATCTTGAATCAATCCACGACCCAGTGTATACGTATCTCAGTATTGATCACAACTCAAACTATATATATTTTGGAATCAACCTCAACCCTGTATAGCTAACTCCAACATTCACATATAGAGTGTCTATGGTTGTTCCGAAATATATATAGATGTGTCGACATGATAGGTCGAAACATTGTATACGTGTCTATGGTATCTCAAGATTACATAATATATAATACATGTTGATTAAGTTATGGTTGGAATAGATTTGTTACCAATTTACACGTAGCTAAAATGAGAAAAATTATCCAATCTTGTTTTACCCATAACTTCTTCATTTTAAATCCGTTTTGAGTGAATCAAATTGCTATGGTTTCATATTGAACTCTATTTTATGAATCTATACAAAAAAAGTATAGGTTTCTAGTCGGAAAAATAAGTTACAAGTCGTTTTTGTAAAGGTAGTCATTTCAGTCGAAAGAACGACGTCTAGATGACCATTTTAGAAAACATACTTCCACTTTGAGTTTAACCATAATTTTTGGATATAGTTTCATGTTCATAATAAAAATCATTTTCTCAGAATAACAACTTTTAAATCAAAGTTTATCATAGTTTTTAATTAACTAACCCAAAACAGCCCGCGGTGTTACTACGACGGCGTAAATCCGGTTTTACGGTGTTTTTCGTGTTTCCAGGTTTTAAATCATTAAGTTAGCATATCATATAGATATAGAACATGTGTTTAGTTGATTTTAAAAGTCAAGTTAGAAGGATTAACTTTTGTTTGCGAACAAGTTTAGAATTAACTAAACTATGTTCTAGTGATTACAAGTTTAAACCTTCGAATAAGATAGCTTTATATGTATGAATCGAATGATGTTATGAACATCATTACTACCTTAAGTTCCTTGGATGAACCTACTGAAAAAGAGAAAAATGGATCTAGCTTCAATGGATCCTTGGATGGCTCAAAGTTCTTGAAGCAAAATCATGACACGAAAACAAGTTCAAGTAAGATCATCACTTGAAATAAGATTGTTATAGTTATAGAAATTTAACCAAAGTTTGAATATGATTATTACCTTGTATTAGAATGATAACCTACTGTAAGAAACAAAGATTTCTTGAGGTTGGATGATCACCTTACAAGATTGGAAGTGAGCTAGCAAACTTGAAAGTATTCTTGATTTTATGAAACTAGAACTTTTGGAATTTATGAAGAACACTTAGAACTTGAAGATAGAACTTGAGAGAGTTCAATTAGATGAAGAAAATTGAAGAATGAAAGTGTTTGTAGGTGTTTTTGGTCGTTGGTGTATGGATTAGATATAAAGGATATGTAATTTTGTTTTCATGTAAATAAGTCATGAATGATTACTCATATTTTTGTAATCTTATGA
The DNA here is from genome assembly GCF_046630445.1 of Rutidosis leptorrhynchoides. NCBI lineage: Eukaryota > Viridiplantae > Streptophyta > Magnoliopsida > Asterales > Asteraceae > Rutidosis > Rutidosis leptorrhynchoides. The sequence goes on along the minus strand of NC_092337.1, from coordinate 38,382,269 downwards.
GATATTTCATGCTAGTTGCCAAATGATGGTTCCCACATGTGTTAGGTGACTCACATGGGCTGCTAAGAGCTGATCATTGGAGTGTATATACCAATAGTACATACATCTAAAAGCTGTGTATTGTACGAGTACGAATACGGGTGCATACGAGTAGAATTGTTGATGAAACTGAACGAGAATGTAATTGTAAGCATTTTTGTTAAGTAGAAGTATTTTGATAAGTGTATTGAAGTCTTTCAAAAGTGTATAAATACATATTAAAACACTACATGTATATACATTTTAACTGAGTCGTTAAGTCATCGTTAGTCGTTACATGTAAGTGTTGTTTTGAAACCTTTAGGTTAACGATCTTGTTAAATGTTGTTAACCCAATGTTTATAATATCAAATGAGATTTTAAATTATTATATTATCATGATATTATCATGTATGAATATCTCTTAATATGATATATATACATTAAATGTCTTTACAACGATAATCGTTACATATATGTCTCGTTTAAAAATCATTAAGTTAGTAGTCTTGTTTTTACATATGTAATTCTTTGTTAATATACTTAATGATATGTTTACTTATCATAGTATCATGTTAACTATATATATATCCATATATATGTCATCATATAGTTTTTACAAGTTTTAACGTTCGTGAATCACCGGTCAACTTGGGTGGTCAATTGTCTATATGAAACCTATTTCAATTAATCAAGTCTTAACAAGTTTGATTACTTAACATGTTGGAAACATTTAATCATGTAAATATCAATCTCAATTAATATATATAAACATGGAAAAGTTCGGGTCACTACATATTACACCACACGAATACAACTATCTTATTCCGACTCGCTCGTTTCTTCTTCTTCAGTTTTGGTTCGTTTTGCCAAGTTTCTAGGAATATATGATGTTCCCCTAATACGAGCTATCGTTTTCCACAACGGTTTAGAAAAACCTGGTGGTTTAGAGGTTCCCTGGTCATTGTTACAACTTAAGGGCTTCGGGGGTTGACGATACATATAAAGTTCATCGGGGTTGAAATTAGATTTCTCTATTTTTATGCCCTTTCCCTTATTATTTTCTTTTGCCTTTTTAAATTCAGTTTGGGTAATTTCTATAACATCATCGGAATTCTCGTCGGAATCCGATTCATCGGAGAATTGGTAATCCTCCCAATATTTTGCTTCCTTGGCGGAAACACCATTGACCATAATTAACCTTGGTCGGTTGGTTGAGGATTTTCTTTTACTTAACCGTTTTCTTATTTCCCCCACCAGTTCTATTTCCTCCTCCGGTTCCTCCTCTTCCGGTTCTGATTCTTCTTCCGGTTCTGATTCTTCTTCCGGTTCTTCTTCGGGAACTTGTGAATCAGTCCAATATATATTCGACTCTTCGTTATTATTAGGTGAGTCAATGGGATTTGTGCTAGAGGTAGACATCTATCACACAATATCAAACATGTTAAGAGATTAATATATCACATAATATATACATGTTAATAATATATAGTTTCCAACAAAAATGTTAAGCAATCATTTTTAAAGAAAACACGGTCGAAGTCCAGACTCACTAATGCATCCTAACAAACTCGATAAGACACACTAATGCAAATTTTCTGGTTCTCTAAGACCAACACTCGGATACCAACTGAAATGTCCCGTTCTTATTGATTAAAAACGTTCCATATTAATTGATTTCGTTGCGAGGTTTTGACCTCTATATGAGACGTTTTTCAAAGACTGCATTCATTTTTAAAACAAACCATAACCTTTATTTCATAAATAAAGGTTTAAAAAGCTTTACGTAGATTATCAAATAATGATAATCTAAAATATCCTGTTTACACACGACCATTGCATAATGGTTTACAATACAAATATGTTACATCGAAATCAGTTTCTTGAATGCAGTTTTTACACAATATCATACAAACATGGACTCCAAATCTTGTCCTTATTTTAGTATGCAACATCAGAAGCTCTTAGTATTCACCTGAGAATAAACATGCTTTAAACGTCAACAAAAATGTTGGTGAGTTATAGGTTTAACCTATATATATCAAATCGTAACAATAGGCCACAAGATTTCATATTTCAATACACATCCCATACATAGAGATAAAAATCATTCATATGGTGAACACCTGGTAACTGACATTAACAAGATGCATATATAAGAATATCCCCATCATTCCGGGACACCCTTCGGATATGATATAAATTTCGAAGTACTAAATCATCCAGTACTTTGGATGGGGTTTGTTAGGCCCAATAGATCTATCTTTAGGATTCGCGTCAATTAGGGTGTATGTTCCCTAATTCTTAGATTACCAGACTTAATAAAAAGGGGCATATTCGATTTCGATAATTCAACCATAGAATGTAGTTTCACGTACTTGTGTCTATTTTGTAAATCATTTATAAAACCTACATGTATTCTCATCCCAAAAATATTAGATTTTAAAAGAGGGACTATAACTCACTTTCACAGATTTTTACTTCGTCGGGAAGTAAGACTTGGCCACTGGTTGATTCACGAACCTATAACAATATATACATATATATCAAAGTATGTTCAAAATATATTTACAACACTTTTAATATATTATGATGTTTTAAGTTTATTAAGTCAGCTGTCCTCGTTAGTAACTGATATTACTCTAAACATACATATTATTCGACGCAATATCACTTATATTTCATAGGTTTTCACCATCTACAAAGACATTCAATGAGCATTTCACGAGAAAAACGACAAAAGTGGACAAGAGCTTGAAGTTTGAAGAAACGATGATAAAACGATAGTTTTAACCAAATTTATATCAAGAAACGTTTATCCGAATGAAAGTACAAGATAATTGAAGAAAAGAGTTCAAATGGAAAGTGCCAAGTCAATTTAACGTCAACACGGGATCAACATAGAACAAACGAAAAAGAAAAATAAAGAAAACTGCCATTATCTCTTACGCGAATCGTGTAGATCTACACGAAACGCGTAGTAATTTAGCCTTACGCGAATCGTGTGACCTCTACACGAAACGCATAATGTTAGGCCGAATTTAATCATTCATCAGATAAGGGCGGCTGCTTTTTGGAGATAAAAACTAATTCTTTTGATAAATGGTGTACAGCAAGGAATCAACCACAGATCACCTACTATTTCCATGTTAAATACGGAGTACGTTCAGAGTTGAAGGGTACACAAAATATTAGACAACAACACATACAACAATTACTATAGTTAAATATATTGTCATTTTATTACTCTGTAAAATTAGTTTCAATTATTTAGGGGGTATTGTTCGTGATTAAGGGTGTTATTGTACGCGTGAAAGGGGTGTTATTATTGTAATTTTCCTACCGTTTGAAGTTAATGAAAGTGAAGATATTTTAGTAAGTTTACTCTGTTAAAATTAGTGTTGTTATTATGTTTGCATATCTATATTTTTATGTTTACCCTAGTGTAATGAATAGCTAAATTTCCCTAGTGTTTGCTTAAATGTAGAGCCCCTAGTGAAATGGATTGTTACCATTTATAAAAGTTAAAAATGTAACTTTAGTATTTTTAATATTGAGCCTAGTTAAAAGAACCATTTTTATGTAATTAGGTATTTAACTCTTGCCACTTAATTTATGAAATTTAAATAACGAAAGTTGGTTTTATTTACATAAATTAAGCTTCAACATTAAAAATGATCTAGACGAATTTATGGATAAATTATTAACACCAATTTAGAAATAAACTTCGGTGGTTTGGGTGATATCAATAAGTATATGACAGTGAAATTATAAAAAGGGAAACCGTTATAATTTGGGTATTGGCGAAAGTCAAAACTAGGCTACGTCTCAATTTAAATACTTAAGGAATAGTAGCTATCTAAAAAGAATCCGATGAAAATTAGATTTTAATTAGTTAGTCTTAACCTTATATTTTTTCGAAAGAAAAATATAAAGTTTAATACTAAAACATTTTAATAAGGCTTAAAACTCAAAACAATCCATGGACCTAGGGGTGACACATTTAAGTAAACACTCCCATTTATCCCATTATTATTTCTTGTAAACGTATTATTATCATTATTTACGAATTATTATTTTAAAATATAAAAACAATACATAAAAACATTTAAATCCGTAACAGACTGTTTGTCACATCGTATAAGTCATACGCGAGTCGTGTATGGTATACGCGAAACGCGTATGCCTGTAATTCAAACTGTACGATCAGATTCACACAATTCGCGTAGGTTTTAAATTATACGCGGTACGCGTATAAATACGCGAAACGCGTATGTACAAGACACGGCTACAGTACCAGTTAGGGAAAAATTAGGGTTTTAGTTATTTTAATTATTATATTTAAGTTATTATTACATAATTTATATTACTTATTATAAAATACTTTAATACATGTTTTAACCTTATAATTAGTGTTAATTAAAAGTTTATAATTTATAATTAGTTTGTAATTAGTTAAATTACTATTCCTAATAATTTATATTAATATAATTAAAACTTGTCATTTAGTTAATTTAAATAAGTTTATATTATAATTACTCAAAACAAAATTCTAAATATATAGTTTTATTAAAAGTTATTATTTTACTAATTGCCATTTAGTAATATAATTGTCGCACCATAATTAGTATATTTTCATTTAGTTCCTTTTTAAGTTAATTATTGTAATCTTGTAATTTTATTTAGTAAATTAGTTTAATTTATTTTCTTTTACTGTTATATTATAAATTCCTAATCCAAAACCCCCTTTAATTAAGTCTGACATCAAAGACTATTAAAAACCATTAAACACTCCATCTCCCTGTGGAACGAATCGGATTTACCGACAAACTAAACTACACGGATAGGACTAGTTGCCTATATATGTGTGAAATCAACCTGAATTCAATAAAATACCACATATACAATAAATCAATTCGTGTAACAAAACAACTCAAATCCGTTCATAAATAAAGGTTACGATTCGCAACATCAACTTTTTGGCGCCGCTGCCGGGGAGTTGGCAGTTAAATAAATAGATAATTTTTCTGATTCGTAGTAGTAGTTGGATTTGTACGTAGACCGGGTTGTTGGATCACCAATTTTATTGGTCAATAGAAGGATCCTGCCCCTCTGCTGCATCTTTTGGCTATTCGAAACGTGGGTAAAATCAGAAGGAAAATCTGTTTGTTTAAGGGTTTTTATCATTGTTTTTATGTTATTCGATCCTCTCGAGGAAATTCATTTTCAAGAAAGTTCAAAGTTTATGAATAAATCCTTTAGTTCTTTGTACAATTTCCCAAATTGTATGATCCGTTCAATCCTAAACTCGTTAAACTTAATCCGGAACCTCAAAGAATTAATAAAGGACAAAAACAACAAAAAGAAATAGGAAGTACTAGTAATTTTAAAACACCGAAAAACACTAAAAAAGAGAAACAAATAGGTAACCCTAGATAAACCTTTAGTGAAGTGATCTCATAATAGAAATTAATGTATGAACTTACGTTCCTCCAACGCTGAATTAACTCCTTCACATCCTGAACCGAAAGAAAATTCCACGAACGCTTAAGAGCTCAAGAAGTAGAATCTCTTGCTAAAAATTTAGAGTCACTTTTCTTAGAATCCGACTCTGAACCAATAATTCAACCAATCATAGAGCCGATTATTAAAGAAGAAGAAGAAATGGCGGATACAAATCAAATGATGGAAGCATTAATGAAGGCCACAAGAAAAGGTCAAGGCCACGCAATCATCCAACCCACGATGAGTGATGGCTTTGAAATAAAAGGTCAATTTTTACACATGGTAACTAATACATGTCAATTCGGTGGAGCCCCAAATGAGGATGCTAACGAGCATCTTCGTAAGTTTGTAAGCATTTGCAAGCTTTTCAAAATCAAAGATGTCACCGATGAAGTTGCATGTTTAAAAATCTTTCCATGGTCCTTAAAAGATGATGCAAGAGATTGGCTAGACTCATTACCAGAAGGTTATATTGAAAACTGGAATGATATGATGGATAAATTTTTGTCAGAATTCTTTCCTGCTTCAAAAGCAGCAAAATTACAAAGTGACATAAATCACTTTAAACAAAAGCCTAATGAAACTCTTTATGAAGCTTGGACCCGATTCAATAAAATGCTTCGAATATGTCCTCAACACGGGTTGAATACATTCCAAAAGGTCCAAATATTCTATAAAGGAGTCAATGTGTCAACTAGAAAAGATATAGATGTTGCAGCCGGAGGTTCGATCATGAAGAAAACACCTGAAGACGCTCACACAATCATTGCTGATTTAGCTTCCCATTCTCATAATTGGCATCAAGAATAGAATTTTCTAGATCATCATATGTTGCTAGTATTGAAAGCAATGATGAAATTGCTTCTTTAAAAGTTCAAATAGCAAATCAAGCAAGGCAAATCGAGAAAGTAACCAAGGAAATGCATGCTATCAGAGTAGGATGTGAACTATGCCAAGGTCCCCATCTTACTAGAGATTGTGATCAAAGTACAATGGAAGAGCAAGCAAATTTCTTAGGTTACTTACGAAAAGGTGAAATGAACTTCAGTGATTTTCCAGCTATAGAAGCAAACAACCGAAAATATCCTCCTATAAACAGCTATCAAGTAGGAGGACCATCAGGATCAAATAATAATAACTATCAAAATAATAATAACTATCAAGGAGGAAATCCAGGTTACCAAAATAACCGGAATTTCCCAAATCAAAATCAAAGAAATCCGCCACCAGGTTATAATAACCGAAATCAACCTCAACGAAATTATCAAAATAATTTCCAACACAATCAACCACAACCACTAGCACTTATGCAACCACAACCATTAGCAATTATGCAACCTCAACCTGAGAGGAAATCTGGTTTAGAAGATCTCTTAAGAGATTTTATGGTTAAGCACGAGCAAAATGCAGAGCTCCAAACTCAGCAAATCCGAAATCAACAAGCCACAATACAAAACTTAGAAAGGAATGTTGGAAGGATATCACAGTTACTATCAGAGAGACCACCAGGTACTCTCCCCTCAAATACTCAAGTGAATCCCAACAACCCCCAAACAAGGAACGAGCATGTAAATGCTATAACTACTAGAAGTGGTTTAACTACTAAACCGGAGACTCTTAAGTCCCCGGAAGTTCCTTTATGTCCTTCTGTTTTACAAATACCGGTTGATGAAAATGAGCAAGTTGATAAAGAACAAGAGAAAGATGATCCACCTGAGGTCATACCAAAGAAAAGTGAAGAACCACCAGTAAAGGTGCATAAGGAACCTATTCCTTACCCAAAAGCATTAAAGAAAGACAGACTCGCAAGGCGGTATGAGAAATTTGCGGACATGATTAAGCAAATTAGCATTAACATGCCACTCGCAGAGGTTCTTAGGGATATGCCCAATTACGGGAAGTTTTTAAAGGATCTCATATCCTCGAAGGGTAAATACCACGATGTTTCTGCCACATTCCTTCATGAGGAATGTTCGGCCATCTTAAAGAAACAAAATGTACCTCCAAAATTAGGAGACCCTGGTAGTTTTATCATACCATGTATGATGGGTGATTCGGTGGTGTACGATGCACTAGCCGACCTAGGTGCAAGTGTTAACTTAATGCCTTACTCGTTATATTTAAAACTTGACTTAGGAGACTTAAAACCAACCCAAATGGGTATTCGATTAGCAAACCAATCATTTGATACTCCCATAGGTATAGCCGAGGATATACTTGTAAAAGTTGGCTCACTTATCTTTCCCGTCGACTTTGTTATTCTAGAAATGCAAGAGGACACAAAAGTTCCTATCATTTTAGGACGTCCTTTCCTAAACACTGCAGATGCTATCATTAATGTCCAAAAAGAACAATTGAGTCTAGGTGTGGGAAACGAGAGAATAATTTGTCACATTGACAAAGCCATGAAAAGACCCACTTCTACCGATGACTCTTGTTTTCAAATTGATGTTATAGATCTTTGTGTCGAGAATGAATTAAAGGAGCTACTTGAAATTGATATCCCGGGGTTAGCCCCGGTAAGTGAGAATGAATACTTCAATATTGATAAAGATTTTGATGAGTTGATGAAGGTGGTCACGGATGACGAGACCATAATAGAAGAAATTCCCATGGAAGAGGAATCGTTTGAGGAAATCAAAAATGAAGATAGATTCCGTATAAAAATTTCCTTAGAAGAACCACCCGTACTAGAGCTTAAAGAGCTACCCAAACACTTGGAGTATGCTTATCTCGAAGGTACATCTCAATTACCAGTAATTATTGCTTCACATCTTTCAGATAATGAGAAGGATAAGCTAATTTCTGTATTAAAAACCCATAAAAAGGCTATAGCCTGGAAAACAACCGACATTCCGGGAATAAACCCGTCTTATTGTACACATAAAATTCTCCTTGAGAATGACTACAAACCCGTAGTATAAAGACAACGCAGGCTAAATCCCAACATGAAAGAGGTTGTTAAAAAGGAGGTCGTCAAGCTTCTTGACGCCGGGTTAATCTACCCCATCTCCGATAGTCCATGGGTTAGTCCAGTATAAGTAGTACCCAAAAAGGGGGTACAACCGTTATATTAAATGAAAAGGACGAACTCGTCCCAACTAGAACAGTTACCGGCTGGAGAGTCTGTATTGATTACAGACGTCTAAATGATGCCACTAGAAAGGATCATTTCTCGTTACCTTTTATTGATCAAATGCTTGAACGATTAGCGGGAAAAGAATATTATTGCTTTTTAGACGGTTTCTCCGGTTACTTCCAAATTCCAATTGATCCCAACGACCAATAAAAGACCACATTCACTTGTCCTTTCGGTACCTTTGCCTATCGCCGCATGCCGTTTGGTTTATGCAATGCACCCGGAACCTTTCAAAGGTGCATGATGGCAATCTTTGATGACATGGTAGAGGATTGTATGGAAGTCTTCATGGATGACTTTTCCGTATTTGGAGACTCCTTTGAATCATGTCTTTTCAACCTTGAACGTATGCTTATCCGATGTGAGAAAGCAAACTTGGTCCTAAATTGGGAAAAATGCCACTTCATGGTGAAAGAGGGCATTGTACTTGGGCACAAAATATCTCGTGCGGGAATAGAGGTAGATAAAGCTAAAATTGAAGTTATCTCTAAGCTACCTAAACCATCAAATGTTAAAGCAATTAGAAGCTTTCTTGGTCACGCAGGATTCTATAGGCGATTTATCAAAGATTTTTCTAAAATCGCCCGCCCATTGACCAAACTTCTTGAAAAGGATGCTCCATTTGACTTCGATTCTAATTGCGAGAATGCATTCTCGATTCTAAAGTCAAAACTCACACAAGCTCCCATTATGGTATCTCCAGATTGGAGTATGCCATTTGAGCTAATGTGTGACGCAAGCGACTATGCTTTAGGTGCTGTTTTAGGACAACGTCCCGATAATCATTTTCTTCCGATTTATTATGCAAGTAAAACTCTAACGAGAGCCCAAATTAATTATACCACCAAGGAAAAAGAACTCCTAGCGGTTGTTTATGCATTTGATAAATTTCGGTCATATTTGGTGTTGTCCAAGACCATTGTTTACACGGACCATTCGGCACTTAGGTATTTATTCTTGAAACTAGATGCAAAACATCGTCTCATACGTTGGGTTCTTTTACTTCAAGAATTTGACATTGAGATACGTGACAAGAAAGGAGCTGAGAATCTAGCTGCCGATCATTTATCCCGACTTGAAAACCCCGAATTAGATAAACTTGATGACACAATCATCAAGGACACATTTCCTGACGAATCTCTAATGAGGGTTGAAAAAGAATCTGAAATCCCATGGTTTGCCCATTTTGCAAACTATCTTGCTTCAGGCATTCTACAAAAAGGACTTACTTATCAGCAAAAGAAGAAATTCTTTGCGGATTTAAAGTCTTATTTCTGGGAATACCCAGACCTATTTCGTGTTGGTGCAGATCAAATAATTCGCCGTTGTGTGTACGGACAAGAAGCTCAACAAATTCTTGAGCATTGCCATCAAGGGCCAACCGGCGGTCATTTCGGACCAAACCACACTACAAGAAAAAACCTTGAATCGGGCTTTTATTGGCCCACGATCTTTAAAGATGCCCATGATTTCGTTCGGACTTGTAACGCATGCCAACGAACGGGTAACATCATGAAAAAGAATGAGATGCCTCAAACCGGCATCCAAGTTTGTGAAATCTTTGACATTTGGGGAATCGATTTCATGGGACCCTTTCCAAGTTCACATAAGTGCAAGTACATACTAGTAGCCGTTGACTATGTATCCAAGTGGGCTGAAGCAAAAGCTTTGCCTACAAATGATGCTAGGGTGGTGGTAAACTTCTTGAAAAATCTCTTCTCATGCTTCGGAATCCCAAAAGCACTCATATCCGACCGAGGAACACATTTTACCAACAACCTTCTTGAAAAGGTGTTGAAGAAGTATGGCGTAACTCATCGTTTCTCTACTTTGTACCACCCGCAAACAAGTGGTCAAGTGGAGAACATGAATCGTGCCTTAAAACGCATACTTGAGAAGACGGTTAATAACAACCCTAAAATCTGGCAACGCAAGTTAGATGACGCGTTGTGGGCTTTTAGGACTGCGTATAAAACACCAATAGGTACCACACCATTTAGACTTGTATACGGTAAAGCGTGTCATCTACCTGTTGAAGTTGAACACAAGGCATACTGGGCTATGAGAGAATGTAATACTGACCTTGTACAAGCCGGAGAAAATAGGTTATCACAACTTAACGAACTAGATGAATTAAGATTACAAGCCTACGAAAATTCTAAAACATATAAAGAAAAAACTAAAGTATGGCACGATGCACGATTAAAAAAAAGAATTTGAACAAGGGGATAAAGTATTGGTATTCCAATCACGTTTCAAGTTTTCACCTGGTAAACTTAGATCCCGATGGAATGGGCCATATATAATAAAACAGGTTTTTCCATCTGGATATGCAGAGTTGTATGGTAAAGACGGTGGAACTTTCAAAGTGAACGGACACAGACTCAAGTTATACTTTGAAGAAATCAATACTACGGAAAGAGACGAAACCACCTTCTACCCTAAGGACAAATAAATTCAGGGTAACTCTAAGGTTTTAAACTCCATTCTCGATTTTTATTCTTATCTTTAAGAGTGGGGTTAGATTGGTCTTTCCCTAGCAGACCCTAAAGAACTAGTCTTCTCCCTCCATTCTACCTTTTTAATTTCTTTTTGTTTTTATTGTGTAATTTCAAGATGCGCAGTCAGTATATCTACAACCATTTCATTTTAAAGTGCGATAAGATTTTACCGAGGGATGTGGTGTTAGATATTAAGAAAAGATGCGATAAGGCGAGGAAAGAAGAAAGACGGTAACTAAATGAGACAAACTATGCAAGAGGAAAATCTAAATCAGCTAAAAGGCGTAGAGCACGTCATTTGGGTAAATGTGTGAAATGTGGAAAACCGACTCACTCCGGAGATTGCCCAAAGAACCAAACGGACTCTAATTACGAGTACGTAACCTTATGCCGAGAAGGGCCTTTAAAATGTGCAGAAGAAAACCTCTTAAACCAGCGAGGTTACGCCTACGAAGCAATGGGGAGCGAAATAATGCGACTCCACTACGAGGCGAGCCAACGAGGCTTCACTCTTTAAATCTTTTTCTCGCCAATTATGTGTTTGTGCATTTTCGTGTGTAATGTTTTGGTGTGTTTAGTTTGTTTTTGTTTGTTGTATGTTCTATTAAAACGGTCTACCATTTAAAAGTGATGAACCTTGAGTTCAATATGTTTTCATTGAAAACGATAAATGTTAAGTGTTACAACTGAATTATCGTTTTTCAAATTGCACGAAATTTCTTGTTGGATTCATAAGATTTCTGTTAAATAGTAAACCACGAAAACAAAATAAAAATTTAAAAAAAAAATCCTTTCTACTAAATTGAAGGTGAAACGCCTTGAGTTTAACTTGTTTCTTTGAAAATGAAAATGTTTAGGTGTCACAACTGAATTTTCATTCTTCAAATTGCACAAATTTTTTTTGTTAAATTCTAAAAGTCTACAGTAGATTACAAAATATACCTTTTTATCAATAACCGTAAAAATATATAACTTGTAAATCTTTGTCGTGGATAATGATAGGTTTGACGACCGAATTTATCTCTACCTAATCGATAGGAAACAAAGTTTTAAGTTTGAAAATTAGTTGATCTTGGGGTATACAAAAAAAATAGAGTGTATTTTAATTTGTGTAATTTTTATTTTTCATGTACTTAAAATTAAAAATGTTAATAATTTTAACATAAAAATAGAGTGTTTTTATTTTATTTTAAATTTGTTTTCGAAAAACATTAAAAACTTTAACTTTTAATGGATTGAATTTTATAAATTGAAATTATTAAAACATGTATTGAAATTAAAAATTTATAAACGGATTAAGATCAGGTCTAACAACCGAATTTCTGTTACAAATATAAATTTATAAAAGATATTTTTAAATTCAATTGATTTTAAGTTATATATATATATATAAAAAAAAAATACAGACAAAGCATACGCGAATCGTGTAGACCTACGCGAAACGCGTAAGGTCAAAAATAGCTGAACATAACAGATCGAGCAGCAGACAGTTTTCACACTCCCATTTTTTTTATTTCTGCTGCTGTGACGAAAACCCAACACAAAAACCCGAAAATCACACCCAAAAACTTAAATTAACACTTCCAATCTTCTCCAATTCTTCAATCTTTCAACATGCCTAGATTAGTAAGGGTCCTAAACCCATTTTACTTAGTGTTCTTCAAGTTTTTCATTATTTTTCTTTATAGCTTTAATCCGATTTATATGCATGTTTTTGTTGAATTTTGCTTGATTAATGCTATATCTATGTTGTTAGTAGGATAATAAACCCGATTAGCATAAAAAAATGATGTTATTGAAAATTAGGGTTTATACAAAATTGGGGAAAATTAGGAAATTGATACTGAGGTGTGTTATTTTGGTTGTAATTAGTTGTTTTTGAGTGTTTTGTTAGTAGTTAGAACTTTTGAACATGATTTTGATTGTTTGACTGTGTGATTTTTAATTTTAGCCTAAATTTGTTAATTTTTGCAAGTTCATTTTAATGAATCAAGTATGAACTTTAATGCTATTAAGGATTGTTTAGAAGTTGAAATACACGCAATGTGATTGAGTTGAATTAGATACACTTAGATAAATTGCGTGTTTTCACTTGTGAATTAAACTTTGCATATGAAACTTGATTTTTGAATTATGATTTTTGGTTTGTTTCTGCTTTATTTTGAATTATAGAACTAAATCTTCCAATGTTGTTGAAATAGATTGATTCATGTGGTGATGAAACAAGCTTGTTTGTTGAATTTAAACTCTTTGCTAACATTGACACATCCTATTGGGATGATTTCCTTGTTTTTAAAATGTTATGCAGGGACCATTTAGAATGAGGGCATTTAACCAACAACAAGCACAAGATCAAGTTACCCCCGAAATGGAACAACAACTCTTGAACCTACACCCGATCCTGCAATTTCCTAACGAATTACATCAAAGGGTGCAAAAAGTTAAGGATTTACTCATTCTGGTAAATCGAACCATCTCTCCAGTTTACGTTGTTGATTGGGATCCCCTAGGAGACCCAGTCAATTTAGATACACCGATAAGGGAAATTTTAACCCAAAGTTTCATGAATGAATTTGGGGAAATTAGGTATTATAATGACTTTGAGAGATTGTTTAGGTTAAATTCTCCTGTATATAGAGAATGGTGTTTAGAATTTTATTCTACCGTTAGGATGAGTATACACCCGGAAAATATCGAAGATACTAGTTTCCTACAATTTAGATTGGGTGGTGTAGATAGAGTAATGTCCCTAGGCGACATGACTATGGCCAAAGGGATTTATGACGGTAATGAGATGAATGCTCCAGGGTTTTGGGAATATATTTTTACAGGAGCTAGGTATACAGGAGATTATGATTCTTTGAGTGTCTGGCGCTCTTTTTCCCAAAAGAATACTTATGTAGCAGGCCAAGAATCATACCTTAAGATCACTGATGTTCGCTATCGAATAATTCATAAATTTATAGCGAACACAATTAACCAAAGGGCATTCCTTAATACAGATAAGATTAATTATGTTGACCTTTGGTATTTAGATGCAATCAGAGATAGGGATACATTTATTAGTATACCCTATGGAGTGGCCTACTTTTTAGCCCACTTTGGTAAGGGTGCTCGAGGATCCAGTGACATGTCGGGGGGTTACTATGTCACGTGTTTGGCAGCCTGGTTCGGTCTCGACCCGAACGAATTTGACCCTCCAATCCAACCAATAGATCAACCGGTTCGTAATTTGGGATTGGAGGTGTATAGGACAGCTAAGGCTATACGTGTAAGGGGTGGGGTACGTAGTTTAAGGTAACAGGAAGGTGCTGCTCACGCACCTATGGAAGAGGATGATGAACCCGCGAGGGAAGCTAGGAGGAGACGCAGAGAGACAGATCAGGCTAGCTCGTCTCATACAGGTACTTCTGATTTCGATATGCTCCAAAATTCATTTAACGCATTGAGTTTAGATGTACGTAACTCATATCAAAACTGGGGAGTGAGATCAGAAGACCAGTATACTGCTTTGTCTCGGAAATTGGGGGATATTAGGCATACCCAACTAGATCAGTATAATTTTCTGTCTAACATCCGATATGATCAGAGGGGTCAGGGAGCACAATTAGAGTGGGCGCATCATCAGGCATATTTATACGCGTCTAACCCGCAGAATTACGCACCCTCAGCCTATCCTTCATATCCCCCATGGCAGACACCCAATGACCCTCTACCTCCACCCTATGACCATAACGCCGCTATAGCCGCGAGTCAGGATGCATATAGGCGTTTCTACGAGGAACAACGCCTAAACGAGCAACGGCAGCAACAGCAACAGGAAGAAGGCGAACAGGGAGGCCCGTTTTGGAATCCATTTAACTAGTTCTATTCTTTAAAACATTTTTATTTTTATGGTTTGTAATAACATAATTGTATGGTGTGTATTGATACTTTTTATACTTCTTATGTTTTATTATATATTAGTAAGAAATTAGTGTGGGGTAATATTGTTTTGTACGATTGAAGTACAACCCCATGTTTTGTATGTTTTTAACATGATTTTGACAGGTACAGAAGAAAATGCAATTAGATGAAACGAAACATCAGATTACATTGTGATACAAACGTTGGATAAAATCATAGGTAAAACAATTTGAAAATCCAAATCGGTTAACAAAGGAAGTTCCAAATACTTCACACTATTTGTCATCTCAAATTTATACATTATTATCTGATTTTATGTAATGAGGGCATTACATAATCTTAAGTGTGGGGTGGGAATATATAAATTCTCGAGAACTTATAATTTGGTGATTTTTATCAAGATTTATAAAAATTTTAAACAAATATATCAAATGAATTTTTAAGGTAACTACGAGCGATTAAAGCATAGGTTCAAAAACCGAAATTATCGTCTCAATACATTAAAAACGCATAAGTTTATTTGTTTAAAACCTATAAAAGAAAACCAAGTATAACAAGAATTTATAAAACCTTATGTTGAGAACCATATATCACATGTTTCTATGAAGTTATTGCAGATATCATTGCTTTGGAACGTATAAACCTGAATATTCCACTATTACGAGTAATAGAGGATGAATCAAGTCCATCCCGTAAGGAAGTAAAGTCTTCCAAATTGACACACTTGCTAACTTATGTTAGAAGATGTAGTCCAGAACAGCTGTAGGTTGACGAAAAATCTTGAAAAGTCATCCCTAAAATTGGCTGGAAATCCACCTAACCTCAGCATCAAACAGGGTTTTTGGTGGTCAGACTTATCCTAACCATGAGATGGATCTGTTTCGTACAATGGGGGGCACAATGCAAATTAGCTTTTAAGACTAATGAATCTAATCCCCAGATGGATGATCTCCGTAAAGATTAACCGCATCTATGTTTGACCGCGGTCAACATACATATGCCATAACAAATTGAGGTGAGCAAACTCATGGTTCACCGATGATATTTGGACACGATATAATTTTGTTCTAAAACTTATGCTATTTTATGAATTATATTTGTGTAAAACCATTTTTGGACATTCGGCTTCAAGTTCCATGATACTACAATCATGGGGGCGAATAGCTTGCTAATCGCCGACTGAGACTTCGGTTTTCAGTTACCCTCAACCGGAATTTGAGGTTAAAACCGGAAAACGTGTCTAGTGTAAAAACTAGCATGACATTTTATAAAATCATAAAATGTTTTCACAAGGTCCAATTTTCCCTAAGGATCCAAATTTTTAAACCCTAATCACGAGTTTCATGTTTGTTTCTGTTGTCAGAATTTCGTTTCGTGTGCGTGTGATCCAATAAATACTGTGTTGTGTGTGTAGTGTGTGTTGTGTGATCTAATGTTCGATAATAAAGATATATATAATGTTCCGATTCTGTTCAAAGATGTAATTGCTTGAGGACAAGCAACGTTCAAGTGTGGGGTATTTTGATATTACTCTAAACATACATATTATTCGACGCAATATCACTTATATTTCATAGGTTTTCACCATCTACAAAGACATTCAATGAGCATTTCACGAGAAAAACGACAAAAGTGGACAAGAGCTTGAAGTTTGAAGAAACGATGATAAAACGATAGTTTTAACCAAATTTATATCAAGAAACGTTTATCCGAATGAAAGTACAAGATAATTGAAGAAAAGAGTTCAAATGGAAAGTACCAAGTCAATTTAACGTCAACACGGGATCAACATAGAACAAACGAAAAAGAAAAATAAAGAAAACTGCCATTATCTCTTACGCGAATCGTGTAGATCTACACGAAACGCATAGTAATTTAGCCTTACATGAATCGTGCGACCTCTACACGAAACGCGTAATGTTAGGCCGAATTTAATCATTCATCAGATAAGGTCGGCTGCTTTTTGGAGATAAAAACTAATTCTTTTGATAAATGGTGTACAGCAAGGAATCAACCACAGATCACCTACTATTTCCATGTTAAATACGGAGTACGTTCAGAGTTGAAGGGTACAGAAAATATTAGACAACAACACATACAACAATTACTATAGTTAAATATATTGTCATTTTATTACTTTGTAAAATTAGTTTCAATTATTTAGGGGGTATTGTTCGTGATTAAGGGTGTTATTGTACGCGTGAAAGGGGTGTTATTATTGTAATTTTCCTACCGTTTGAAGTTAATGAAAGTGAAGATATTTTAGTAAGTTTACTTTGTTAAAATTAGCGTTGTTATTATGTTTGCATATCTATATTTTTATGTTTACCCTAGTGTAATGAATAGCTAAATTTCCCTAGTGTTTGCTTAAATGTAGAGCCCCTAGTGAAATGGATTGTTACCATTTGTAAAAGTTAAAAATGTAACTTTAGTATTTTTAATATTGAGCCTAGTTAAAAGAACCATTTTTATGTAATTAGGTATTTAACCCTTGCCACTTAATTTATTAAATTTAAATAACGAAAGTTGTTTTTATTTACATAAATTAAGCTTCAACATTAAAAATGATCTAGACAAATTTATGGATAAATTATTAACACCAATTTAGAAATAAACTTCGGTGGTTTGGGTGATATCAATAAGTACATGACAGTGAAATTATAAAAAGGGAAACCGTTATAATTTGGGTATTGGCGAAAGTCAAAACTAGGCTAGGTCTCAATTTAAATACTTAAGGAATAGTAGCTATCTAAAAAGAATCCGATGAAAATTAGATTTTAATTAGTTAGTCTTAACCTTATATTTTTTCGAAAGAAAAATATAAAGTTTAATACTAAAACATTTTAATAAGGCTTAAAACTCAAAACAATCCATGGACCTAGGGGTGACACATTTAAGTAAACACTCCCATTTATCCCATTATTATTTCTTGTAAACGTATTATTATCATTATTTACGAATTATTATTTTAAAATATAAAAACAATACATAAAAACATTTAAATCCGTAACAGACTGTTTGTCACATCGTATAAGTCATACGCGAGTCGTGTATGGTATACGCGAAACGCGTATGCCTGTAATTCAAACTGTACGATCAGATTCACACAATTCGCGTAGGTTTTAAATTATACGCGGTACGCGTATAAATACGCGAAACGCGTATGTACAAGACACGGCTACAGTACCAGTTAGGGAAAAATTAGGGTTTTAGTTATTTTAATTATTATATTTAAGTTATTATTACATAATTTATATTACTTATTATAAAATACTTTAATACATGTTTTAACCTTATAATTAGTGTTAATTAAAAGTTTATAATTTATAATTAGTTTGTAATTAGTTAAATTACTATTCCTAATAATTTATATTAATATAATTAAAACTTGTCATTTAGTTAATTTAAATAAGTTTATATTATAATTACTCAAAACAAAATTCTAAATATATAGTTTTATTAAAAGTTATTATTTTACTAATTGCCATTTAGTAATATAATTGTCGCACCATAATTAGTATATTTTCATTTAGTTCCTTTTTAAGTTAATTATTGTAATCTTGTAATTTTATTTAGTAAATTAGTTTAATTTATTTTCTTTTACTGTTATATTATAAATTCCTAATCCAAAACCCCCTTTAATTAAGTCTGACATCAAAGACTATTAAAAACCATTAAACACTCCATCTCCCTGTGGAACGAATCGGATTTACCGACAAACTAAACTACACGGATAGGACTAGTTGCCTATATATGTGTGAAATCAACCTGAATTCAATAAAATACCACATATACAATAAATCAATTCGTGTAACAAAACAACTCAAATCCGTTCATAAATAAAGGTTACGATTCGCAACATCAGTAACCTACAACTAGTTGTCCACAGTTAGATGTACAGAAATAAATCGATAAATATTATCTTGAATCAATTCACGACCCAGTGTATACGTATCTCAGTATTGATCACAACTCAAACTATATATATTTTGGAATCAACCTTAACCCTGTATAGCTAACTCCAACATTCACATATAGAGTGTCTATGGTTGTTCCGAAATATATATAGATGTGTCGACTTGATAGGTCGAAATATTGTATACGTGTCTATGGTATCTCAAGATTACATAATATACAATACAAGTTGATTAAGTTATGGTTGGAATAGATTAGTTACCAATTTTCACGTAGCTAAAATGAGAAAAATTATCCAATCTTGTTTTACCCATAACTTCTTCATTTTAAATCCGTTTTGAGTGAATCAAATTGGTATGGGTTCATATTGAACTCTATTTTATGAATCTAAACAGAAATAATCGGAAAAATAAGTTACAAGTCATTTTTGTAAAGGTAGTCATTTCAGTCGAAAGAACGACGTCTAGATGACCATTTTAGAAAACATACTTCCACTTTGAGTTTAACCATAATTTTTGGATATAGTTTCATGTTCATAATAAAAATCATTTTCCCAGAATAACAACTTTTAAATCAAAGTTTATCATAGTTTTTAATTAACTAACCCAAAACAGCCCGCGGTGTTACTACGACTGCGTAAATCCGGTTTTACGGTGTTTTTCGTGTTTCCAGGTATTAAATCATTAAGTTAGCATATCATATAGATATATAACATGTGTTTAGTTGATTTTAAAAGTCAATTTAGAAGGATTAACTTTTATTTGCGAACAAGTTTAGAATTAACTAAACTATGTTCTAGTGATTACAATTTTAAACCTTCGAATAAGATAGCTTTATATGTATGAATAGAATGATGTTATGAACATCATTACTACCTCAAGTTCCTTGGATAAGCCTACTGGAAATGAGAAAAATAGATCTAGCTTCAAAGGATCCTTGGATGGCTTGAAAGTTCTTGAAGCAGAATCATGACACGAAAACAATTTCAAGTAAGATTTCCACTCGAAATAAGATTGTTATAGTTATAGAAATTGAATTAAAGTTTGAATATGATTTTTACCTTGTATTAGAAAGATAACCTACTGTAAGTAACAAAGGTTTCTTGATCTTGGATGATTACTTGGAATGGATTTTGAAAACTTGGAAGTAAATTGCAATCTTGGAAGAATTCTTGATTTTATGAAACTAGAACTTTTGTAATTTATGAAGAACACTTAGAACTTGAAGATAGAACTTGAGAGAGATCAATTAGATGAATAAAATTGAAGAATGAAAGTGTTTGTAGGTGTTTTTGGTCGTTGGTGTATGGATTAGATATAAAGGATATGTAATTTTGTTTTCATGTAAATAAGTCATGAATGATTACTCATATTTTTGTAATTTTATGAGATATTTTATGCTAGTTTCCAAATGATGGTTCCCACATGTGTTAGGTGACTCACATGGGCTGCTAAGAGCTGATCATTGGAGTGTATATACTAATAGTACATACATCTAAAAGCTGTGTATTGTACGAGTACGAATACGGGTGCATACGAGTAGAATTGTTGATGAAACTGAACGAGGATGTAATTGTAAGCATTTTTGTTAAGTAGAAGTATTTTGATAAGTGTCTTGAAGTCTTTCAAAAGTGTATGAATACATATTAAAACACTACATGTATATACATTTTAACTGAGTCGTTAAGTCATCGTTAGTCGTTACATGTAAATGTTATTTTGAAACCTTTAGGTTAACGATCTTGTTGAATGTTGTTAACCCATTATTTATTATAACAAATGAGATGTTAAATTGTTATATTATCATGATATTATGATATATAATATATCTTAGTATGATATATATACAGTTAAATGTCGTTACAACGATAATCGTTACATATATATCTCGTTTCGAAATCATTAAGTTAGTAGTCTTATTTTTACATATGTATTTCATTGTTAATACACTTAATAATATATTTACTTATCATTTAACATAATTAACCAAGTGTATCAATATCTTAATATGATTCATATGTACCTAGTAAGACGTTGTTATAACGATAATCGTTATATATATCGTTTTCGAGTTTCTTAAATTAATAGTCTCATTTTTATGTATATAACTCATTGTTAAAATACCTAATGAGATACATACTTATAATAAAATCATGTTAACTATATATATAACCATATATATGTCATCGTATAGTTTTTACAAGTTTTAACGTTCGTGAATCACCGGTCAACTTGGGTGGTCAATTGTCTATATGAAACCTATTTCAATTAATCAAGTCTTAACAAGTTTGATTGCTTAACATGTTGGAAACACTTAATCATGTAAATAACAATTTCATTTAAAATATATATAAACATGGAAAAGTTCGGGTCACTACAATTTTGGCTAAAGACACAAAACACCAAGCACCACGAACCGTCATTGGTGTTTGGTGCCTGGTGCAAATTTGCCAGGAAAGATATCTTTTTTGGAATCTATACGACCTCGAATAACGAGCACGTTCAGAGAATCTTGCTTGTTCGGCCGTTTTAGGGTGATCTTGAGAATTTCAGCACAATCTAAAACCGAAGGTTATGCACCGCCAAATGTTACTCCATCTAGCAGCGCATATTAATGATTTAAAAAGCATGTTTAATGAAGTGACATTAAATTCAAAATTATATGCGTTATACATAATTACATTGCGATTGAAATAATAACTATATATAATTTAAGATTTAAATATTAATTTTAAAAAACATGGTAAAAATAAAATTAAAAATCTTTTTGGCTTTTTATCTCACTTTAATCAATCAAATATTATCAAAAATATGCGCCCCTCTTTTCGGTAAAGTAATTTCGGTTCCAAAACCTAATTTAACTCATGACGAATTTTTGAAATATTTTGGGTTGATTGATTAAAGATATTTATACCTTAAGAATAAACGTTAAATTTCGCAGTGATGTAATAAATTTTTGTATGATATCAATAATTTCGGTCGCCAAACCTAATTTTATTCAATACCAATTTAATACTTTTTAGCGAACAAATTAGCGTTTATTATCAAAAGGTTAAAAATAAAAAAAATAAAATAAAAAATGTACAGACTTACCTGTGAAATAGATTTCATAGTTATATGATATATCCCATTCATAAGATAGTCGGTTTAATTGGTTTTCCATGGCTACAAAGGCGTAACCTCGAGCATTCAGTGTCTTTTCTTCTAAACATACGAACGGTCCGTCTCTACATAAAGTAACAAATTCGGTGTTTGAATAGGTTTGATTATTTGAACATTTACCTCCGTGTAACCATTTTCCGCATTTGTGACATCTTTCTAGGTGTCGTGCTCTTCTTTTCACTGCGGATTTTGATTTTCCTTTACCAAATTGTAACTTATTATCTTCGCATCTGGATTCTTTTCTAACTCCGTCCATTCTTTCTCTGATTACTGATACTATTTCACTCGGAAGTGTGTCATTATTACGTTTAGTGATCAAAGCGTGTAGCATTAGACCATGGTTTAGTTCACAGGCAGTCTTCATTTCGTAAAAACCTAAAAAAATAAAAATTCAGAATGGGGGGAGAAGACTAGTTCTTTAGGGTCTGCTAGGGAAAGACCATTCAGGTTCCATTTTCGAGAACTACACGAAAACAGACAATCTAACTCTAACAGAAATACATATTATCCTTTAAAGACTTGATTCTCCCCACACTTAGTTAGCTGTGGTGTCGAAATTGTGATTAACATTATTTTCAATTGAATCATCAACAACTTGTATATCTTTGACTTTTACTTCAATCCATATGTTGATTTCCTCCGTAACTTTAACAAATTCAACAAACATTGCCTTTTCTTTTGACGATAAATTTGATATTAATCGGTTATATAACTTAAAGTTTCCTTTAATCTTAGCATCGTGAATCCGTTTATAAAGTTTCTTCGTTGAACTGTTAAAAATGGGTTCATCTAATTTCATATCATCAACGGCATTCTTTGTGATTGGATCATCATTAAGTGTTTCTTCATCTTCCCCACACTTATGCGTTTTTATTGGCCTAACAGTTTTGGTTTGTGGAGATCTAAACTTTCGGTTCACAAAGGTGATGGCTGTATCACCATCCCTAAGTGTCATTCTACCTTCTCTTACATTATTGAATGCCTCGGTGGTTGCTAAAAATGGGCGACCTAGAATTAGAGGAACATCAAGGTTTTCCTCCATATTAATCACTATGAAGTTTGCAACAAAGGTCAAACTTCCCACGTTAACAAGTAAATTATTTGCTATTCCAACCGGGTGTTTAATGGTTTGGTCAAATGATTGAACACCTATTTTGGTTGGTTTTAATTTACCCATGCCTAATCTTTTGTATATGGAAAGAGGCATAATATTTGCACTTGCTCCTAAATCTGCGAGTCCATTATATACAGCACCATCATTAAGTAAGCAAGAAATGATAAATTCACCCGGGTCTCCTGCTTTAGTAAGTCGAGTTGGTTTGTAAACTTTTTTCGGGTGTTCTTTCCTTGGTTCTTTCATTTCTATTTGAATTTCTTGTTCACATTTTTCTTCGTTTCTTGGAATGGGAGGTTTGTATAGGAATTCTTCTTCATCACTCAAATTTGAATCCTCCCTATATTCCACTTTTGATTTTTCATATGTTGTTGATAACATATTTATGTTTTCATTTTAAAGGTTTTCTTGGGTGGTGAAATTATGATTAACTTCATTGTCAACTTCCATCGGACCATGTATGTAATGTTTAACTCTGTGACCATTAACTTTAAATTCAATCCCATTTGAATTTATTAATTCTATCGTTCGGTATGGGAAAACTCTTTTGACTATGAATGGTCCAGACCATCTTGATTTCAATTTTCCAGTAAATAGCTTGAATCGTGAATTGAAAAGAAGAACTCTGTCTCCTTCTTTAAATTCTTTTGAACTTCTGATTCTTTTATCATGCCATTTCTTCGTTCTTTCTTTATAGATTAACGAATTTTCGTATGCTTCATGTCTTAATTCTTCTAATTCGTTTAGTTGACTTAATCGTAGACGTCCGGCTTCATGTAAATCAAGATTACATGTCTTCAAAGCCCAAAATGCTTTGTGTTCAATTTCTACTGGAAGATGACATGCTTTTCCATAAACAAGTCTAAAAGGTGTGGTTCCAATTGGAGTTTTATAGGCTGTTCTAAAAGCCCAGAGTGCATCCTCTAATTTAATGGACCATTCCTTCGGATTTGATCCTACGGTTTTCTCTAGAATACGTTTTAAAGCTCGGTTGGTATTTTCAACTTGTCCACTTGTTTGTGGATGATATGCGGTGGAGATTTTATGAGTTACTCCATATCTTTTAAGAACTTTCTCAAGTTGATTATTACAGAAATGAGTACCCCGATCACTTATTAAAGCTTTCGGTGTTCCAAACCTTGCAAAAAGACGTTTTAAAAAGTTGACTACAACTCGTGCATCGTTAGTTGGGAGAGCTTGTGCTTCCGCCCATTTAGATACATAATCAATGGCTACGAGTATATATAGATTATTATGAGATTTTGGAAATGGACCCATAAAGTCAATACCCCAAATGTCAAATACTTCACATACTTGGATGACATTTTGTGGCATTTCATCACGTTGACTTATTTTTCCTGCCCTTTGACAAGCATCACAGGATTTGCAAAGAAGGTGTGCGTCTTTGTAAATTGTAGGCCAATAGAATCCAGCATCATAAACTTTTCTTGCAGTTAGTTGAGGCCCATAATGCCCTCCTGTTAGTCCTGTGTGACAATGGTTTAATATTTTACTAGCTTCATCTCCAAATACACATCGGCGTATTATTCCATCAGGACAACTTTTAAACAGATGTGGATCTTCCCAAAAATAGTGTTTTATATCACTGAAGAATTTCTTTCGTCTTTGGTACGATAATCCTTTTTCAAGGAATCCACATACTAAATAGTTTGCATAGTCTGCAAACCATGGAATTTCATTATAATCTATCTTCAATAGATATTCATCAGGAAAGTTGTCTTGTATGGCCGATTCATTTAGAACTTCTAATTCGGGATTTTCAAGACGAGAAAGATGATCAGCGGCGAGATTTTCTGCTCCTCTTTTATCTCGGATTTCAATATCAAACTCTTGTAAGAGTAAGATCCAACGGATTAGTCTTGGTTTAGCATCTTGTTTTGAAAATAGGTATCTAAGAGCATAATGGTCGGTATAGACCACCGTTTTTGCTAGAACGAGATATGATCGAAATTTGTCAAAAGTAAAGACAATAGCAAGGAGTTCTTTTTCAGTAGTTGTATAGTTCGTTTGTGCTCCTTGTAACGTCTTACTAGCATAATATATAGGTTGAAATCGTTTTTCAATCCTTTGTCCTAAAACGGCTCCCATTGCAAAATCACTTGCATCGCACATTAGTTCAAATGGTAGATTCCAATTTGGTGTTATCATGATCGGCGCATTAGTAAGTTTCTCTTTAAGAATATTAAAAGATTTGATACACTCATCTGAAAAGATGAATGGAGCATCTTTTTCTAGGAGTTTATTCATAGGAGTGGCAATTTTAGAAAAATCTTTTATGAAACGTCGGTAAAAACCGGCATGCCCTAGAAAACTCCTAACTCCTCTAACATTGGTGGGATGTGGAAGTTTAGCAATTACATCTACTTTAGCTCTATCCACTTCAATTCCTTCTTTTGAAATTTTATGACCAAGAACGATGCCTTCTTTAACCATGAAATGGCATTTCTCCCAATTAAGAACTAGATTTGATTGTTCGCATCTAATAAGCATTCGTTCCAGATTAACTAGACATGATTCAAATGTATCACCGAAGACTGAAAAGTCATCCATGAAAACTTCCATGCATTCTTCTATCATGTCGTGAAAAATCGCCATCATACACCTTTGAAAGGTTGCAGGGGCATTACAAATTCCAAATGGCATGCGTTTGTAAGCAAAAGTACCATAAGGGCACGTGAATGTGGTTTTCTATTGATCTTCGGGTGCTATTGGAATTTGAAAATATCCGGAAAATCCATCTAGAAAACAATAGTAACTATTTCCGGCTAATCTTTCCAACATTTGATCTATGAAAGGTAAGGGAAAGTGATCTTTTCTGGTGGCGTCATTTAATTTTCTATAATCAATACATACACGCCATCCTGTTACAGTCCTAGTAGGAATAAGCTCATTTTTCTCATTTGTAATGACAGTCATGCCACCCTTCTTAGGCACGCATTGAACTGGGCTTACCCATGGACTATCAAAAATTGGATAAATTAGACCTGCGTCTAGCAGTTTAATAATCTCTTTCTTAACTACATCTTGCATATTAGGATTTAGTCTTCGTTGGCGTTGCACATACGTTTTATGACCTTCTTCCATAAGGATTTTATGTGTGCAAGACGAAGGACTTATTCCTTTAATATCATGAATCTTCCATGCAATGGCTGGTTTATGAGCTTTCAACACAGAAATGAGTTGTGATTTCTCATTTTCAGTAAGAGAAGACGATATTATTACAGGTAATTCAGATTCACCATGTAAATAAGCGTATTCCAAATGGTTTGGAAGTGGCTTTAACTCTAATTTCGGAGGTTCTTCTATCGATGATTTGTATCGATATCTGTCTTCTTCTTTTAGCATTTGAATTTCTTCTGTTGTTGGTTCATATCCATTAGCTATAAGTGTAGCTAACATTTCAGCTTCATCAATTGGTTCATTACCTTCTCCTAAAGAACATTCTCCTGTTCCTTGTAATTCTGGAAATTCTTCTAATAATTCTGCATGTGCATCTATAGTTTGAATATAATAACATGTATCATCTGCAGATTGCGGTTGTTGCATTGCTCTATCAACTGAAAAGGTAACACTCTCGTCCTCTATACTTAGGGTCAATTTCTTACCGAACACGTCTATCATTGCTTTAGCCGTGTTTAAGAATGGTCTTCCTAATATGAGAGGAACTTGAGAATCTTCTTCCATGTCCAAAACAACAAAATCTACTGGAAATACTAAAGTACCAACTTTAACTAGCATGTTCTCCATTATCCCTCTAGGATATTTTATTGATCTATCGGCTAGTTGTATACTTATTCTGGTTAGTTTCAAATCTCCAAGGTCTAGTTTAGCATATAGTGAATACGGCATTAGATTTATACTAGCACCTAAGTCTGCCAATGCTTCTATTGAACTAAGACTACCCAGAAAACATGGAATTGTGAAACTTCCTGGATCAGATAGTTTTTCTGGTATCTTATTCAACAGCACTGCTGAACAATTAGCATTCATAGTAACAGCCGAGAGTTCTTCCATTTTCTTTCTATTTGAGATTAGATCTTTCAAGAATTTAGCATATCTAGGCATTCCTGAAATCACATCAATGAAAGGAAGATTTACATTTATCTGTTTAAACATATCCAAGAATTTGGATTGCTCGGCTTCAAGTTTCTCTTTCTTCATTTTACTCGGATAAGGAAGTGGTGGTTGGTATGGTTTAACATAAGGTTTAGCCTTAACTGTGTTATCTTCATTAACCTTTTCAACTACCGGTTCTTTTTCCTTATCTTGTTCAGGTTGTGGTTCTTGTGGAGTAGGAATAGCTTCATCAGAAGTTACAGGTATTTCAGGTGGTTTAAGTGTTGTACCACTTCTTGTGGTAATGGCTTTAGCTGTTTCATTCCGGGGGTTAGCATTTGTATCACTAGGTAGACTTCCCGGTTTTCTTTCACCTATTAACCTTGCTAGGTTACTTACTTCTTGTTCCAGCTTTTGAATAGAAGCTTGTTGATTTCTAAATGCTTGAGCATTTTGTTCATTAGTTTGTTTCTGAGATGTGAAAAACTGCGTTTGAGTTTCAACTAGCTTCGTCATCATATCTTCTAAATTCGGCTTTTTATCATCGGTTTGTTGTGGTGGTTTGTTTTGAAAATTAGGTCTTTGCTGATTGTAAGTATTATTGGATACTTGTTGATTTCTAGGACCTTGTTGGTTGTTGTATGGAATATTTCTGTTATAATTTTGGTTTTGATTGTAAATTGGTCTTGGCGGTTGATAATTATTCTGATAATTATTTCCAGGCCTTTGGTTTATGTATGAAATATTCTCTCTTTGTTCCATTGTTAATTCAATACTGAGACAATCTTTTGTCAAATGTGGTCCTCCACACTGCTCACAACTAATTCGTATTGAGTGAATATCCTTAGTCATCTTTTCCATTTGTCTTTCCACAGCATCTATCTTTGCGGAAATGGAATCTAAGTCATGGCTAGAATCGGCTCTAGCTGCTTTAGATGATCTAACGATATCTTTTTCTTGGTGCCACTTATGTGAGTGGGAAGCAGTGTTATCAATAATTTTGTAAGCATCAGTTTCGGTTTTCTTCATAATAGAACCACCAGCTGCTATATCTATGTCTTTTCTTGTAGTGATGTCGCATCCTTGGTAGAATATTTGTACTATTTGACAGGTGTCTAAACCATGTTGCGGACATCCTCTTAATAACTTTCCATATCTTGTCCACGCCTCATATAGAGTTTCATTCGGCTTTTATGTAAATGTAACAATTTCTTCTTGAAGTCTTACGGCTTTAGATGCAGGAAAGAATTGTTTAAGAAATTTGTCAACTAAAACGTCCCATGTATCGATCGTCCCTTCAGGTAACAATTCCAACCAATCTTTGGCTTCTCCCTTTAAAGTCCAGGGAAATAACATGAGATATATCTGTTCATCCTCCACTTCTCGGATTTTAAATAGTGTGCAGATCCTATTAAAGGTACGTAAATGTTCATTTGGATCTTCCTCCGGCGCACCACTAAATTGGCATTGATTAGTCACCATGTGTAGAATTTGTCCTTTGATTTCATAATCTGGCGCATTAATGTCTGGATGAGTAATTGCGTGACCTTGGCCAGTGCGTTTAGCTCTCATTCGGTCTTCCATACTTAAAGGTTCCAGATTCTCCTTAATTGAATTTGTTGAATCGGAATCACTAGAGGATTCTGATTTAATGGTTCGTTCCTCAACAATCTCTGTTTGAATGATTGGTGGTTCCGGAGGAAAGTTTAGTGGTTCAGTATCTACGAATCATTCCTGAATATTCTCCGGATTCTCAATTGTGAGGTCGGATTCAAAAAATGGATTATCGGAAATTTGAACTGGAGTACTTGGTCGGCTGGATGACGATTCTAAAGAAAAATCAACGGCGGTAATATTTACTAAATGTCTTGATCTAGTTACAGGTGGTGAACGTACAAAAGGTGGTGAACGTCTTGCTCGGTGCATTCACTGAATATCCTATTAGTTTTTAAAAGGAAAGAAAAATTATAATAAGTTATCCAATCAATAGACTTTTCGTATTTTGCCCACGTTTCGAATAGCCAAAAGATGCAGCAGAGGGGCAGGATTCGTTTGGTCTCAATATAATTGAGGACTGTTTGGCTCCAATAACCCGGTCCACGTACAAATCCAACTATTACTACGAACCATAAAATTTTGATGTCTATCAACTTAACCACTTAAAATAAATTTTCGTAATTTTAAGAAATTTAGATAAGAAGTAGAATAAAAATCTATGTCCTAAAACTAGAATAGCGAGAAATAGGAAAGAAAAAGAGTTCGTCGAAAAAATGTCGAAAAAGAAAAATGGTTGAAAAATAAAAGGTGACGGAAAAATAAAAGAAACTTATAAAACTTAAAAATACTTGACTAACCTAACCTTATTACTACAACTAACTTAAAATTATAATCGCAAATTGAGATTACTAATTGGAATGATAATTGATACATAGGTAAAAGTCGTCTAAAAATATTAAAGCTTACAGGAAAAACTATATCCCAAATGGAAATAACTTAAAAAGAAACTAAAACTTAAAAAGGCGTCGCAAAATTCTAAAGCACCTAAAAATCTTAGTCTAAAGAAAAAGCACTTAAAGAATTCTACGGCAAAGCCTAAAAATCTAGAAATAAAAATAACTATGGTAAAAAAAAAAACTAAGTTTAAAACTAAATATGAGCGAAAAATACAAATATTACGCTAAAACGATTAAAAAGGGACAAAATATAAAAATATATAAAAAGTTGTAAAAAGTACAATTTTTATAAAAATATTATTTTTATATTATTTATTTATTAAAACTATTAATTTTACAATTTAATTAAACTTAATAAACTAAATATACAAATTAATTAAAACTTAAATTAAATACTAAATTAATTAAATATTTAACCCTAATTATAATTTAATTAATAATAATTAATAATACTCCGTAATAAATGCAGGATTATGGCTTCCTGTTGGTGTCAGGTCCCCTCCGCGAGTTGCGGTATTCAAGGCACCAAACCCCGCGAGTCGCGGGGTTCAGAAATTCAACTGACAGGTTTAAAATTCGACACGTTTTTTTTTTTTTTTATGTTTTCTAATTTTCTGTTTTTATATAAATAAAAGATATTTAAATAAAACTTATATTTTTATAAACTAAAATAAAAATAAAGAAACTTATAAAACTTTTAACAAACTCTTAAAAATATATAAATTTTTGTTTTTCTTTTTATATTTTCAAATATTTAAAACGTACTTTTATAAAAACGAATTTTAATAAAAGTAAACTAAAAATCTTTTTTTTTATGTAGCGTTGCGCTTCCGGCTTTTAAGCGGTTCCCCGGCAGCGGCGCCAAAAATAACTTGATGTCGTGCGAGGTGTATATAAAATAGCTTATATTTTTACAGGAAATACTATTAAATACGATACATTTTTATACAAGATATTTATTTATTTATAGAATGGATATACTTAAACCTTGCTACAACACTTTTAGGCAGTGTACCTAATCGTACAGTAGTGTAGTTTTTAGTAAGTCCGGTTCGTTCCACAGGGAATCTTTTTAAACAAAGCTTAACGCTATATTAGTTTACTTTTATAAAAAATACAAATATATATATAAGTAATATTATTATTATAAAGGAGGGTTTTTACCGTTTAATGACCGGTTTGTTGATTTTAAAATTTTAGTCGCAGTTAAAACCAAATGTAAAATAATAAATAAATACAAGACTTAATTTAAAACGTAAAGTAAATAACGATAATGAAATTGCGAATAATAAAAGTGCGATAAAATAAACTTGCGATAATTAAAAAGTACGATAATTAAAAGTGCAATTAAATACAATAACAATAAATAAAAATGCGATAATTAGAAGTGCAATTAAATATAAAATAAAGGAAATTAAATATGAAATAAAATAATTATGCTTATTTAAACTTCCGTAATCATGATGTTTGACGTGTTGATTTTAGTTTTATGCCCATGGGTTAATTGTCCTTTGTCCTGGATTATTTAATATGTCCATACGGATTTGTCCATAATAGTCCATCAGTCATAAATATAAAGAGCGAAAGCCTTCGTCAAACTATTCTTATTCCCGAAGTCAAATATTCCAACTAATTGGGGATTCGAATTGTAACAAGGTTTTAATACTTTGTTTAATGAATACACCAGGTTATCGACTGCGTGTAAACCAAGGTTTTACTACTTTGTTAACAATTATACCAATTACCCTTGAATGTAATCCACCCCTGTTTTAATGAGTCCATTGACTATTAATCCATCCCCGTGTCTGGCAAATGAACAATAATTCGTACTTATAAATATCCCGCCCATCGTGTCCGATTAAGCATATGTGGTTATATATAAATACGTCGAATTATAAGTTTGTATATTAAATTAACAAGGTATTGTTTAGTTAATATAAAACCCATTAATAGCCCATAGTCTAATTTCCACAAGTGTCGTTCTTTTATTCAAACCCCAATTATGGTACAAAGCCCAATTACCCAATTTTAGAAATTAGCCCAACATCATGATTACTTCGGATTAAATAAGCATAATAATAACTTAGCTACGAGACATTAATGTAAAAAGGTTGAACATAACTTACAATGATTAAAAATAGCGTAGCGTTACACGGACAGAATTTCGACTTACACCCTTACAACATTCGCTAACATACCCTTATTATTAGAATTATAATTATAATTAAAATTAAAATTAAAATATAAATAAATATAAATATTACGATATAGATAGAGAGATGGATGGATTTTTTGTTAATTTTTGCGATCAGAATTCGTTTGCTTTTATAGGGATTTTGAAATTTTGGGGCTCCGCGACTCGCGGCATTTTTGGCCTTCAAACTCCGCGAGTCGCGGAGATTGAAATTAAAGCTCAGTCCAGTTTGGAGTCTTTCTTGCCGACGGTTTTTATTATTTATTATAATATATAAATAATTATAAGAATTATTTAAATATTATATTATATTTATGTGCATAGTTGACTTGTAATTTTTAGTCCGTTGCGTCGAGCGTTGAGAGTTGACTCTGGTCCCGGTTCCGGATTTTCGAACGTCCTTGCGTACAATTTAATATCTTGTACTTTGCGTTTTGAATCTTGTACTCTTGTAATTTCGAGACGTTTCTTATCAATAATTGGAACCTCTTTGATTGTATTTTGTACTTTTGAGCTTTTTGGTCGTTTGCGTCTTCAATTCGTCGAATCTGTCTTTTGTCTTCACCTTTTATTATTTAAACGAATATCACTTGTAAATAGAACAATTGCAACTAAAAGCTTGTCTTTCTTGAGGAATAATGCTATGAAATATATGTTCATTTTTAGCATTATCAGTGTCATTTACGAAAGTTAGACAAAAGTTAGTGGAGAATTGGTTTTCATAATATTCTATTAATCTATTTTCGAACGTACAAAGACGTTTTCAGTTTAAAAAGAACTTTATTATTAAAACGTATATAACTTTTATAAATATCTAGAATCACTTTTGACAACTCATTACGTAACCAGTATAATAAGTATAACGATATTTATATTTTATTTCATTAAATATATATAACGATTTAAATTAATATTATATATATTTATATGCGTATTATACATACATAGTTTTTATACTTTTACTATATTTTAACTTTACCTTTACTTTACTTTTACTTTAATAATTCACTTTAATAATTCATACTTTAATAATTCACTTTAATAATTCATACTTTAATAATTCACTTTAATAATTCATACTTTAATAATTCACTTTAATAATTCATACTTTAATAATTCCTACTTTAATAATTCACTTTAATAATTCATACTTTAATAATTCACTTTAATAATTCACTTTAATAATTCAAAAATCTATTATAAATAGAATTCAATAGATTTCATTAATTCATAGAAACTTAAAAATATATTTCTCTAAACTCTCTCAATCGATTTATATATATATATATATATATATATATATATATATATATATATATATATATATATAAATTTGCTCTGTATTATTTTAAGATATGATTAGTATACATAAAATATTACGACGGAGTACTGTCCGAGTGATTTCAAAATAGTTTTTTTGAATGAGTCGAAGCTAAGGAAATTATGGGTTATAGCTATGGAGGTGATGGGTATGGTTCATGGGTATGCTCGTGAGGTCAATCTAGTGTTTATCATCTCCGTTATGTCTACGTACTTTCCTGCAATATTGAATCTCAATATTGATACGTTCGTGAATCCGAAGCCAACCTTGCACTTGTTAAATGACGTTATATGTATTTTTACTACGAAATACAGTATTGTGAGTTTCATTTCCTCCCTTTTATATATATTTTTGGGACTGAAAATACATGCGCTGTTTTTATAAATGTTTTACGAAATAGGCACAAGTACTAAAACTAATTCTACGTGGGTTTAAACCATAAATATACCCTTAGCTTGGTAATATTAAACTACTTGTCTATGTACGGTAGGCGCGAATCCTAAAGATAGATCTATTGGGCCTGACAAACCCCATCCTGACTATGGGATGCTTTAGTACTTCGAGGTTATTTTAAACACACCTGATCTGGTGTACTTCAGAGGGTAAAACATGAACGTTAAGGCTTGTTACCTGGTGCCTACAACTTATAGAATACTTTTATACACTTGCGAGTGTACATATATTTATAAACGAAAATCTTGTGGTCTATTAATATATTGAAATGATTGTTATGATAAACCTATGAACTCACCAACCTTTTGGTTGACATTTTAAAGCATGTTTATTCTCAGGTATTAAAGAAATCTTCCGCTGTGCATTATCTCATTTTAAGGATATTACTTGGAGTCATTCATGGCATATTTTGAAAGACGTTGCATTCGAGTCATTGAGTTCATCAAGATTATTATTAAGCTAATTATAATTGGATGTATTATGAAATGGTGTGCATGCCGTCAACTTTCATTGTAAAGAAAGTTTGTCTTTTAAAAACGAATACAATGTTTGTAAAATGTATCATATAGAGGTCAAATACCTCGCGATGTAATCAACTATTGTGAATCGTTTATAATGTATATGAACGGGTCCTTTCAGTTGGTATCAGAGCGGTGATCTTAGCGAACCAGGTCTGCATTAGTGTGTCTAACTGATAGTCGTTAGGATGCATTAGTGAGTCTGGACTTCGACCATGTCTGCATGTCAAAAGTTTTGCTCATCATTTTTGTCCAAAATTACCTGCTTATCATTCTTAGTCTAGACACATTTTATTGCATTGATTGCATGAATAGTGTATAGACAAAATTCATATCTTAGCGTATCTGCTAATTCATATCTTAGCGTATCTGTTACTGTAAACTTTGCCTGACATATTTCGTAAATTCCTCCGTAATCTACGAAACCTTTTGCTCTATATAATTAGAATACCACCCGATAGCCGGAAAATCATTTCATATAGAAAAATTCTTTATTCAATCGTACGAAATGGAATTCGTCATTAGTTCAAGTCCCTCGGATTCCGAAATGGAATCCCACTCAAGTTCCGAAAGCAGTGTGACCGGAATGGATCAACCAATTAGTCATCATCTATTCTGGATGAATTGGAGATGGGTTCGTAGCCTCCTTAATCATTGGAGACAAGAAGAAGGTGATCCCTTCCATCCACCACATTGCTCTCTTGGCGAAGAACCTGAAGCACTTACCGGCGAACCTATCCGAAACACCATTTTCTCTCTTATTTCTAGAGTATCTCGTCACGATTACATACTACACCAAATTCTAGATTTTATTTATCCGCTCGTCCGAACCGACAATCACCCTGGCGTAATAGAAGAAGTCAACGAGCTTCGCGCTCGGGTAGTGGCTTTGGAGAATATGGTGCAAAGGTTACAAACACCAGCAGAAGCACCAGCAGCATAAACAGTACCACCATCAGCAACACCAACAGTACCATCACCACCACTAACAACAACATCCACATCCCACACCGCAACATCACAATCTGTATCTCAAACATCAACGTCATACGCCCTGTAAATATCCAGGAATATCAACAACAACAAACGATGAAGTATTAATTCATATACTGAAAAGACTCGTTCATATACATTATAAACGATTCACAATAGTTGATTACATTGCGAGGTATTTGACCTCTATATGATACATTTTACAAACATTGCATTCGTTTTTAAAAGACAATCTTTCTTTACATCGAAAATTGACATGTATGCATACCATTTCATAATATCCAAACTATAAATGACCTAATCTATCATTTACTTAATAATAATCTTTAATGAACTTCAACGACTCGAATGCAACGTCTTTTGAAATATGTCATGAATGACTCCAAGTAATATCTTTAAAATGAGCTAATGCACAGCGGAAGATCTCTTTCAAACCTGAGAATAAACATGCTTTCAAGTGTCAACCAAAAGGTTGGTGAGTTCATTAGTTTATCATAATCATTTATTTCCATCATTTTAATAGACCACAAGATTTCAGATTTCCATTTCTCATAAACATACGTCCCATGCATAGAGACAAAAATATCATTCATATGGATTGAACACCTGGTAACCGACATTAACAATATTCATATATAAGAATATCCACATCATTCCGGGATCCTCCTTCGGACATGATATAAATTTCGAAGTACTAAAACATCCGGTACTTTGGATGGGGCTTGTTGGGCCCGATAGATCTATCTTTAGGATTCGCGTCAATTAGGGTGTCTGTTCCCTAATTCTTAGATTACCAGACTTAATAAAAAGGGGCATATTCGACTTCGATAATCCAACCATAGAATGTAGTTTCACGTACTTGTGTCAATTTCGTAAAACAGTTATAAAAGTTGCGCATGTATTCTCAGCCCAAAAATATAAAGGGTAAAAAGGCAAATGAAACTCACCATACTGTATTTTGTAGTAAAAATACATATAACATCATTGAACAAGTGTAAGGTTGGCCTTGGATTCACGAACCTAAATTATTTATATATAATTATGTATTTGTCAATATTTGTCTAATACATTAAGTTAAGTCATAGTGTACCACAATCCTAATGCTCGAGTCTAGTATGCAAAGGTCGACAAAAATTAGTTTAACTCCAAATGATTTCAAAACTTTATAAATGTTTTATTATATAATTTAAATATCGTCGTTTTATATTTTTAAAATATTTTTTTTTTAAGATTTAATAAAGTAAATAATATAATTCGTTTATAAATAAAATTTTATATTAAAATATACTTTTATATATCTTAAGTAATAAAACTTATAAAGTTCATTTAATATCATAAAAATACTGCGATAGATTCTATTAAGGTAGTTATATAATTTGTATTACATTTCTAGTTAATAATATAGTATTGATAATAATAATAAGTAACAGTCGTGTTATTTTGGAATAATAACAATTTGATAAAAAAAAATTAAGACAACGATATTAACGACGATAATAATCATTTTTACGAAATTTTAATTGACTATAACTTTTAATCCGTCCATCAAATCTATTTGGCATCTAAAGGAAAAGTTCTTAATTTTTTTTCTAGCTTTTTAAGGACATGCAAATCTTATATCTTCCTTCAACTATAATATAACAACCTTTAAGATTCGGCATAACCTATCTAAGGGCACTATCAAATTTACAAGCATGCATAATCCTATTTTCTCGAGCACTAGTCAGAGATACACTATTAGTATGTAAAAATTAAATTAGGAGTACTCACGTATCAATATTGAGGTTCAATATTGTAGGAAAGGTACGTAGACGCAATGGAGGTGACAAACACTAGTTTAACCTCACAAGCATACCCATGAACAATACCCATCACCTCCATAACCATAACTCATAATTTCCTTAGCTCTATCCCGCTCATAAAACCCGTTTTGAAATAACTCGCCCATGACCTCGTCGTAGTATTTTATGTATAATAATACTAATAATAATAATAATAATAATACTAACAATAATAATAATAAATATAATTATAGAGAGAGTGTGAGAGATAGATAGTTAGAAAACAATTATGATCGATCCTATATATATAGATTTATAAATAATATAATAATATAATATAATATTAATAAAAATTAAAAACATGTTGCATAGTGAGCCGCCACCAAAATATGTCGGCACAAGATTACACGTTTCGTGTAGATAGGTACACAATTCGTGTATGGTGTCTTCATGGAAGTTGTAGATTTTTGAGTTACGGTCGTTTGGACACCGGAATCACCCTTTTTCGAGTCAGTATGATTTAGTTATGATTTTTCTCGTGCAAGAGCGCAGGTTTAGTGATTTCCAACATTTTAACTTTCAATCTTGTGATGAAATGTTGTAGTCTTTTGGTGCTCATTAGAAATCTTTATTTTATATTTATTTTTATTTTTATATCATTGAAAATCCATAAAAATATTTTATAATCAAATTCTATTATATCGAAAAAAAATGTGTTTGTACTAAATTGAATAAATATAATTTAGTTTTCCAGAATTAGTTATATTCAAAATCATTCTTTAAAAGGTTTCATCTATATCGTAAAACGTCTTCAATATTAAGAAAACTAAATAATTAACCTACCAAGTGACACAAGTCAATCATTGCAAGGTACGCTTTTGATAATTAAACGAGACTCTCCACTAACCTCTGTCTAATCCTCAATAATAACACTTTTGTTCTTACATGGAATCACTTTACTAAATATTCCGAATACCGTTAAAAGTAAGAGTTTTCTAATTCAAGTGGACCTCATAACAAAGACTCGTAATTATCATTCAATGTACCTGATAAATCAATCACTTGATATTATCTTTTAATCTCATTGATAAACTTACATCGAACAAATACGTTCAAGTAAAGTATTATTCACTAACTACTGTGATAGCATTTCTATGTTCATAAAATAGATCTCGTAGCTTATATTCATATCAACTAATTCGTTCAATGCTTTCAAGTCACATAATAATCTCATAATCTATTTTTGTATCACCAAGCTCTTAAATGTTTTATCAATATTTCTTAGCTTAAAAAAAAATACACATATGTACATACACATACATTTCTATTTACACATTTTTGTTCATGAATCGTCAGACATGGTCAAAGGGTAATTGATTACATGAATATAGTTTTCAAACTTTTCGAGACTCAACATTACAGATTTTGCTTATCGTGTCGGATACATATAAAGATTAAAGTTTAAATTTGATCGGAAATTTCCGGGTCACTACAGTACCTACCCGTTAAAAGAAATTTCGTCCCGAAATTTGATAGAGGTCGTCATAGCTAATAGTAAGAATGTTATTATGACGAATATAAGCTGATACATAGAGTTTTATCATGATTAAGAAGTACGGATAAAATAATTCGATTTCTCGAAGCGTATGAGTGAAGCTATCGTAAAAGAGCGAAATGAGTAAATGTAGATTTGTTTTAACTGATGACGTAGCTATGATTGATTTCCGGAATTTAAGGGATTTAAAGAAAATTTTCGTAATAAGATTTAGTTCTTCGGCGACTTAGGAAATCAGGATCTTCTTTGAGTAAATGTAATAATCTGTTCCGATTGCTCTGTCGGATATTTTTCTATAAATCCACCCTCTTTGTTTCCTTACAACTCACACCTTCTATTCTTTCTCCTCAGTTCATACTTTAAAACATTCGTCAATATGCTCCATCCCATTTTGATCCTTGATATACTCTTAATTTTTACATCTGTCATCCTTCTCTTTCATCTACCACCGGAAGATTTTATTTACTTCTACTATTATCTTGGGGTTATAGTGTTATTAATTTTTCCGTGCCTTTACGTGGCAATACGTATTGATATGCACGGTTTGTAGCTTCAGGGTGGTTGTTGAGTTTTATATCTTCCCTTATATTTCGATGCCCCTGCATCTGTCTTCTATAATCATTGTCACCCATAATTAATATTCTCTTTTATTTGCTGCGGTTTATGCTCCAATTTCTAGTTTGGAGCTTCATTCTTTCGTTTCCTCTTCCCGTCCTCGAGTCAAGCGAGTAATGGTCCAGAATTTGCAGTTTATGAATTTCGGAATGAACATAGTTAATGTTCTAAGAAGGAAATCTTAATGATGCGATTTTGACTTGTCAAATTACCAGAATATCCTGTAAAAGATCGAATCATCAAGAAATATTTTCTTGCTATGTTTAAGGATTAGATCGAATGTAAGAGTCGTGTAAATGGCACATGATGATGGTGCTGTGAATCATCACATCCCATTAGAAACTTAACATGACCTACTGTAATATAATGACGTTGATCAAGTGTTATTATATTATATTAACTCATGTATCAGTTCCCAACACTACTTCAAAAACATTCATATTCGAATTTTTCAGTATTTAGAAACTAACACAGTTTCTTTTTATGTTGCAGATATTACAGAGAGATAATTGATTTCAAATGAGAATACTTATGAAAATATCTTCAGAATTATCAAGGATATTTATAATGAAAGATACTATGATATCTTAGAATATTCAAGATATGATGATGATGAATAATATTTGTCTGTGGAGATTTAGAATAAGAAATAAGGTGTTCGCTAACGAGTTCAGCAGGCACTGAATCATTTGGATCCTTTGAAGGCAGATTCAGTCTCTGTGATTTGTCCATGGCTTCCTTCATACTTTGCTCAATCCATTTTTCAGTACCAAATCCTTTCTTTTTCTGAGCTTTACCAACTCACTATCTTTTATCATCAAACTTTTGACCGTTTAAACCATCTACCATTTTTATGTTTCCTCTGCATTTAATGCAATAATATCTGAATCTCTGGTTATCAATCTGAGGTGGGTTCAGAAGAATCGTGTTTTAGATGATTAAACGCTGGTGGTAATATGGTGGAATATGAAAGGTTCCCCAGTAATAATGACGAAAGGGCAACGTATCTATCAGGGTTATAATAAGACTGGTCCGACTGAAAAAATCGAAGTTGACTTGCTGGATCCGTGACAAAATTGGCTACTTTGAAAAGGAATCGAAATGTTGTTCTTGCTAGAAGAATTCGACGTAGGTACATGTTAGATTATGACTTTGGTTTCGAGAGTTTTTCAGGTACAAAACTTCGGGTAACGTGTGGTTGGATCATCATCTCAATTGTTTATTATTTGAAGTGTCTTCTAGAATTTCGGAGGGTTTTGATTGCAGATTGTCATAGTCAATATCCAAATGATGAAATCGTCCTAAATCCCGAATGATTTCTCATATCCATCTTGTGTGTTACGATTAAAAGTGATGTGCTATCACAGTTTTGAAGTCAAAGTATAGCTTTGAAAAATATAAGGATCTAAGAGTGATGATTTTGGTTGTATCTCGAGTTGAATTCTGAAATTCCCAAAATCAGAATATGTAATTAGATTCGAATGAGTATGATTGTTTTGATTTCTATAGAAGAATGTATATTGGTTTAGTTGATGATTATTGAATCAGAATTGAAGAATGTAACATATTAATTGTGATTTTATATATCTCTCGGGTATTACCTACCCGTTAAAAAAATTTCACAAATAATATTTTGAACAAGAATTCTCATTACAATCTTTATGAAAATATATGTGGGTATATTTTCTTCAGATGTAGTACAGATTCAATGAGTTAATATCATACTAAGCTCATTTGATTTTCGGATTGAATTAGAAATGAATTTTCTCTAAAACATTAGAGATTACATAAACTTTGCGGAGTATTTCACTAATGTAATCAATGCTTCAATATTTATATGTATTTCCTTAGTGAATCATGCTGATGCTCATGGAACTCTTGCTAACTTCGCAAGATACGAATATTGTTTTCCCGTAAATTTCGGGTATATCAAAGATGAAAGTGTATAATCAAACATGTTATTGAATGATACACTTGATTT
Source organism: Rutidosis leptorrhynchoides (assembly GCF_046630445.1). NCBI lineage: Eukaryota > Viridiplantae > Streptophyta > Magnoliopsida > Asterales > Asteraceae > Rutidosis > Rutidosis leptorrhynchoides. The sequence continues at coordinate 38,341,069 of NC_092337.1, read as the reverse complement.
ATTATGAAATAAAATTCATTGAGTTGAAGCAGAGATTGTAGTTAACAATGATTAAATTGTTAACGAAGAATGTACATCATAGCAAATTAGTAATATGAATTAACCAGATAGTTAAGTTCCATACATAATAGCTTAGTACAGAAAGATTTATTATGGTAAAAATTTTTTATAGAATATACATATAAATTCTTCGGAGGAACTGAGTTAATACTTCATAACTCGTTGATACAATATACTTGTTATTAATTTGTAATGGTTTCCACAGTGATTCTTGAATTGGCGAAACTTGTGAGGTTAGAGGTGCTGACGATTCTAACAATGTTGACAGCATTGACTGTGTTGGTGAGGCTATTGGTACTGCTGATGATGTTGGTAAAACAAGTCTAGCTTGTACCTTACGCACCAGTCTTGTTAGGGTTTCGGTTCTTCTCTCTATCATCTCTGTCCACTCATCTGGTTTACGGTTAAGGCTGAGATAGATAATCTCTAAAACTTTAGAGATTACCTAATCACCATAGAATGTTTCTCCGATGAAGTTATGAATCAATACTTCATCGTTTGTTGTTGTTGGTACTCCTTGGTATCTTTGGTGTGTGTGACGTTGATATCCGATATACAGATTGGGATATTGAGGTGTGTGATGCGGATGTGATTGTTGGTGGTGGTAATGATCCTGTTGATGTTAATAATGGTGGTTGATGTTGATGTCGGTGATGCTACTGGTGCTTTTAGTATTGAGACTTGCGATGTGGATGTTACTGGCGGTACTGGTTACGCTGCTGGTGCTGCTGATGGTGTTTGTAACCTTCGCACCGTATTCTCCAAAGCCACTACCCGAGCGCGAAGCTCGTTAACTTCTTCTATTACACTGGGGTGATCGTCGGTTCGGACGAGCGGATAAATATAATCAAGAATTTGGTGTAGTATATAATCGTGACGAGATACTCGGGAGATGAGAGAGAAAATGGTTTCTCGAACAGGTTCGCCGGTAAGTGCTTCAGGTTCATTGTCAATAGGGCAATTTGGTGGATGGAAAGGATCACCTTCTTCTTGTCTCCAATAATTGAGGAGGCTACGAACCCATCCCCATTTCGTCCAGAATAGGTGATGACTGATTGGTTGATCTATTCCGGTCATACTGCTTTCGGAGCTGGAATGAGACTCCATATCGGAATAGCTGTCGTAATCTGAGGAATTCGAACTGGTTGAGGGATCCATCTCGTATGATCAAGGGAATGAATTTTTGATATGAAATAGATTATAGGAGTTAGATTTGATATCTTTCTATACATAATTTACATATGTATATATAATACCAAAATCCCATAAATTACGGAGAATCTTTGAAAAATGTCAGTCAAAGTTCACAGTATCAGATATGCTAAGATAAGAATTCGTCTATACACTATTATGCAATAAATGCAGGAAAGCGCGTCTAGACTTAAAAATGATAAGCAGGTAATTTTCGACACGAAATGATAAGCAAAACTTTTGACATGCAGACACGGTCGAAGTCCAGACTCACTAATGTATCCTAACGACTTATCAGTTAGACACACTAATGCAGACCTGGTTCGCTAAGACCACCGCTCTGATACCAACTGAAAGGACCCGTTCATATACATTATAAACGATTCACAATAGTTGATTACATTGCGAGGTATTTGACCTCTATATGATACATTTTACAAACATTGCATTCGTTTTTAAAAGACAATCTTTCTTTACATCGAAAATTGACATGTATGCATACCATTTCATAATATCCAAACTATAAATGACCTAATCTATCATTTACTTAATAATAATCTTTAATGAACTTCAACGACTCGAATGCAACGTCTTTTGAAATATGTCATGAATGACTCCAAGTAATATCTTTAAAATGAGCTAATGCACAGCGGAAGATCTCTTTCAAACCTGAGAATAAACATGCTTTCAAGTGTCAACCAAAAGGTTGGTGAGTTCATTAGTTTATCATAATCATTTATTTCCATCATTTTAATAGACCACAAGATTTCAGATTTCCATTTCTCATAAACATACGTCCCATGCATAGAGACAAAAATATCATTCATATGGATTGAACACCTGGTAACCGACATTAACAATATTCATATATAAGAATATCCCCATCATTCCGGGATCCTCCTTCGGACATGATATAAATTTCGAAGTACTAAAACATCCGGTACTTTGGATGGGGCTTGTTGGGCCCGATAGATCTATCTTTAGGATTCGCGTCAATTAGGGTGTCTGTTCCCTAATTCTTAGATTACCAGACTTAATAAAAAGGGGCATATTCGACTTCGATAATCCAACCATAGAATGTAGTTTCACGTACTTGTGTCAATTTCGTAAAACAGTTATAAAAGTTGCGCATGTATTCTCAGCCCAAAAATATAAAGGGTAAAAAGGCAAATGAAACTCACCATACTGTATTTTGTAGTAAAAATACATATAACATCATTGAACAAGTGTAAGGTTGGCCTTGGATTCACGAACCTAAATTATTTATATATAATTATGTATTTGTCAATATTTGTCTAATACATTAAGTTAAGTCATAGTGTACCACAATCCTAATGCTCGAGTCTAGTATGCAAAGGTCGACAAAAATTAGTTTAACTCCAAATGATTTCAAAACTTTATAAATGTTTTATTATATAATTTAAATATCGTCGTTTTATATTTTTAAAATATTTTTTTTTAAAGATTTAATAAAGTAAATAATATAATTCGTTTATAAATAAAATTTTATATTAAAATATACTTTTATATATCTTAAGTAATAAAACTTATAAAGTTCATTTAATATCATAAAAATACTGCGATAGATTCTATTAAGGTAGTTATATAATTTGTATTACATTTCTAGTTAATAATATAGTATTGATAATAATAATAAGTAACAGTCGTGTTATTTTGGAATAATAACAATTTGATAAAAAAAATTAAGACAACGATATTAACGACGATAATAATCATTTTTACGAAATTTTAATTGACTATAACTTTTAATCCGTCCATCAAATCTATTTGGCATCTAAAGGAAAAGTTCTTAATTTTTTTTCTAGCTTTTTAAGGACATGCAAATCTTATATCTTCCTTCAACTATAATATAACAACCTTTAAGATTCGGCATAACCTATCTAAGGGCACTATCAAATTTACAAGCATGCATAATCCTATTTTCTCGAGCACTAGTCAGGGATACACTATTAGTATGTAAAAATTAAATTAGGAGTACTCACGTATCAATATTGAGGTTCAATATTGTAGGAAAGGTACGTAGACGCAATGGAGGTGACAAACACTAGTTTAACCTCACAAGCATACCCATGAACAATACCCATCACCTCCATAACCATAACTCATAATTTCCTTAGCTCTATCCCGCTCATAAAACCCGTTTTGAAATAACTCGCCCATGACCTCGTCGTAGTATTTTATGTATAATAATACTAATAATAATAATAATAATAATACTAACAATAATAATAATAAATATAATTATAGAGAGAGTGTGAGAGATAGATAGTTAGAAAACAATTATGATCGATCCTATATATATAGATTTATAAATAATATAATAATATAATATAATATTAATAAAAATTAAAAACATGTTGCATAGTGAGCCGCCACCAAAATATGTCGGCACAAGATTACACGTTTCGTGTAGATAGGTACACGATTCGTGTATGGTGTCTTCATGGAAGTTGTAGATTTTTGAGTTACGGTCGTTTGGACACCGGAATCACCCTTTTTCGAGTCAGTACGATTTAGTTATGATTTTTCTCGTGCAAGTGCGCAGGTTTAGTGATTTCCAACATTTTAACTTTCAATCTTGTGATGAAATGTTGTAGTCTTTTGGTGCTCATTAGAAATCTTTATTTTATATTTATTTTTATTTTTATATCATTGAAAATCCATAAAAATATTTTATAATCAAATTCTATTATATCGAAAAAAAATGTGTTTGTACTAAATTGAATAAATATAATTTAGTTTTCCAGAATTAGTTATATTCAAAATCATTCTTTAAAAGGTTTCATCTATATCGTAAAACGTCTTCAATATTAAGAAAACTAAATAATTAACCTACCAAGTGACACAAGTCAATCATTGCAAGGTACGCTTTTGATAATTAAACGAGACTCTCCGCTAACCTCTGTCTAATCCTCAATAATAACACTTTTGTTCTTACATGGAATCACTTTACTAAATATTCCGAATACCGTTAAAAGTAAGAGTTTTCTAATTCAAGTGGACCTCATAACAAAGACTCGTAATTATCATTCAATGTACCTGATAAATCAATCACTTGATATTATCTTTTAATCTCATTGATAAACTTACATCGAACAAATACGTTCAAGTAAAGTATTATTCACTAACTACTGTGATAGCATTTCTATGTTCATAAAATAGATCTCGTAGCTTATATTCATATCAACTAATTCGTTCAATGCTTTCAAGTCACATAATAATCTCATAATCTATTTTTGTATCACCAAGCTCTTAAATGTTTTATCAATATTTCTTAGCTTAAAAAAAAATACACATATGTACATACACATACATTTCTATTTACACATTTTTGTTCGTGAATCGTCAGACATGGTCAAAGGGTAATTGATTACATGAATATAGTTTTCAAACTTTTCGAGACTCAACATTACAGATTTTGCTTATCGTGTCGGATACATATAAAGATTAAAGTTTAAATTTGATCGGAAATTTCCGGGTCACTACATATACTTCATTGAAGAGATATCTCTGCGTCAGTTATGTAATCTCCAAAATCTTAGAGATTATTTAATTCTGACCGTAAATCGGATGAGTGAACGGAGATGGTAGAGTAGAAACTTTGATCGAAAATGGTGTACGATTTACAAGCTAGAATTGGTTTACCAACAGCATCAACAGGACCGTAGCATCATCAACACGGTCAGTGCCGTCAGTATCGTCAGAATCAACAGCACCTGTAACCTCACAAACTCTGTTAGTTCAAGAATCATTGTGGACATCATTACGAACCAACAACAAATATATTGTATCAACGAGTTATGAAGTATTAACTCATTTCCAATCGAAAGATTTATATGTATATTTTATATGTATAAATTTTTAAACCATAATAAATCTTCCCGTACTAAGCTATTATGTGTGAATCTTAACTACTCAGTTAATTCATATGACAAATATGCAATGATGTACGTCCTTCGTCCGCAACTTAACCATCGTTAATTACAATCTCTGTCTCAATTCAATAAAAATACAATTCATAATAAATCAAGTGTATTATTTGAATATATGTTTGATTTTACACTTTCATCATCGATGTACTCAAAACTTTTCAAATAACATCATTCGTACCTTGCGAAGTTCACAAGAATTTCACGAAAACCAACAAATAACAAAGTAATGATTCATAATTTCAATATTATTGAAGAAATACTTATGCAATTTATAAAATTTTAGGGATTACTCAATTCTAGTTCCAACCATAAAACAAATGAGTTTAATTTAATATTAACTCATTAAATCTATATTACATCTAAAGAAAATATACACATATACTTTCATAAAGACTGTAATAAACTTCTTTTATACAAAATATTAATTGTGAAATTTTTTTAACGGGTAGGTAATACCCGAGAGATATATAAATTCACAATTAATATATTACATTTTTCGAAACTGATTCAGCAATCATCAACTATACTCCCTACTTTCACAACAATATCCATTCTTTCATATAAATCAAAACAATCATACTCATTCAAATTTAATTACATATTCTGATTTTGAAATCGTATAATTCAATTCGAAATATAACCAGTATCATTACTCTTAGATTCCTATATCTTTCAAAGCTATACTTTGACTTCTAAACTGTGTTAGAACATCAGATGTATTAACGATTACAATATGTGCTCAAACCTTTCAAAATTCCTGAAGACACTTCAACTAAGGAACAATCGAGATGATGATCCAACCACATGTTACCCACAGTTATACACCTGAAAAACTCTCAAAACCCAAGTCATAGTTCGACACGTATCCGTGTTAGACCCTTTGGCATTTACTAGCTAAAATAACTTTTCAATTCCGTTTCAAAATAGACAGTTTTGTCACATCTCCAGCAAGTCAACTTCGACTTCTCAATCAAACAGTCTTATTATAACCTCGATAGATACGTTGCCCTTTCGCCAACGTTACCGGGGAATCGTTTATATTCACCACATTAGCAATAAACTTACCAACAGCTTCACTAATCTTTGACTTTCCAAAAAAAAAAATCATTATAATTATCGAAACCCTATCATATACTCATTCGTACCTTATAACAAGAATTGCCATACCAATTATTGAGAATCACCAATCAGTATTTTGAAACCTCGCAGCATGTCTACATCAACAATTACATATACACACAACGTCTACCTCCAAGACTTACATTCTTTGAATGAGAAATTTCTGAAAAATGCCCTAAACTGCGAACCAGTTCTCGAAATTTTGAAAAATGCTGATGAAGCAGCAAAAACTGTAAACGACCTTAACAGTAAAAAGTTGGATGATAAAGGATAGTATATTGGCAAAGCTCAGAAAAAGAGAAGCTTTGGAACTGGAAAACGGATTGAGCAAAGTATGAAGGAGGCTGTGGACAAATCACAAAGGCTGAACCTGCCTTCAAAGAATCCAAATGATTCAGTACTTGCTGAAGTCATTAACGAATACCTTGCTCCTGACTCTAAACCCCTGTAGACAATATCCTTCATCATCCTCTGATATTAGACATTCTAAGATATCATCGTATCTTTCATTATAAATATCATCCATACTTCTGAAGATATTTTTATAATTATTCTTATCTAAAATTATTTACCTCTTCGCGCTATCTGTATTATATCATAAAAAAACTATTTTAGTTTCTAAATTCTGAAACATTCGAGTTTAAAATAGGAATATTCTTGAAGAAGTGTTGGGAGCTGAAGCATGAGTTAGTATAATATAATGACACTTGATCAACGTGATTATATTACAGTAATTCATGCTGAGTTTATAAACGGAACATGATGATTCACAGATCATAACGTCATCATGTGCTATGTTACACGACTCTTGTATTCTCTTTGATCTCTAAATATCAAGAAAATATTTCTTGATGATTCGGCCTTTTCTGAGGTATTCTGGTAATTTGACAAGTCAAGATCGTGCCATTACAATTTCCTTCCTAGAACATTAACAATGTTCATTCCGAAATTTATATCTGCGAATTCTGGACCATTACAAGCGGTGCTTAATCGCAAGAAGAAGAAACGAAAGGACAAAGCTCCGAACTAGAAATGGGATTATAAATCATAGCAAATAGAAGAGAGCATTAACTGTGGATGACAATGATTATAGAAGAAGCAAGGACTTTGAAATATAAGGGAAGATATAAAACCCAACAACAACCCAGAAATCACAAACCGTATATATCAATGCATATAGCAATATAAAGACACGGGAAAACTAAAAACACTATAAAACCAAGAGTATAGTAGAAGTAAATAGATTCTTCCGGAGGTAGATGAAAAAGTAGAGCGACGGATATGAAAGTGAGGAGTATATCAAGAATCAGCACTGGATGAAGCATATTGACAAATACTTTAAAATATGAGTTGAGAAGGTGTGAGTTGTAAGAAAACAAATGAGGTGAATTTATAGTGAAATAACCGACAGAGAAATCAAAATGGATTATCGCATTAATTCGAAGAGGATCACAATTTCCTTAATCGCCGAATAATCCATCCAATATAGATTACGAAGATTTTCTTTTCGGAGATCAATCGTGATGACGTTAAAAGATACGACGAATCACTATTATCTTATTTCATTCATTTACGATAACTTCACTCACACGCTTCGAGTAATCGAATTATTTTATCCATTCTTCTTGAACATGATAAAACTCTATAATCGTTATAATAACATTCTCATTCTTAGTCATGACAACCTCTATCAAATTTCGGGGACGAAATTTCTTTAACGGGTAGGTACTGTGACGACCCGGAAATTTCCGACCAAATTTAAACTTTAATCTTTATATTATTCCGACACGATAAGCAAATTTTGTTAAGTTAAATCTCAAGAATTTTAAACTGTGTTCATACATTCATTATAACCTCGACCAAATTCCGACGATTCACGAACCGTTATATAAATAGATATGTATATGTATATATATGTTATAACTTGAGAATATTAATAAAGTATTAAACGTATAATACTTTACACGAACGTATTTGTTTCAATATGATTTTCGACGAAATAAAAAAAAATATATTAAATGATTGAATTATCAGAAACATTGAATTATGATTACAAGTCTCTGTTGAGAGGTCCACTATGATTTGAGAAAATCTATTCCTCTTAACAATATTCAGAATAATTTGTAAAGCTATTTATAAATAAAAACAAAAAGTGTTATTTACGAAAGTTAGACAAAAGTTAGTGGAGAATTGGTTTTCATAATATTCTATTAATCTATTTTCAAACGTACAAAGACGTTTTCAGTTTAAAAAGAACTTTATTATTAAAACGTATATAACTTTTATAAATATCTAGAATCACTTTTGACAACTCATTACTTAACCAGTATAATAAATATAACGATATTTATATTTTATTTAATTAAATATATATAACGATTTAAATTAATATTATATATATTTATATGCGTATTATACATACATAGTTTTTATACTTTTACTATACTTTAACTTTACCTTTACTTTACTTTTACTTTACTTTAACTTTAATAATTCACTTTAATAATTCATACTTTAATAATTCACTTTAATAATTCATACTTTAATAATTCACTTTAATAATTCATACTTTAATAATTCACTTTAATAATTCATACTTTAATAATTCAGTTTAATAATTCCTACTTTAATAATTCACTTTAATAATTCATACTTTAATAATTCATACTTTAATAATTCACTTTAATAATTCATACTTTAATAATTCACTTTAATAATTCAAAAATCTATTATAAATAGAATTTAATACATTTCATTAATTCATAGAAACTTAAAAATATATTTCTCTAAACTCTCTCAATCGATTTATATATATATATATATATATATATATATATATATATATATATATATATATAAATTTGCTCTGTATTATTTTAAGATATTAATAGTATACATAAAATATTACGACGGAGTACTGTCCGAGTGATTTCAAAATAGTTTTTTTGAATGAGTCGAAGCTAAGGAAATTATGGGTTATAGCTATGGAGGTGATGGGTATGGTTCATGGGTATGCTCGTGAGGTCAATCTAGTGTTTATCATCTCCGTTGTGTCTACGTACTTTCCTGCAATATTGAATCTCAATATTGATACGTTCGTGAATCCGAAGCCAACCTTGCACTTGTTAAATGACGTTATATGTATTTTTACTACGAAATACAGTATTGTGAGTTTCATTTCCTCCCTTTTATATATATTTTTGGGACTGAGAATACATGCGCTGTTTTTATAAATGTTTTACGAAATAGGCACAAGTACTAAAACTAATTCTACGTGGGGTTAAACCAGAAATATACCCTTAGCTTGGTAACATTAAACTACTTGTCTATGTACGGTAGGCGCGAATCCTAAAGATAGATCTATTGGGCCTGACAAACCCCATCGTGACTATGGGATGCTTTAGTACTTCGAGGTTATTTTAAACACACCTGATCTGGTGTACTTCAGAGGGTAAAACATGAACGTTAAGGCTTGTTACCTGGTGCCTACAACTTATAGAATACTTTTATACACTTGCGAGTGTACATATATTTATAAACGAAAATCTTGTGGTCTATTAATATATTGAAATGATTGTTATGATAAACCTATGAACTCACCAACCTTTTGGTTGACACTTTAAAGCATGTTTATTCTCAGGTATTAAATAAATCTTCCGCTGTGCATTAGCTCATTTTAAGGATATTACTTGGAGTCATTCATGGAATATTTTGAAAGACGTTGCATTCGAGTCATTGAGTTCATCAAGATTATTATTAAGCCAATTATAGTTGGATGTATTATGAAATGGTGTGCATGCCGTCAACTTTCATTGTAAAGAAAGTTTGTCTTTTAAAAACGAATGCAATGTTTGTAAAATGTATCATATAGAGGTAAAATACCTCGCGATGTAATCAACTATTGTGAATCGTTTATAATGTATATGAACGGGTCCTTTCACACTTTCCGAGAGTCTTGATGTTAGGGTCTTTTTAGGGTGACCTGGATAATTTCAGCACAATCTGAAACCAAAGGTGATGCGCTGCCAAATGTTACTCCATTTGGCGGCACATCTTTGTGATTTCAAAAGCATGTTTAATGAAGTGACATTAGATACAAAATTATATGAACTATAAATAATTACATTATGAGTGAGATAATAGGCCGTAAAACTATATGTACCATGCAAAGTCATGCATACACAAAAGGGATAAAATGAAACAATTAGATAATCATTATATCATGCATACATTATATTTGACACGATTTGAACTCGTAACAATGGTAGCTAATCATTGTTACGCGAGCACGTCGCATTAACTTGCTAGTACAACGTCTATCTTGCTCGATGATTGCTAACACAATACAAAACAATTAGCGCAAGGTTAGTTCACATAAACCTAAGCACTAATCAACTCCCGGTCCGACCCGTCTCCTACAAGTCCCGCATAAAGCGCATACACAATAAGTCTAAGTCTAGGCACCTATCTCAAGTCGCCTAAATCCCTTAGACCAGGATCTGATACCACTTGTAACAACCCAAACCAATATACAATCGAACACGCATAAAATAAAATAAAAATTTTACAGGGGAGTGCGCCACACGCACCACCTCAGGGCGCACAGGCCCACATTCAGTTCTGTCCGGTTTTATCAATTTTCAAATAAAGATTTCCCACTTCCTGACATATTTAGACGAAACACTTTTCACAACATGTTATAATGGGTAAATTTCACACGATTCAATAAAAAATTGAGTTTTACAAAATGGGGCCCACATCGGCCATTTTACGAGTTTCATACAAAAGTTCGAGTTTCGACCACACTAGTTTAAATTCCAAACTACACTAAGGGCATGGTGTTTGGGGTTAAACTACCCAAATCTCGGTCAAACTCCAAAAGCTATCACATCCAAAAGCGTCCCCTATCAGACAACAAGCGGAAAATCTCTAATCCAACCGTACGCCCTTACCCTTATCAACGCCCGAGCCTATAAAAAGATAAACAACGAGAGGGTAAGCAAAACTTAGTGAATGCAATAATTATACATATAAATATATAACTTACTTACTTGCAAACACTTACAACACATCCGCATACATACTAGCAACATAATTAGCATACCTTTATAATGTATAACGCTAAATCCTCGATAACATAAGCTAGTATAACAATATCATATAATGCAATAACACAATACATTATAACACAATACATAAGCATTGATGTTCACAACATCCATTAGTATTCGAATCCTAAGGCTAGCTCAACGAATGGTATCGTCAACATCGAACTTAATACCCATTCGTCCCAATAAATGTGGTATCGTCAACATCGAACTTAAACCCACATATGAGGTATCGTCAACATCGAACTTAAACCCTCATCGAATTTCACTACACTAGTGGTATGGCTTCATCAACATCGAACTTTAAATCCATACATGAGGTATCGTCAACATCGAACTTAAACCCTCATCAAAACGAACCAACAATATACTCTAGGTTATGGTATCGTCAACATCGAACTTTAACCCATACCCACAAGTAAATAAATCATATACATACATATATAATTATTCCACTCACCTCAACGATTTGGTGATGATTTTATACTTTCGAATGCTTCAAAGCCGAGTACCTAATACAATAAGCACTCAATCAACAAACAAACTTGTTGGGCTAAACACCAACAATTCACTCAAGTGCATTTAATGACTTGAATGTATTAAATGCCCCATTTTCACCAAAATCGCCCCTTAAGGGTCAAGACCCTCGTCAATCACTTAAAAGCTAGTGATTAAGGTCTATCAACACTAACTATAACACAATTAGGGTAATTCATACCCATAATCCCAAACTAGGTAAATCATTAACCCCTTTGACTCATTTAAAGTCAACACACCCATTTCGGGTCATCCACTAACCCAACTAACACCCATTTACCAATTAGCTAGGTGTGCTAGTAATTAACTAACCAATTAGGACTCATAACATCAATTAACACTTTAAAACCCTAAGTTAGTTACCATTGAGTCTTCATGACTCCATCTTATCCAAGAACACCCAAAATCAACAATTATGGGTTTATGTTCTTCATTTACCCAAACCCTAACCCTACACAAAATCAAAGTAGGAAAATCAAGATTAGAGCTTACCACTACAACCCCAACGTAGCTAGTGAGCAGATGAACGACTTTAATACCCGCACTTTGGCCCGAGAACAACTTCTTCCTCTTGGATTTAAGCTTTCTCACTCAAGAAATCACACTCTCTCTCCAAAATTAAAGTGAAGAAGATAAGGTTGTTGAAAATGGAGTGAATGATACCCCAAGATCTGACCTACTGGCCTCCAACACGTCCACAAGTGAAATTACCAAAATGCCCATCAAAATATCTGAATAAAACAACGGAACCCGGCTACAGTGAGGAGTGCGCCAGGCGCACCCCTAAGTGTGCGCTGAGCGCACCCTGCTCAGTTCGCCCTCTGACCTCTGTTTTAATATACAAGGTCACCCACACTTCATGTACCCTATTTACTCTGGTGTACAATGAAGATTAGGGTCTTACAACTCTCCCCCACTTAAATTGGAGCGCGTCCTCACGATCCAAGCGGCATGACAAGAGGGAAGATAGACCAACACAAACTCTTCGGGCTCCCAAGTAAATTCGGAACCTTTACTACGACGCCATTGAACTTTAAAAGTTCTCACTTCTTTATTTCTCAACCTTTTGACCTTCTCATCGAGTATGGAAATCGGCTCCTCAATATATTCTAACTTATTGTTTAGTTCAATCTCGTCTAATGGCACCCATGATGAATCATCCGCAAGACACTTACGGAGATGGGAAACATGAAATGTATTATGGATCCCCGCAAGCTCTTCGGGTAATTCCAAACGATACGCGACTTCACCAACACGAGCTAAAATTTTAAAAGGACCAATAAACCGAGGAGCTAACTTTCCCCGTTTTCAAAACTGAATAACACCTTTCCATGGCGAAACCTTAAGCATCACCATGTCACCTTCTTGAAATTCGATCTTTCGTCTACGCTTGTCGGCATACGACTTTTGTCTATCTTGAGCCTTTTTTCAAATGATCCCGAATCATATCAATCTTGCTATTCGTTTCTAAGACCAAATCGGTACTCCCGATTTCTTTTTGACCAATCTCACCCCAACAAATCGGAGTTCGGCACCTCCGCCCATAAAGCATCTCCTAAGGTGGCATCCCGATACTAGTATGATAACTATTATTGTACGAGAATTCCACCAAAGGTAAGTGCTCATCCCAACTTCCACCAAAATCAATAATACACGCCCGCAACATGTCCTCCAATGTTTGATTCGTACGTTCAGTTTGACCGTCCGTTTGAGGATGATACGCCGTGCTCAATTTCAATTGCGTACCCATATCCTCATGAAACTTTTCCCAAAATCGAGATGTAAAACGAGTATCTCGATCCGAAATAATAGATATAGGAACCCCATGTCGAGCGACTACCTCTTTGATAAACAATTTAGCCAAAGTCTCTGATGATATTGCTTCCCGAATGGGAAGAAACAAAGCACTTTTCGTCAATCGATCAACTATTACCCAAATCGAGTCAAATTGGGTTCTTGCCATCTTTGGTAACTTTGTAATGAAATCCATGGTAATGTGCTCCCATTTCCACTTCAGGATTTCTAACGGTTGTAACTTACCATATGGCTTTTTGTGTTCGGCTTTAACTTGTAAACACGTGACACATTGCTCAACATACTTAACAACATCACGTTTCATGCCCGACCACCAATAATCCTTTCTCAAATCAAGATACATTTTCGTTGCGCCCGGATGAATGGAATACTTTGACTTATGTGCTTCATCAAGTAGCACTCGTCGAAAATCCCCCATCTTAGGCACCCACACTCTTCCTTGAAAAGACAACAAACCACGCGAACCCATAGTAATAAATTATGATTGCCCCACAATTCGTTCCGCATGCTTGTTGTGAACGTAAGCTTCAATTTGAATCACACCAAGTTTTTCAAGAAAATCTTTAGTAATAATCATACGTAACAATCCCAATCGTAACGTCGGGTGGTGACTCTTCCGACTTAACGCATCCGCGACCACATTCGCCTTACCCGGATGATAAAGTATTTCACAATCATAATCTTTCACCACATCCATCCATCTACGTTGACAATAATTCAAATCTCTTTGATCAAAAAGATGTTTCAAACTCTTGTGATCCGAATAAATCGTACACTTGACACCATACAAGTAATGGCGCCAAATTTTCAACGCATGAACAACCGCCGCCAACTCAAGATCATGAGTCGGATATCTCGTTTCGTGTTCCTTTAATTGTTGAGAGGCATAAGCGATGACTTTTCCCCTTTGCATTAGAACACACCCGAGCCCATTTAAAGAAGCATCACAATAAACCGTCATGTCTTCCACACCTTCTGGCAACACTAACACCGAAGCTTGACATAACTTCTCTTTTAACAATCCAAAAGCAATTTTTTGCTCGTTCTCCCAATTAAAACTCGCATTCTTTCTCGTTAACTTCGTCAATGGAGAAGCGATCTTAGAAAAGTCTTGGATAAAACGACGATAATAACCGGCCAATCCGAGAAAACTTCTGATTTCCGTATTCGTAGTCGGTCATCCCCAACTCTTTACCGTCTCTATCTTCCCCGGATCTACTTGAATACCATTTTCGTTCACAATGTGGCCAAGGAACTGAACTTCCCTTAGCCAAAATTCACATTTGGAGAATTTAGCATACAACTTCTCCTTCCGCAACGTCTTTAACACACTCCGCAAATGATGTTCATGTTCTTCATACTCTTCGAATAGACAAGTATGTCGTCAATGAACACAATTACCGACTTGTCCAACATAGGTTGGCACACTCGGTTCATAAGATCCATGAATGCCGCCGGTGCATTCGTAAGACCAAAAGGCATAACTACGAATTCAAAATGCCCATAACACGTTCGAAAAGCCGTTTTCTCGATGTCTTCCTCACGGACCCACATTTGGTGATAGCCGGACCGTAGGTCGATTTTAGAGAAATACGTTGCACCTTGGAGTTGGTCGAACAAATCATCAATCCTAGGCAATGGATAACAATTCTTGATCGTCACTTTATTCAACTTCCGGTAATCGATGCACATCCGCATACTACCATCCTTCTTCTTCACAAATAAAACCGGAGCACCCCATGGCGAAGCACTCGGTCGAATGAAACCCTTCTCAAGCAACTCTTGGGTTTGATTTAACAACTCTTGAATTTCTGTTGGTGCTAAACAATAAGGAGTTTTAGCAATGGGGGTAGCCCCCGGAACCAACTCAATGCGAAATTCAACTTGTCTTTCCACCGGAACACCCGGTAACTCATCCGAAAAAACGTCTTCAAATTCATTCACTACCGGAATTTCACGAATAGATGGTGGATCATCTCGAGTATCAACAACATGGGAAAGAAAATCCATGCCACCCCTTACAAGGAAACGACGTGCCCTTGAAAAAGTGCATATCGGCACAATTCTTCTCCGCTTATCACCATGAATAATTAACTCTCCCCCACTTGGGGTCTTTACCCGAATAAACTTATCATGGCATGTAATATCGGCTCTATTATGATCGAGCCAATCCATACCAACGACGATATCAAAATCACCCAAAGTCATCGGAATGAGATCGATTTTAAAATTTTCGGCACCAAACACAACGTTACAATTTTCACACACATCAACCACTAGCGCCGTCTTGCCATCCACTATTTCAACTTCTACCAGACGACTTAACTTAACTAGCGGTTTATTTAACTTAGGCACGAATCTTAGAGAAACAAATGATAAATTGGCACCACTATCAAATAGGATTCGTGCCGGATTAGAGTTAACCATGAAAGTACCTGAAACGACTTCGTTGGATTGCTTGGCCTCCTCATTCGTCATCAAATAGTTGCGACCCCTAGCCGTGCCTGCCGCTTTCTCCAACCATTTAAAATGATCGGTGTTCAAGTCGGGGCACTCCGACTTTCGGCGTTCTTCTTTGTTGCAATTAAAACAAGTGAGCTTGTTTGTTGAAGGAGGCTTTGTACAATCCCGAGCCAAATGACCTCGTACTCCACATTTGTAGCAAGTAGGGATAAAGTTCCCGAAACCTCCCTTCTTCACACTATTTACACTTTCGGAACCCTTCTTGTTCTTGTTCTTCTTGTTGGAAAAGTTAGAATGACTAGAACCTTCAAACTTTCTTTTAGAAAAAGTGAAATCGCTTTTTCTTGGAACCTCCGGCTCAAAACCCCGAGCCAATTCAAATAACTCTTCAAAAGACTTAGCCGCTCCTCGACTAATCTTACCCTTATACTCATCATTCATGGTACGGTAGAAATCTTTCATTAGCTTGTGATCGTCACCAACATTTTCCGGACAAAAACGAGTCTTTGCCAAGAAGGTAGACTTAAGAGTGACCAAGTCCATTGAACCTTGTTGCAAATTGTGCAACTCGTCCCGGATTCTATCAAGATCGGAAGAAGTTCGGTATTCTTGGAAAAATTCCTTCTTAAACTCCTCCCATGTCAAGCTCATGCATTGATCTTCACCATATAATTTGATTTTATCGTCCCACCACAACTTGCCTTCTTCGCGCAACATGCTAGACCCATACCTCGTCTTCTTCTCGGGAGGACATTCCACGGTACGGAACGCTCCCTCGATATCGAAAATCCAACAAGTGCTTTTCAATGGATCCCTCACCCCATTAAACATTGGAGGTTGAGTATCCTTGAAATTTTTGTAGTGGAAGTCCCGCCTTCCACCCCCACCATTACCTTCACCCTCTTCACCTCGAGGATAAATATTTCTATCTTCCAAAGCCTCCTCTATTGCGGCTTTCATTCGTTCATTTATCATTTCGGTCACTTGTCCATCAACCGACTCTTGGAAAACCTTTCAAACATCGTCAAGAAAATCCTTCTTTAGCCTTTTAAAGATGGCCTCGACCTTGGTCGTGAGTTCAACGTCCTCACTCGTACTTCCGTCATTGGTGTCGTGTCCATTTATCATCTTCATTCTATAAAACGAAGTAAATTAAGCAACGAAATGAAAAGGACTTAACACATACGTATATACATATACACCGCACTATCCCATCTTGCTCAACAATCGTCGTACATCACTTGTTTGACACGATTTGAACTCGTAACAATGGTAGCTAATCATTGTTACGCGAGCACGTCGCATTAACTTGCTAGTACAACGTCTATCTTGCTTGATGATTGCTAACACAACACAACACAAAACAATTAGCGCAAGGTTAGTTCACATAAACCTAAGCACTAATCAACTCCCGGTCCGACCCGTCTCCTACAAGTCCCGCATAAAGCGCGTACACAATAAGTCTAAGTCTCAAGTCGCCTAAATCCCTTAGACCAGGCTCTAATACCACTTGTAACAACCCAACCCAATATACAATCGAACACGCATAAAATAAATTTTTTTTTACAGGGGAGTACGCCACGCGCACCACCTCAGGGTGCGCGGCGCGCACAGGCCCACATTCAGTTCTGTCCGGTTTTATCAATTTTCAAATAAAGATCTCTGATAGTGCTCCAAATGAACATATATTTAGTAGCAATATCGTTCCAATATGTAAAGTTTTTAAATGTAATTTCCTTATTTTTAGTTGTAATAGTTAAATAAATAAGTGCGAAGACGAAAGACGCAAATCGCTCGAAAATGAAGATTTAAAGACAAAAACGAAGATTTGAAAGACCAAAAGGTCCAAAAAGCTCAAATGTACAAGATACAATTCAAAAGGTTCAATTTATTGATGAAGAACGTCTAAAAATGACAAGAGTACAAGTTACAAAACGCAAAGTACAAGATATAAAATTGTACGAAAGGACGTTCGAAAATCCGGAACCGAGGCATGAACCAACTTTCAGCGCTCGACGCAACGGTGTAAAAATTACAAGTCAACTATGCACAAGAATAAAATATAATATTTAAATAATTCATAATAAGAATAATATTAAATAATAAAAAGTCGTTAATTGAGCATAGTTCAGGGGTCGTAAATGAAAATTCAATTTCTAATTTGCCTATAAAAGGAAGATTACGTTCGATGAATGAGTATGTAAGGAATTTTTTCCGATCTTTTTTTTATCAATCAAATATCTATATCAATTATCAATATCTATATTCTATATCTCTATCATAATGTTAACTTAATAAGATATAACAATAATCTTAATTTTAATTTTAAATTATGATAATAATAAGATTTATGATAGAGATCTTTTGAGTATGTAAGTCGAAATTCTGTCCGTGTAACGCTACGCTATTTTTAATCATTGTAAGTTATGTTCAACCTTTTTACATTAATGTCTCGTAGCTAAGTCGTTATTATGCTTATTTAAAATGAAGTAATCATGATGTTGGGCTAATTACTAAAATTGGGTAATTGGGCTTTGTACCATAATTGGGGTTTGAACAAAAGAACGACACTTGTGGAAATTGAACTATGGGCTATTAATAGATGGGGGGTATTGTCTAATTGAGTGACAACTCATTGGAGTCTGTCGAACCTATCTTCAAATTAATTAACCTAATAATTAATAATGATTATGGTTGTCCTATTTAGTGATGTTCATATGGAATCTGTTATAATCATTTAATTAATCAATTGGGTTGGGTAATTGATTATTCATTCTGATCAAGTGGATGAATTAATATTCATAAACTAATTAAAACAGGGGTGGATTACATACAGTGATAACTGGTGTAATTGTTGACAGAAGTGATAACTGCGTCACAGTTTAAATCCTTAATCAGTTGGAATATTTGACTTCGGGTATAAGGGTAATTTGACGAGGATACTCGCACTTTATATTTATGACCGATGGATTATTATGGACAAAAACCAGATAGATGTATCAAATAAACCAGGACAAAGGACAATTAACCCATGGTAATAAATTAAAATCAACACGTCAAACATCATGATTACGGAAGTTTAAATAAGCATAACTCTTTTATTATATTTCTCATCGTATCTTTATTTACTGTCATTTTATTACTCGCAATTTTATTTTCTGTCATTTTATTTATCGCAATTTATTTTACGCACTTTAATTTTTGTCATTTATTTTTACGCTTAAAATCGACAAACCGGTCATTAAACGGTAAAACCCCCATTTTATAATAATACTACTACTTATTTATATATATATTTTTACAAATAAACTTAATAATATAGCGTTAACTTCACCAGCTCCCTGTGGAACGAACCGGACTTACTAAAAACTACACTACTCTACGATTAGGTACACTGCCTATAGTGTTGTAGCAAGGTTTAGGTATATCCCATCCGTAAATTAATAAAACTTGTGTCATATTTTGTAGTATTTTGTATTAAAAATAATACTATTTCGTACCCTCACGCTACCACATCAAGTTTTTTGGCGCCGCTGCCGGGGAGCGCTAAAACGCTATATTTTTAATTATAATAATATTGAAATAAAATATAATAATATAATAATATTGAAATAGAATATAATAATATAATAATATTGAAATAGAATATAATAATATAATAATATTTAAGAATCAAAAATTATACGTAAATTTTAAAAAAGTAGTATTTATTAAATACTTCAGGGGTATATTATGTAACTTATAATTAATAATTGCTATCATGTCGCTTTCATGTGAATAGTAAATTAATTAATTTATTTTCATTTACTATTCATGAATAGTAAATGAATTAAAAAAAAAAAAAAAAAGTTTTGAAAAAAAAGTATAATTATAAAAAAAATTATTAATTTGTAAAAAAAAAAAAAAAATCGTTTTTAAAAAAAAAAAAAAAAAAAAACCGTTTTTTTTTAAAAAAAATAAATTTCGTTTTAAAAAAAAAAAAAAAAAAAAAAAATTTGTGTAAAAAAAAAAATCGTTTTTTTTAAAGAAAAAAAAAAATTCGTTTTAAAAAAAAAAATTTGAAAAAAAAAAAAATCGTTTTTTTTAAAAAATTTTAAAAAAAAAAAAAAAAAAATTTAAAAAAAAAAAAAAAATTTAAAAAAAAAAAAAAAAAAAAAAAAACGTAAAAAAAAAAAAAAAAAAAAAAAAAAATTTTCAAAAACGTAAAAAAAAAAAAAAAAAAAAAAAAAAAAAAAAAAAAAAAAAAATTTTATTAAAAAAA
The DNA here is from genome assembly GCF_046630445.1 of Rutidosis leptorrhynchoides. Taxonomy (NCBI): domain Eukaryota; kingdom Viridiplantae; phylum Streptophyta; class Magnoliopsida; order Asterales; family Asteraceae; genus Rutidosis; species Rutidosis leptorrhynchoides. The sequence continues at coordinate 38,320,562 of NC_092337.1, read as the reverse complement.
AAAAAAAAATATATATATATATTTTTAAAATTTTGTCTATAAAAAAAAAATGTTTTTTTTAGTTTTATTACCTTTAGATTTTTAGACTATAGTCGCAACTTTTAGTATTAAGTTTAGTTTTGCCATAGTTATTTTTACTTCTAGAATTTTTAGGCTTTGCCGTAAAATCCCTTAAGTGCTTATTCCTTAGACTAAGTTTTAGGTGCTTTAGAATTTTACGACGCCGTATTTCGCACTACTTTCTTATTTTTATTTTTCGACGCCTATTTTTCGACCTTTTATTTTTCGACATTTTTCGACGCGCAATCTATTTCTTTCTTATTTCTCGCCATTCTAGTTTTTAGGACTTAGAATTTTTTTCTACTTCTTCTCTAAATTTCTTAAAATTACGAAAATTTATTTTAAGTGGTTAAATTGATAGACATCAAAATTTTCTGGTTCGTAGTAATAGTTGGATTTGTACGTGGACCGGGTTATTGGAGCCAAACAGTCCTCAATTATATTAAGACCAAACGAATCCTGCCCCTCTGCTGCATCTTTTGGCTATTCGAAACGTGGGCAAAATCAGAAAAGTCTATTAATTGGATAACTTATTATAATTTTTCTTTCCTTTTTAAAAACTAATAGGATATTCAGTGAATGCACCGAGCAAAACGTTCACCACCTTTCATACGTTCACCACCTGTAACTCGATCAAGACATCTAGCAAATATTGTCGCCGTTGATTTTTCTTTAGAATCGTCATCTAGTCGAACAAGAACTCCAACTCAAATTTCCGATAATCCATCTTTTGAACCCGACTTCACAATTAAGAACCCGGAGCATATTCAAGGACAATTCCAAGATCCTGAACCACTAATTATTCCTCCTGAGCCACAAACCATTAAATCAGAATCCTCTAGTGATTCGGATACAACAAATTCAATTATGGAAAATCTGAAACCTCTAAGTATGGAAGATCGAATGAGAGCCACACGCACGGGCCAAGGTCACGCCATTATTAAACCAGAAGTTAATGCTCCAGATTATGAAATTAAAGGACAAATCCTACACATGGTGACTAATCAATGCCAATTCAGTGGTGCGCCGAATGAAGATCCAAACGAACATCTTCGTACGTTTAAAAGAATTTGTACACTATTCAAAATCCGAGAAGTGGAAGATGAGCAGATCTATCTCATGTTGTTTCCCTGGACTTTAAAGGGAGAAGCCAAAGATTGGTTAGAATCGTTACCTGAAGGGGCGATTGACACATGGGATGTTTTAGTTGAGAAATTTCTTAAAAGATTCTTTCCGGCATCTAAAGCCGTGAGACTTCAAGGAGAAATTGTTACGTTCGCGCAAAAGCCAAATGAAACATTATATGAGGCGTGGACAAGATTCGGAAGGATGTTGAGAGGATGTCCTCAACACGGATTAGATACTTTTCAAATAGTACAAATCTTCTATAAAGGCGTAGACATCGCCACACGAAAAGACATCGACATAACCGCTGGTGGATCCATTATGAAGAAAACCGCAACTGAAGCTTACAAGATCATTGATAGCACAGCCTCCCACTCACATGAGTGGCATCAAGAAAAAGATATCTTTCGATCATCTAAAGTGGCTAGAGCCGATTCTAGCCATGACTTTGATTCCGTTTCCGCAAAAATAGATGCTTTCGAAAGACGAATGGAAAAGATGAATAAAGATATTCACGCAATACGAATCAGTTGTGAGCAATGCGGTGGACCACACTTATTGAAAGATTGTCACATTGAACCAACGATGGAACAACGAGAGAATGTTTCCTATATGAACCAAAGGCCGGGAAATAATTATCAAAATAATTATCAACCGCCAAGGCTAAACTTAAATCGAAATCAAAACATTCTTTACAATCCAAAAGGACCCGACAATAACTCGTATAACCAACAAGGTCCGAATAACCAACCAACTCAAAACAACACTTTCAATCAACAAAGACCTAGCTTGTATAAACCACCACAACAACCCGAAGAGAAAAAGCCAAATCTTGAAGAAATGATGGCAAAGCTGATTGAATCTCAAACACAATTCATTACATCTCAAACCCAAACGAACGAGAGGTTTGATCAGTCATTAAGAACTCAACAAGCTTCCATTTTGAATCTTGAAAAACACGTAGGTACTCTTGCTAGCATGATGAGTGAGAGGGAACAAGGAAAGCTACCGAGTAATACTGAAGTAAATCCTCGGAATGAGAATGTTAATATGGTTTCAACGAATTCTGAAAAACCAGCACCAGAAGATGGGAAGATTTTAGATGAGAGTAACAATGAAGAAGTTACACCACCACCACCCGAGTATGTAAAGCCAGTGGTGGCACCATACAAACCACCCATCCCGTTTCCAAGAAAAGGAGTTGAGTATGAGCAAGTGATAGGTAATAAAGATTGTGATACCTCTGGAAAGAAGAAGAAGAAAAAGAATAAGAAAGTGCAAGAAATAAAAGCCGTAAATATAAACCCGGTGAAGACAGTTCCACCAAAACCTCCACCTAGGGTAGGTGATCCGGGTGAATTTATTGTTCCTTGTCTACTTAGTGATTGTGTCATGTATGATGCACTAGCAGATTTAGGTGCGAGTGTGAGTGTTATGCCTCTTTCCTTATATAAGAGATTAGGTGTAGGTGAGTTAAGTCCAACGGATATGAGTGTTCGACTCTTTGATCAAACCATTAAGCACCCAGTTGGAATTGCTGACAACCTACCCATTCAAGTAGGTAATTTAACCTTTCTAGTCGAATTCATTATCATTGACATAGAAGAGGACCCAAACATTCCTCTAATTTTAGGTCGACCATTCTTTGCGTCCACCGGGGCGTTATTTGATGTAGGAAATGGAAGAATGACACTTAAAAGTGGTGACAAATCTATCACCTTTATGATTCGAAAGTCTAAATCTCCACCAACCAAGACCGTTGAACCAGAAAAAACGATTGGTAAGAACCATGTTGTTTTACCAACTCCAACGGTAGTGCTTAATAATAATAAAACGCCTAAGTGTGGGGAAAATGAAGTAACACCTAATGATGACATGATAACAAAGAACCCCGTTGTTGATACGAAATTAAATGATCCCGTTATTAATAGTTCAATGAAGAAACTTATTAAACGGATTCGCGATGCTAAAACCAAGGGGAACTTTAAGTTATGTAACCGGTTAGTATCCAATCTATCACCTAAAGAAAAGGAGAAACTAGTTGAAATTGTGGATATTACACAGGAATCCGACCAATGGCTTAAAGAAAAAGTCACGGATATGCAAGTTGATTATGGACCAAGAGAAATCGACGATGAAGTTAATCACAATTTCGACACCACATCTACCTAAGTGTGAGGAGATTCAAATATTCTAAAAAGAAAATGCTGTTTGTAGTTAGTTGTTCTGTTCTCGTGTAGTTCCGAGAATGGAATTCGATTGGTCTTTTCCACTAGCAGACACTAAAGAACTAGTTTTCTCCCTCCATTCTGAATTTTTGTTTTGTAGGTTTTATATAAAATTAATATATTTTTTTTTTTTTAAATTTAAGTTTTGTGTGAATTTTAAAAACAAAATTTACTTTAATTCATTAAGTTGAAAAAAATGATTTCTAAAATTCGTCGTGAGTTGAAGACTAGGTCATTAAGCCGAAATTACTTTACCCGAGGGCGGGGCGACAAATTTTGTTATCATTATTTTTAATTTTTTTGATTTAAAGTATGCCAAAAATATTATACTTTATAAATTTTTGAAAAGTGGGGTTATAAACCAAACTTCAAAAATAAATATGTATATATATGTTTGTATTTTATGTTATATACAAAACAGGGTAAAACAACGCACTTTCAAAGACTGTCATTAAGTTCAGCAAAAGGTACTAATTTTGACGACAAGACGTAAAATATCAAATGTGAGATAACAACAAGATGTTTGCAAACTGGGTATTTTTAATCATTTCTCTACGCTAATCACCCTCATGAATTTATAATTATAGTCTGATTTCATGCAAATGAGGGCATTGCATGATCTCAAGTGTGGGGAAGGGTTATAAATTCTCTCAGGTTTATACTTGGTTAATTTGCCAAATTTTGTGAAAATTTGAAAAAAATTTCAACTAAATGAACTCAAAATCATGTTTATACATATTTATGAACGATGAAAACTAGGTGTTAATACCGAAATTATCGTTACCTCGAAAAGGACATAAATTGAGAAACAACTTAAAACGCTTGAATTCATTTAAAATGGAATAAAGGAGAATAAAAAGGCAAAGAAAGAAACTAAGTGTGGGGAGAATGTACCAAGTTATTCAATTAAAAACTATCTATCACATATCTTTGTACAAGATTATTGCAGGTACTTTTGTTTTGGATGATACTAATCAGTTTTACCCGGTTTACTGTAATACTTTTGAAAGAAAGATGGATCTACACGATGAATCAATTCCATCATTAAAATGAAGTAAAGTCTTCCGAAAAAGACACGCGCTTCTTGATTTAGGTCATGAAGTTGTCGTCCAGACCAGCTGTAGGTTGACGAAAAATCTAGAAAAGTCATCTCTAAAATCAGCAGGAAATCCACGGACCTCAGCATTAAACAGGGTCGCCAAGTGGTCAGATTTATCCTAACCATGAGAAGGATTTATCTCGTACAATGGGGAGGCACCGTGCAAATTAGCTTGATAAGACTAATGAATCAGATCCCCAGAAAGGATAATCTCCTTAAAGATTAAAAATCAGCTTTTAAGACTGATATTACTCAATCCTTGAGATTGACCTTAAAGATTGAGAATTCAAACTCATGGAATTCAATGATATCTAAACTCGAGCTTGAACGAGAAAATATTTTGATCAAAAATACAAACCGATTTGTTTTCTGAAAACCCATTTTCAATGCGTTCATTACCATTGAACGTAAAATCCTAGGAATTCACCTGGAATTCATTAGGTCACCTGAACCAAATCGGGTGTCAACCGTAAGAACGGTGGTTGCATAGCATGGTCGGAGACAGGACCTTGTGCCAGACCGAAAAATCATAGGATGATCTTTACTATCGCTCCTACCAAGGATAGTTCTAGCATCCGACACGTTAAAAGACCATAATCATCTGCATGTCACGGGACATTGCCTTAACAGTTTCTTGTTCATCGCTTTCCTTTACAACCGGACGGTAGTTTGCCGAAAGGTAATATACGGAACACGTAAACTGGATGTGTGCTTTCCGATACCGGGATAGCAGTGGATTACACGAACCTAAATGTTTTAGCCAAAATATTGATCCACAAATATATTTTGCAACACCGATGATGGATCAAATCAGAAAACTTGTCTAGGGTAAAATCTAGCTTGAATTTTCAAAAGATCAAATGTTTTCATAAAGATCCAATTTCCTTAAAGGATCTGAATTTTTATAGTCATGTGGGACTGTAAACCGCCTTTCAAATGTGCACTTTGCTTTGGAAACCGAAAGTAAATCGGCTATTTGATTGCAAGTGTCGTTGTCCTAAACCCAAGGCAACTGTGGATGACACACCCACCTTTAACCATCATTACTGTCATTGTTTATACCGCTATATCAAAATCACTGATGTACAAAGTGTGATGAATAAAAAAGTGATTCATGTATGTTTTTATTTCAAGTTCTGTATTGCTTGAGGACAAGCAACGCTCAAGTGTGGGGATATTTGATAGTGCTCCAAATGAACATATATTTAGTAGCAATATCGTTCCAATAT